>NW_026947500.1:72588951-73086451 GCF_034190915.1 Cavia porcellus | reverse complement strand
AGTTACAGCTGCACATCAAGGCAAGCTCCAGACATGAAACACTAGAGGAGGACTAGGAGGCCGGGCTGCCGGGACACGCATGGCTCCAGCTACGTGGAGGCTGACACGGGAGGTTTCCAGGCCCAGCCCGGCCCTTGTCCCAGAATTTACAAATCAAACAAAAGAGTCAGAGATGCCACTCAGTGTCACAGCGCTTGCCCAGCGTCGCTCGCTGTTACTGCAAAAGAAAGAAACAAAGCGCAGAGACCCCGTAGAAGACATTTCTAATTTCAGACTAAGCAGGCACCAAGCTCACTTGCCATAAAAGAGGCATAAATTTCATGACGTGAAATTAATTTCTTTCTGCGTGACAAAAGTAAACACTCCCACAGATGTTAAGAACTATTTGTAACACACTTACAAAGATTTTTCCAGACAATGTCTCTGTGAAGAGCGCTCACAAATTAATAAGCAAAGAGCAACTGAAAACAGTGTGCAGAGTCATCACAGCCTGTCACAGAGGGGACCCGAGGGATGAAAGTGGCTTTTAAAAAGCTAAGAAGTGCTGTGAACCCTCATGCAAAGGAAAAGCGATTCACACTGAAGCCGCAGCGCCTGGCGATGGTTCAGGCCGCAGCTTCGGACTGAGCTGCCCCGTCCCGGCCGCACTCGAGGCTGAGGCAGGACAGTCGCCAGCTCGAGCCCAGCGCGGCCACCCAGCGAGGTCCTGGCTGCACACAGAACCGGGGCGGGCGGCGGGGGGCTGCTGAGGGCCTGGGGGTCCTGCGGGCGGCGGGGGGCTGCTGAGGGCCTGGGGGTCCTGCGGGCGGCGGGGGGCTGCTGAGGGCCTGGGGGTCCTGCGGGCGGCGGGGGGCTGCTGAGGGCCTGGGGGTCCTGCGGGCGCCGGCTGGGCTGAGCTGCCGCTAGGCGCCGCCAGGGGGCAGCACGTTCCCGCCACGGCCTCCACCTCCACCTGCCGGAGCCGGCTGTCTGCTCCGTCTGTCCGTCTGCCCGTTCGGTTTTCCTGTGCATTTCCTGCCGCGCTGTCCTGCGTCCGTGCGTGCTTTTGTCAGCCACAGGGCCCCCCGCGTGGGTCTGCGCGGCCTCGCACCCCGCGGAGCCCCAGCTGGCCTCCGGCTCCTGGGGTCCTCCTGCCTCGGCCTCCCGAGCCAGCCTTTGACTGCTGACTTGGCTGTGCGTGTGCGCCCGGCCGGCTGGAAGGGTGTCGGAAAACTTGTAAAGTGACAGGGAGCTGGATGGGCAGGTGCCCGCGGTTTCCATAGCAACCACTGCACCTCGTCCTAGCAGCCGGGCGGCCCGGGGTGAAATGAGAGGGCGTGGCTGTGTGCCAATAAAACTTTATTTATAAAAATAAGTGACCATCTGTTATCAGCGTTCCCAGACTAGTGAGGTGTGCACACGTGCGTGTGACAAGACAGAGAGAGAGACGGGGGTGGGGGCCTGCGGAGGAAAGTGGGAAATAGAAGCAAGAGTTTGTATGCTCCAGTCTCAAGGCGGAACTCTGGGACCCTCAGCTTTTACCTTGAGCGCCTTCAACTGATTTGGGGAGGCCCACCCCTTCCGCCGGGGTCAGCTTCACTTAGTGAGCTGTCGAACTTTTTTGCTTATTTTATTTGGTCTTTTTTTTTTTTGGTCTTTTTTTAGGCAGGGTCTCCTATGCAGCTCAGGCTGGCCTTAGCTCACTGTGTAGCCCAGGCTGGTCTCGAACTCACAATGATCCTCCTGCCTCAGCCTCCTGAGTGCTGGGATGACAGACGTGTGCCACCACACCTGGCTTTTATTTCCTCATTGTCCCAGAGGGTGAAAGCCCAAACTAAACAGTGGGCAGGCCCTGCTGCTTGGTGACAGATGTTGTCTCTGTGTTCCCATATCCTGCCTTTGTGTGCACCCCAGAGTCCCCTTTTGAACCAGGAAACTACTCCTACTGGGCCGGGGCCCTCCCCGGGAGCTGTCATTTTAACTTAACTATTTCTGTCCACGCTGAGGGGACTAGGCCCTCACCATATGAATTGATGCGGGACACACACAGTTCTTCAAGCCATAGCCCTGATTATGAATGTGGGGTTATTTTTCATTGCTGTATAATATTCTACCGCCTCACCTCATTCTGTGGCCCAGGCTGTCCTGGAACTCATGGAGATCCTCCTGCACCGGCCTCCCGAGTGCTGGGGTGGCAGGTATCCACCACCACAGCTGGCTGGAGTGAAGCTGTTAAGCATTTTTGTCAGTCCATGTTTGTGATAAGTAATAATAAATTCACTGTGGGGAATTGGTACGTACACATCAAAACTTTACCCCCTTCCCGTCTCCTCCCCTCTCTCCTGTCTCCCCCGTCCCTGGACCCCCGTCCCTTCTCCATAAAGTACCTCCGCATTTCCTGTCACCTGTCTTTGATTTTGTCCTTCAGATTATTTATATTTTGCCTGTCTTGTGTGAGAGAGACCATGAGATATTTTTATTTCTTTCTTGTATGGATACCGGCACTGAACTCACAACCTCATCCTTACCAGGCAGAGTGCTTGAGCTGCTGCGCTGAATCCCCAGCCCAAATCACGAGACATTTAGCCCTCTGTGTCAGATTTATTTTACTGGCCATTATGGTCTCCAGGCGCATCCGTTTTTTCTACAAATGACCCAAGGCCCCCTTCTTCCTGGCAGAGTAGTACTCCAGCGTGACTCAGTGCCAAGCTGTATTTAACCCTTCCCTCCCCAGGAGCATTGCTTTGTTTTTTCTCTCCCTTTATCTACAGCAAAATTCAGCAAACTTTTTCTATAAAGAGGAGATGATGGATGTTTTGGGCTTGGAGGGACCATGTCCATCGAGTCCATTGCAGAAGTCACCCTAGACAACATGCTGTGAGTGAGCATGACTGTGTGCCAATAAAGCTTTATTTATAAAGGCAGGTGTGAGCCAGATCGGACCCCTGGCCCTGGGTATAGATATTTATCCAGTTCCTCCTAGGTGCTGAGCCCTGTTCCAGAGCCTGGGAACACAGTGGCCAGGACAGTGGTACAGTTATGCAAAGCAATGTGGTCACTTCCGACCACGATGAAGGTGCGAATCCAAACCCAGAATGGCAGGAAATGGCAGAAGGCATCGGAATGATGAGAAGAAACTGGCCTTGAGGATAGCAGGGAACAGTTTCTGGCAAAGAGCACAGCCATGCAAAGGCCCTGGGGCACCACAGGACTCCAGCAGTGAAAGGGGCAGAGAGAGGAGAGGGTGCTGGGAGGGGATGGCAGGGCCCTGTGGACTGCAGGGAGGAAAGTGAAAGGCAGAAGGGGATTGAATTCCAGGGCAGCCTGGACTATACAATGAGGTTGTTCAGTGGAATATTATACAGAAATGAAAAATAAACACCCATATTCATAATCAGGGTTATGGCTTGAAGGATTGTGTCCCTCATAAATTCTAGGTACCCCTCCAAAAAAAAGGGGACTTGGGATTTAGCTCAGTGGCATAAGCACCTGCCTTGCAAGCAGCCTCGTGAGTTCGATCCCCGGTACCGATAAAAAAAAAAATTCTAGGTATCCCCAAATAAAAGAGGAAAGCACAGAGGGAAATGATGCCTCTCCTTGGTCCTGGAGCTGAGCGATGCCGGTGGGCAGAAGCAGCTGGCAGCGGTGCAGCCACGGCGCCAACCTCCCAGGTGCTCACATGCCGTCCCCAGCCTGGGTGATAAAACCCAGTGACCCTAGGGGACGTGAAGGGCATGTGGGAGAAGAACCGAGGTGCCCAGGTGCCCCGCGTGTGTCCCCAGGTCCAGGGCTCAGAGACACTGGCAGCTGGAAGCAGCTGATCAGCGACTCCCACAGCAGCCTCTGCCACCAGGGGGCGCCATGTTCTACTCTCAGCCCTGTGACTTTTTGTCAAGGTGACTCTGCCTCAATCTACCCCTCTGAGAAATGGGAACCATAAAACCGGCTCATTCTGCCCAAAAGCTGTGAAAAAAAAAAAAAAGGTCCACCACACACAGCGCCTGGGCGGTCACTCAGTACACACACAGCCCCGCTGTCCCTTCTCTGGACACCTGCGTGGGGGACGCCAGCAACCTGCCCTCTGTGCTGGGGTCCCGGATAGGGGAGCCTGGTTGGGGATGCAACCGGTGAGTCCACCGCTCCCTGAGACTGAGGCAGGAGGATCTCCACTTGAGCTCAGCCTGGGCAGCTTAATGAGGCCCTGTCTCAAAATAAAAAAATTTAAAAGGCTGGGGATGGAGCCCAGTGCGAAGCCATGGGTTCGCTCCTCAGGCACCCACACCCCCATTTATTTATATTTTATATTATTATTTTTTTGGACTTTTTGAGGCCGGGTCTCGCTGTGCAGTCGAGGCTGTTCTTGAACTCGCAGCGACCCTCCTGCCTCGGCCTCCCGAGTGCTGGGATGACAGTCATGAGCCACCACGCCCGGCTACTGTGCATCTAGTTTAAAAATGGGGAGGGGGCACCCCAGACGATGCCCCCCTTTGAGCCGCGCGATGGCATCACACTGGGCACCTGTCTTGCTGCCGGGGTGCCCGCCCGTGTCCCCGACCCCGGGCTCCCTCTGTGCCCCGGGATGGCTGGTGGGCTCGGGGTGCAGGCCACTCCCCGCCTCGCAGAGGCCACAGCGCTGCCGGAAGTCACAGTGCCAACGACCGCGTGTAACCGACTTCCTGCCGTTACCCACCGCCCGGCTGTGCGCCCCCCGCTCCGGGCAGCCCTCTCTGGTCTCCGCTGCCGGGCCGGTCGGTCTTGGCCACTTAGTGTCTCAGGAACAAAACTTGCAGCGGGGCGCAGGCCTGTGCGCTCAGCCCTGGGGAGGCCGAGGCAGGAGGGTCGCTGACTCCCGCCAGCCTGCCCTGCACAGCAAGCTCAAGGCCGGCCTGAGCCGCTGCTCAAAAAGACAAAACTAACAAACTAAACACTGCAAAGGGCTGGGCTGGGGCTCAGGGTGGGGACCCCGAGTTAATCTCCGGCACTGCGGGGGGGGGGAGTCCACTTTATAAATGGGGAAACTGAGGCCCAGAAGAGAAGCAATCCATTTGGGACCGCACGGCACCCCAGGAGCTGCTCGGCCTGCAGGATATTCTAACGGGGACCCCGCAGGCAGCCCTGCCCACCCCGACGGTCCCGTGCCCCCCCAGAGGCCTGTGCCTCAGTTTCTCCGCAGCAGGGACACGCGCGGGGGAGATGCTTGCGGCGGTTTGGAGGAGGCCGGCGGGGCAGGCGCAGGGCGTGGCGTGCACGGGCAGCTCCCGGCTCCGGGTGGCACCTGGGCTCCCGCCCAGGGCGCCCGTGCCAGGCCCACCGGGCACAGGAGGGGCCGAGCTGGGTCCGGGGCCAGAGCTTCGCCCAGCGAGCGCTCAGTGCAGTGAGGCCAGGACCCGGCTCGGGGCTTTCTGCATGTGCAGGGCGTCTAAGGGGTCAGCGGCGGCCCCCTGCCGGCCTCAGTTCCCCTGACACAGCTGGGCGTGGTGGCACACGGCGGTCATCCCAGTGCTCGGGAAGCTGAGGCGGGAGGATCGCTGCAAGCTGGTGGCCAGCCGGGGCTCTGTAGCCAGACTCAAAAAACCAAAAATATAGAATGAAAACAGAAATCGCTGGTCACGACAGGAAATGTCCAGGAGGGAGTGAAACTGGATTCCTTTCCTCCTCCGCAGAGCCAAGGCTTGGCAGCGCTCCCAGTTGTCTGTCTGGTCTTGGTCTCTCTTTCCAGGAGGGGGACCGGGTGGCCGCGGGCTGCCTGTGTGACTTTGAACCTCAGTCTGCACATCTGTAAAATGGGCCCCATCAGGACTTGTGGGATTAGACTGACACACCTGTGGCTGGCATGCAGCAGTTGCACAATCAGATTGTTATGGTCACCTTGTCCCAAAGCTGTCATTAGGACCCATGAGGGCTGTCTGTAAGGTCTCGGCCTGCAGTAGCAGGTGGGAAAATGTTTGTTGAGTGAGTAAACAAGTTTTTTGAATGAATAACAACAATTGTGCACACTGTAGAATGCAAAGCGCATCCACAGTCCTCACACCAGGCACCGGCAGCAGACCCCACCCTCCAGCAGTGACAGCCAAATACGTCCCTAGACAGAACCTCGTGTCCCGTGGGGGAGAAAAACATCCCTAACGTACTTAACATTCGAAGTTCCGGTTTATCACAAGAGAGGATTGAAGCTCAGAGCGGGGCCTGCCCGGTCACACAGCGCAGGGAGGCGGAGCCAGCAGGGCAGGTGCTGAGCACACCTGGGCAGAGGTGGGCAGGCCGCACCGCTGCTGTGCCAGGGCTCCTGGAACTTGGCAGAAGGGCCAGGGCGAGCCACGGTTGCAAAACGGCCAGGCAGCATGCCTGGGCAGTGGCCGCCGCCTGAGCCCCGCGGGCACTGCTGGGAAACTCAGCAAAGCAGCTGGGAACCGGGCACCAGGATAGAGGATGGAGTCCCAGGACAGGGGGCGGAAGGAAGGGCCAATCAGAGACACTGCCTCGTAGCGTGGGAAGGAAGGAGCCTATCAGAGACACTGTCTGGTAGAGTGGGAAGAAAGGGCCAATCAAAGACAATCTCATAGTGTAGGAAGGAAGGGCCAATCAGAGACAGTGTCTTGTAGTGTGTGGGAAGGAATCACCAATCAGAGACCCTGCCTCGTAGTATGGGAAGGAAGGACTAATCAGAGACACCGTCTTGTAGTGTGTGAGAAGGAAGGACCAATCAGAGACACTGTCTCGTAGAGTAGGAAGGAAGGGCCAATCAGAGACAATCTCATAGTGTACAAAGGAAGGGCCAATCAGAGACACTGCCTCGTAGTGTGGAAGGAAGGAGCCTATCAGAGATTCTACCTTGGAGCCTGGAAGGAGGACCAGTCAAGACTGCATCTTGTGGATGGAAGGGCCAATCAGAGATGGTCTTTTCAGTCTAGAAGAAAGGGCCAATCGGAGACAGCACCCTCTTGCCTGGCCTATCGAAAGAGCACGGGATGTGTCCCGGTCAATGAGAATGTCCCAGTGAGTGACACTAACAGGCAAAGCCCACTGGTTCCAATGGCAAGGCAAGTCGGTCCCTCTGGTCTCAGAGCTGATGGCTCTGGATGTCACAGCCGGGGTTCTGCAGCTCTTCCCGAAGCCCAGGCCTAAGGGTTGGCTTGGCGGAACTCACTGCTCCCATGTATGCCCTCAGGAAATCATTAGTATGTCCCAGCCAGAGTTACAGCTAAAAAGTTCATTACCTCGCTCACTAAACATTTACTAAGCTCCTCCTGCATGCTAGATCCAGGATGTTAAGTTGAATGAGGCAAATATTTTTTAAAAAGCTCAGTGAAAGACTGAGGAATGCAGAGGGCCGGGCTGTGCAAAGGCCCTGGGGCAGCTTGGAACCTGGCCTAATGTAGGAATAGCGAGAAGCAGCCCATGTGGCTGGAGCAGAGGAAGAACGGGCAGAGAGGGAAGAGGGGAGGAGAGGAGCGGACAAGCAGGCCGTGCAGGGATGACTTTGTCATTCTGAGAGCAATGGGGAGCCATGGAAGGCTGTGGGCAGGGGAGATGTAAAATGTCACCTACAGACTGGGATTTGTGCAAAGTCCTTCCTTCTGAGCCCCAATCTCCTATCAAGTGGGGGTGGCAGTGCCTTCCTGGAGCGCTGACACCGATAAGAAAAATGCTGAGCTGGGCATGTGGTGCACTCCTATGATGCCAGCACTCGGGAGGCTGAGCAGGAGGATCCCAAGTTCAAAGCCAGACAGACTTGGTACCTAAGGCATTTAGTGAGACCCTGTCTCAAAATAAAAAGGCACTTGGGAGGCTGAGGCAGGAGGATCGCTGTGAGTTCGACATCAGCCTGAGCTACACAATGAACTCTTATTTAAAAAATCCAAAATAAATTAATAATTTAATTAATGAATTAAAAAGGGCTGGCATGGAGCTCAGTGTAAAGTCCCAGGGTTCCACACTCCAAATGTCAGGGAGGGGTGTGTGTGCGGGTCAGTAAGGAATGAGCATCAGGGATGTGCAAAGGCCCTGGGGTCAGAGCCAGGGTGGCCCGCTGGACATCTGACCTGCCCGTTTCTGCAGTCTCCTACTTCTGCACTGGGCTTCAGGGACAGCTCAGGAGCCGGCCCTGGGGCCATGACCCTGGCACGTCTGGCCACACCAGCTAACCCCCTGGGTGACCCTGGGCTAACATATTCTCCCCCTGAGGCTCCATCTATCAAGCAAGCTAATAAGGCCTCCCCGCCCCAGCCCGCCAGAGCTGGGCCTGCTGCCACGAGCTGGGATAATGGCCGGAAAGGCTGCCCACACACAGCTGTTCCCAGGGCCTGGGGCCATCTGTGACCTCAATTTCCTCATCTATAAAATGGGCCTGTTAATGAGGCCTGCAGCCGCTGTGGGCCTTTCTGGACCTCCAGATGACTTGCGGTTGTCTGGAACCTGAGCAGGCGGCCAGGTAGCTCTGGGTGTGAACCCTCACCCCCCAGCCTCAGAGACAACCGCTTCTCCTGGGCCGTTAATCCTAGTGCTACGGGAGGCTGAGGCAGGAGGGTGGAAAATTTAACCCAGCCTGAGCCATTTGACCACATAGCAAGACCCTGTCTCAAAAAATAAATACATAAATAAATAATAAGAAATTAAATTAAATTAAAAAGTGCAGGGCAGGGAGTCACAGGCCTGTGTTCCCAGAACTGGGGAGGCAGAGGCAGGAGCATCTCCGAGAGATCAAGGCCAGCCTGCAGTGCTCAGCGTGAGGGCCCAGCGGTGAGAAGGCAGCGGGACAGGACCTGGGGGACCCGAACCCTGCGCAGGTCCCAAGAGGTGCCTGGAGTTGGTGCCACCCCGGCTCCTCCCAGCCAGCTGGCCCTGGCCTGTGGTATCTTCCTTGCAATGGGGGCGCAGGGGTGGACTCCTGCCCAGTGTTGAGGGGCCTGCTGGGCAGCCTGCAGTGACTTTACAGGGAAGGTTGTGAGTCTCAGCTCAGCTTCCTGTGCACCCCAACACTGCACCCTGAACCCCAGTCCTCAGCGGGCTGCCACCCAGCATGCCTGCCCCCCTTCCCTTCTCCGGGTGGGGCACGCAGGGGTTGGAGTTGGGGATTTGCAGAAGTGGCTCAGCGGCCGAGCTGTGCAGAGTGGGGGCCGGGCCCCCTCGCCTCAGGAGAGGCCTCCAGCACCCCTCTGTGCCCAGGAACCTAGAGTCCCTGGGCTCCCCTCTGGCTTGCTTGTTGACCTCAGAGAGATGAATTCCCCTCTCTGAGCCTCACTGAGTTTATTTCTTAAAAACAAAAACCAAAAAGGGGAGGAGGGGTGTGGTAACACATGACTGCAAAACTCGGCTTTTAGGCTGAGGCAGGAGGATCGCTGCAAGGCTGGGCCACAAAGTGAGCTCAAGGCCAGCCTGGACTGCATAGGGAGACCGTGTCTCAAAAAAGCCCAAAAAGCCCAAAACCCAAACCAAGTGGGCAGCAGCACGCACCGCACAGAGACAATCTCAGTCCCCAGAAGGCTGGTGTCCAAGCAGCAGACGCGGTCTGCACGGCTGACCGACGTAGCATGCGGCCGGCTTTTATTGAGCAACTACTACGCCAGGCCGGTGGTCATCACATGCGCTGGACTGCCCAGCGCCCCACATCCATCACATAATCAACTCCCCCGAGTCCCCAGACTCAGGCCTGCCTGGGTCCCCCCACCAGGCCTGGCTCCGCGAAGGGTGCTCTTGTTGCACCCCAGACTTGGGCTTCTCCCGGGGAGAGCCCAGAGTCAGCTCCCCGAGGGGTCTCTCCGAAATCCCTGGTGCCGGGGACCAGGGTCGCAGCAGCAGAAAGAGGGGCGCCAGGGGGCCTCGGTGCAGCAGCACCCCAGCACCCCTACCCCAGAGCGCCAGCAGGCTCGCAGCAGGGAAGGGGGCGGCGCCTGCTCCGCGGGGCGCACTGCGGAAGGCCGCTGGGGGGCTGCGGCAGGTCGTCCCGTGACGGCCCGGCCCACGCGTGACAGCCTGCGGCGGGGTCGGGGCGCTGGCTCCCCCCGCCCGCCCCTCCCCGCGGGGAGGCGGAGACCTGCCGTTTCTGCTGATCGCGCAGGGGGAGGCGGCCTGGTCTGCCTCGGCGCCCTGCGCTGCAGCCTGGAGCCCTTTGGGGACCCCCCGGGGACCCCCGCCCCAGGTCTGTGGCCGTCGGTGTCCCAGTCCGTGTCCCCGTGTGTCCCCTCGTCTGTCCTCGCCCAGACACCTGCCTCCTCCGGGGGTGGGGGAGGGGCCGGGTGGGGGAGGGGCCCGGGGTCGCGCGGAGGTCAAGTCCGGGTCGGAGGTCTCCGCGGGGTCACTCCGGGCCAGTCCCGGCGCCGCCCGCAGGCTGTCACCGCGCGTCCGCCTGGGTGGCATCCTGCGGGAGGCCGAGTCTGCAGTCCCCGCGGGTCCGGGTGCCCCCCGCGGGCTCCCCGGTGCCTGTGCGTGCCCGCCGGGTCCCGGCGGGTGTCCCCGAGTCGCCCGCGTGCGTCCTGCCCCGTGTGCGCGCGCGCGCCGCGCGAAGGTGGCCCGCTCGGTGCGCAGCGGAGCCGGCCGGAGCGGGCCGGGCGCAGGCTGAGCGCCGGCCGGGGCGCGCGGCGGCCCGAGCGCGGCCCCGGGGGAGGCGGGCCGAGGGGAGGGTCCTGGGGGGCGGGCACGGCGCCTCCGCCCCCCCGCGCACCGAGCGCGTCCTCCGGCCTGGCCGCCTCGCCCGCCCGCCCGCCCGCCGCAGCGCCATGGTACGTGGCCCCCCCCACTTTCGATTTCGCCCGGGGACTCCGTGGGGGTGGCGCGTGGGCCCCGAGCGAAAGTTGCCAGGTCCGGGAGTGAGGGGGGGAGGCGGGAGGCGGGGGTCACCCGGGGGAGGGGCTCGAGGCGGGGACCCCCATCCCGCCGGGCTCCCGGGACCCCCCCTTTCCCCTCGCCGATCACCCCCTTTTCCTCCTCCCTCCCGGGCTAGGGGCGGAGCTGGCGCGCGGGGCGCAGCGGAGACCCCGAGTGGGGGGCCCCCCCGGCGGGTGCGGCGGAGTTGGCGGGGAGGGCGGGGCTCCCCAGAAGGTCCCCCCATTTCCTCCGGCCGGTCCCCCGCCCCCGCCACGCCACACGCCGGGCCGGGGGGCGCGCCTCCGGGGGGCGCGACTCCCTCCCCGAGGCGGCAGCCGGATGGGGACCCCCGGGCCGGGGCGGGGCGCGCGGCCGGCGGCGGGGGGCGCTGGGCTCGGCGGGCGCCGGCGGGGAGCGCGGCGCGCAGCTAGCGGAAAATGGCCGCTCGGCGAGGCGGGCGCGCGGCCGGGCGCCGTGAACTCGGGGCCGGGAGGGGGCGCAGCCGGCCCCGCCCCCGCCCCGGGACCCCGCGACCCCCGCCCGGCCCCGCGCGGCTCCGGCCCGGGACGGGCTGGCGGGCTCCCCGGGGGTCCCCGGCGCATCCGGAGCGCGCGGCCGGGGTCGCGCACCCACGTGTGTCGAGTGTCGCGCGTGTGGGCTGAGCCGTGTGCGTGGCTGCGCCCGGGCCGGAGCCGCGCGTCCCGCGGGAGAGCTGCGTCCGCGCCGTGCGTCCCCGGGAGAGCGTGGGGTGCCCCCGCGTGAGTGGGTGACAGGTTTGCGTGTTTCGGGGGTGACACTGTGTCGTGTGGCCGCGGCCGGGGGTCCGGCGAGCTGTCCCCGTGTGCGTGCGACTCCGGGCCGAGCGTCCCTGGGGACCGGCCTGCGGTGACCCCACCTCCCCGCGCCCCCCAGTCCTCCTCCCGTGACCGGGGCCGGCGGGGGGCGCCTCGGCCTCTGCACAGCGCTGTCCCCGTCCCCCACCGCACCCCCAGGCCTTTTCCTCCACCCAGCCTGGCTGTCTCCCGTCAGCGGGTCCCGGCTGGGCGCGAGGTGGCGCCGGGACGCGGTCACCCGGGGCTGCGCGTGCGCGGCGACCTGCCGGGCTGGGCGGGGCGCGGGGTTCCCCCTCCCTCTGCGGCCCCCGGAGCTCCCCGAGGGCAGGGGGCGGCCTGGAGGCTGAGCGCTGGCCTGGGCTGGGCCGAAGGGGTGACCGAGGAGACCCCGGAGATCCCCCTTGGCCCGGGGACCCGCGTGGCACCGGCGCGCTCCCAGCCCGGCCCGGGTGGCCCAGACGGGGCGGGCGCTCGAGCTGTTTTGTCGCCTCTGGGGGAATCCCCGCCGCGCCCCGCCCCCACTGCTGCCCGTTTTTTTATGTAATTTTCTAAATATAAAAGCTGCGCGGCCAGGCCCGAGGCGCGGCGTTAAATTCCCGGCCGCTTGGGGGGTTGCTGTTTGGAAAGGGGACAAAAACTGGTGCCGCAAGAGCACCCAGACATGTGACCGCCGCACCTGCGCGGGCTCCGGAGTCCCACGCGCACCTCGGCTGCGACAGACGTCTCGGGTCCCACGACACTCCCCTGGGGGGGACCGCAGAGCCCGGGAGTCGCCCTCGCGGTGCCACTCACACGCGCTCGGGCACAGGGGCCCACGTTCGTGGGGAGGACAACCCGGTGTTTCCCTTAATCTGCGCCCCTGTCCCGCCATGGTGTCCCCTCACCGGGCTCTGGCCTGAGGTCTCAGGGTACTGAGGGCGAGGCGCGGGGATGTGGGGTTGTGTTGGGCTGTGTGTGCTCGAGCCCCGGTAGGGGGCCGAGAAAGTGTGTGTGCGTGTGAATGCGCGGGGCGTCCAGCTGTGGGTGCAGGTGTGTGCGTAGGAGCGTGTGGGGGGTGGGCGGGCACCTGTGGGAGCGGTTGGGGGAGTTGGGAAGGTGCTGGATGAGGTGGCGTGTGTACCTTGGGGTCTCTGATGATATTTGAGGCCAAGTGAGTTAGAGTCACTGTGTGGGTGTCTGTCTGTTCCAGCCCAGCGACACACCCCACCTTTACCTCCGGTACCCAGGACTGGCCTGTCCTCTGGTGCCCGTCTGTGATGCTCCCACATTTTTAACATTTGCTTTCTGATTGCACCACGGAGCCCCAGATGGGGTGAGGGTATGGCAGGCTGCAGGGTGACAGGGACCCTCTCTGCCTGTCGCCCAGTCCTGGGTGGAACCCCATGGTGCGCGTGGCTTCCTGAGCGTCCCTGTCCAGTCCCCCGAGGGACTGGCTGTGCGCCTTGTGGAGGACGTGTGTAGGTCCCCAGGGATGCCTGCGTGTGCTTATGAAGGCTGCTCGAGCATTTCTGTCAGGGAACCACACCCCCAAATCGAGCCTCCACTGAACTCCATCCCTGACCCTTTTAAATTTTTTTATTTTGTGACCAGGTCTTGCTAAGTCCCCGAGGCTGGGCTCAGATTGTGATCCTCCTGCCTCAGCCTCCCAGAGTGCTGGGAACATTTGTGGCTGTGCTGGGACACTGGTCTTACAAGGGTGCACTCGGGGCCTTACGAGGGCTACATGTCTATACTTTGGAAAAGCTTGTGAGCTTCTCCCCCGGGGGCATTTTGGTGACCACGTGGCAGGGGAGGTCAGCACCCTGCCATGCCCAGGACATCACCAACATGGGAAGCATCTCTGACCTATGGCTTCACCATGCCAGCCTCCCTCGGCCCTCGGAGGTGACTGTGGGGAACTGAGGGCTGTGCCAGGCTGTATAGTATTTCAGGATCATGAACTGGTCCTCTTCAGGTGGACAAGGTGGCTGCTTACCCGTTGGTGGCATTCCTGTGGTCAGCTGGTGGTCACGCCCTGCCTTGTGCACCTGTATCTGGGCCACCAGGTATTTACTGGTGCACCCACAGCCTCCAGGGACATTTCACAGAGGCCCAGACAGGCCAAACTGCGGGTACCCTCCTCAGTGTCGCCAGCAGACCCACGGTGTGCCCTTGGCATTGCTGGGAAGCGGTGGCTTCAGGCGTGGCAAATTGGGGCACTTGGGGGGTCTCTGGGGTTCCATGCAGGCTAGGAGAACAGGCTGAGGTCAACCCCAGCCTTTTAAATATCTGTGTATTTGTTTTTTGTTTGGTTTGGTTTTTTGTGACTAAAAACCCCAAAAAACCCACAACAGGTGCTGTAGCCCAACCCGGCCTTGCACTTGGTGGTGCCCCCTGCCTCAGTCTCCCAAGTGCTGGAGCCACGGGCCTGGGCCAGCATGCCCCATCTCTAGGTATTCCTGGGTGGCTTTGGTAAAATAGCGGCCCTGACATTCGGATCCCCAGGGGTGCCTCCGCGTGGGTCCTGTAGGGATCTAAATCTCCCCCCTCCCTGTCCCCTGCTGTGTAACAGGCTAAAACATTTTTTACTGAGGCTCTAGCCTGCTTTCCATGGAGCAGGGCACCGGTGGGGGCAGCTGGGGACAGGCGGGACCAGAACCCGGCACCCTCCTGAGGGGGCCGGCAGCCCTGACCCGAGGCTTCCTCCCGGCCTCAGTTTCCCTGGCTGGAAGCAGAGGGTACCAAGGCTGTGGATGAAGCCCATGTCCCCCCAGCGCAGGCCGCAGCCACGACTGGGTGGGAGGGCACCATGGTGCCCCGATGCCTGAGGGGGGAGCCAGAGGGGGTCAGGTTTTCTAAGAATGACCTGGTCAGCAGCGGTGTCCTGCCAAGTGATGTGTTCTTATGCGGGTGACCCCTCGCTGTGAGCACAGCTGGGCCACCTGGGGGAGACAGGAGCGGGCTGCTGGAGGTCACCAAGCAGGAGAACGAGCCGCTTCAGGAGCCCCAGGCCGGCTCGGCGGGCACACGCTGCGTCACACCAGCTCCCGGGAGGCTGAGGCAGGAGGGCGGCCCGGCCCAAGGCAGCCTGGGCCGTTTTACCAGGCCTTGTAAATGCAATCAGGGGCTGGAGGAAGTCCTCCTGGAGGAGCCCTGTGTGGCCTGCCTGGGAGGGCCCTGCCCTTCACTCCCCGCACCTCAAGGGGGGGGGGGGTCCGCAGGCCACACTGGCCCTCACCATAGCTGGGGGGCCCTGTCCCAGAGATGTGCGCGGTTTGGGGCTGGTGGCAGTGCGGGGCAGGAGGTGGAGAGGCCTTGCTGGGATTTACGTGGCCAGCTGCGGACTGGCCCGGCCCCTGGAACAGGGTCTTGGGGAGATGGCCGATAAGGTCGCCGGCACCCCCACTCCCGTCCCCAGCTCGTCTTTGGCGCCGCAGAGGAGGGGTGCCCTCTCTGGCCAGAGGGACTCGCTCTGTTCCCAAATCTCTGCGGCCGCACAGCTGCACGCCGTGGGTGGCTCCAGGGACTCACGGAGAAAGGGTCCCCTGAGCCCCGTCCCCGCGCCGTGCACCCCACCCTGCTCCACGCGCGCCCCCGGCACCCAGCCGCTCTACATCTTTAAGGGGAAAGGCGCGCGCTCCCGCCGCTGCGCACGGCACCGCCTGGCCTCCCCCCTCCCTCCCCTTGGCTCGGTCCTGCAACTTCCCGGCCAGCGCGGGGCGCAGGGGGGGGGGGTGCGCGCCTAAAATGCAGCCCGGCCCCTCCGGGTCCTGCCACAGCCCGGCCCCCCCGCACCGGCGGTGTCTCGGGTGGGACAGCTGCGGGGGGGGGCGTCCGGGGTCCACGCTGACCAGAGCTGGGTGGGTTTGGGGGGCGCAGACGGTGGCACGGGGCGCCGGGAGCGTTAGTCGGGTGCTGGGTTCCCGAGACTTGGGGTGGGTGCGGGTGGGGGGGACTTTCCTTCCTGCCTCGCGCTCTTTTTTTCTCTCTTTTCTTTGAAAGTTGGATCCCGCACAGTGGGAGGGGAGAGCGGTGGGGGAGGGGAGGGGAAGGGGGTGCAGGAGAGGAAGGGGGGACGACTGGAACCGGGGAGCTCTGGAGGCGCGCGCCGGAGCGAGGGAGGCGGAGGGGGAGGAGGGAGGGGAGGAGGGGGAGCGGGGGAGGGGAGGAGGGAGGGGAGGAGGGGGAGCGGGGGAGGGGAGGAGGGAGCGGGGGAGGGGAGGAGGGAGCCCGGAGGCGCGGGGGGGGGGGGCAGATGACTCAGTGAGTTCCGCCCGCCCGCTCCGGCCGCCCTGCGCCTCCCGCCGCGCCCGCCCGGGATGTATTCGTCCCCGCTGTGTCTGACCCAGGTACGCCCCCCGCCCGGCGCCCCCCGAAACCTCCCCGCCAAGGGCGCCCCCAGCCCCGGCTCCGCGCCCCTCCCCGAGGGCACCCCGAGTTTGGAAGCCGGACAAGGCGGGACCAAAAAGGCGCGCGTCCCTCCCGCTGCTTCCAGGCTGGGGGTCCGGGAGGATGGCGCGGGCCGGGGACCCCTCTTCCCCTCCAAGTCACGCGCGCATTCGGGGACCCCCTCCCCAGGAGGAGAGGCTCCGGCCCGGTGCACCCGCCCGAGCTCGGGACCGCTCCCCACGTCTGGTACGGGGGCCCTGGCTGCAATCTTGGCCTCTCCCCAACTTGGGGAGACCGGGGAGGGGGAGTCGCCCCGAAAGAGGCAAAGACAGGCTCCGCGCCGGGGAGCCGTCCGGGGGCTCCCCACCGAGCCCCTGCCCCGGCTGTCCCGAGAAGGGGACCCCTCCGGGCCGGCCCCCCGCCCGCGCCTCCCCCACTCGGCCCACGTGTGCGCAGGGGGAGGGGGCGCACGGGCTTGGAGGCGCAGAGCGGGGGGTGGGAGGTTGTGGGGGGCACTGGGGTCCCCGCGGCCCTGCTCCCCCAGCTCCCCAGCCCCGTCCGGTATTTTCGCCGCATCGATCGTGAATTATTGAGCCGCTGCGGCCGCGGCTTCGGCTCGGGGCGGGAGGCGCGGGGCGCCCGGCCTGGCGGGTCACTGCGGCGCTGCCAGCGCCACCTGCCCCCTCCCTGGCTCGCTGTCACCCTGGCGCGGCTCCCAGATGCCCGGGGCTGAGCCTCGGGCCGCTGGTGAGGGGGTGCGGGAGGGGGCCGGAACCCCCGACCCTGAGGGCCGCTCTGCGCTGCACCCCCGCCGCGCGGAGTCTGGGGGTTCCCGCCAGGGCTCCCCGGGTTACGGGCCAGCGCCCTGCACGCTGGAGAGCTCGGGGCGCAGGGATGAACCGCAGGTCCAGCCGGGGTGTGGGGGACATGGCCGTGTCGGACTGGGGTCGCCATGCCCATCCTGCAGCACCCCCATCCTGAGGACCCCGGGATTGGTGCAGAAGGGGGTGGGTCCCGGTGGGTCCCAGCCTGTCCTCCCCGAGCTCCCTGAGTGACCTTGGACAAGTCCAGGTACACCTCCAGGCCTCAGTTTCTCTTTCTGAGCAGCTTTGGGTAAAGGGGGTCCCCTGCAACAGCTGTCTCCCCGAAGCTCCCCCAAACAGCTGAGCTGGAGCTGGGCTTGCTGTGTGACCTTGGCCGGGCTTTGCCGTCCCTCTGCTGGCGAGGTGGCCTGACTGGTTTGGAGGCGCTGGGTCCCCTCTGACTGGAGGGGGCACTCGGGGAGGCTGGCCCGGCTGTGGTGCGGAATTCCCCGGTCGGGGCGGGGGACAGCACTGCGTCCATGTCGCTGCTGGGGGTGCCATGGGGGACCTGAGCCCCAGAGAACCTGGCCGCTGGGTCCCCCCAGGACCCCCTGGGGTGGGAACATAAAGGTGTCACCTCGCAGAACTCAAGGGACAGAGAGCCAGATGATGACACACAAGACAAATACAAAGGGCACGCAGCAGGCCGCGGTGCAGGTGGGGTCCCCACTGACCCCCAGGGGTCCTCTCTGCCCTCTTGTGCCGAGGACGCCTCTGAGGCTCCTCGGGTGCCCTGCAGCTTGCATTTGTCACCTGCAGGCCCAGCCTGCTGTGGGGTCCCAAAGGGGGCTGGAGGATCCCCCCACGCTGTGGGGACCCCCAAGGGCACCCCACCCCCACTGCGGCCCACCCGGCGGTCCCTTCTGGCCCAGCGGTCTCTGTGCCTCTCCGAGGCCTCCCTGCTCCCCCTTCCCTGGTCCCCTGGGCTCTGGGAGGGTCCCCGTGCGTCCGTCTGTCTGTCTGTCTGTCGGTGTCTCTGCAGCCGTGTCTCCCTCTCTGTCTCTCACTCGGCTAGTTTTACAACCCGGGGCCTCCCTAAAATAGCTCCTTTTTTAGCTGATCCGACCCGGATCCTCCGGGGAGCCCGCCCGACCTGCGGGGGGGCGGGGGCGGTGCCTGGTGCCAGCTCGCCCAGTGCCACCCGGGCCGCTGCGGCGGGCGCCCTGGAGGATTCTGGGAGCCCCGGCCAGGTCCGGCGGTGACTCAAGCCCGTTCGGGGAACCGCGCGGCCCGCACCCCGCCCTGGATCCCGCGGCCCCCCCCCCCCCCCCGCCACGTTACTGATTCCGGGTTCGGCCCGCGCTGGGCCTGGGCTGGGCCACCTCGGCGGCTCCTCCCGAGCTGGGCCACTCACCCCCCCCCCCCCCGGCCTCGCTCCCCGCGGCAGCCGCAGCTTTCAACCGCCAGGGGCCCGGCGGGGAAACTGAGGCAGGCCGTGGTGGGGTTTTTTCTTTTCCACCCCGACTTCCTCCAGATCGGGTGGAGCGCGGAGGAGGCTCCTCCCGTGGCCCCCTCTGGCAGCTGGCCTAGGGGAGGCTGAGGCAGCGGGGTGCAGGCCCGGCGTCGGGTTTTGGGGTGCACCCAGCATCCCAGGGCTGGACAAGGAGGGACGGGCTGTGAAGGGCGGCACGGCCCGGAGTTGGGGGCCGGGCAGGGCAGGTGGGGGCTCCCGACCCCGGGGCCCCCTCCTCCCTCTGCGTCTCCCCCCCCCATCCTGCACCTCCTGGCGCCCTGTAAATCACCAGGCTGCCGATCCGCAGACTCAGCGATATTCCGCGCTCTCCCTCCCTCTCCCCACGGAGATGGCAAAGGCCACCATGTCCCAGCTGGGCCGCTGCCCCCCCCCCCCGCCTCCAACCACCCCCGCCCCGACCTTGGGGTCCGCCCTGCCCACCAAGACACGTGCACGCATGCGCACACGCAGCCCCACCTCTCAGACCCCAGCGACCCTCGTGGGTCCCCGCGCCCAGTGAGGGCCGCAAGCCTGAGCCCCGGGGTGTCTTTCAGCTGCTCCCCTCTAGGCTGGGCAGCCTGGACTTACGGGGAGGTGGGGTGGCTCCGAGGCCCAGCAGGGCCTGGCGTTTAGTAGGTGCCCAGTAAATGTCCACTTCGTGAACGTGTGATTCTGTGGATCTGGAGGAAGGACTTAGGGCTCCCTTTGGTTCTGTTTCACCCCCACATAAAATCGGGACAGAGTCATGCTTTTCTCAGGTACCCTGCATTGGTGGCGTACCCGGCGTACTGTAGGTGCCTAATTAGTGCTACTGTTACGGTAGTTGTTGATAGACTAATAGTTACATGGAACATCTTTCCGGTGTTTTCCAACTTCATCCTGTCCCTGGCTTTGGGCTGGGTGTTCGCAGCCAGAAGATCCCAGTACACCCCTCTACCCAGCACTCGCGAGGCAGAGGCAGGAGGATCCCAAGTTTGAACCCAGCATAGGCCACTTAGGGATTTAGTGAGATTTTCTCTCAAAATCAAAATAAATAAATAGACAAAGGGCTGAGAGAAGCTCCGTTAGGAGGCCCGGGCTCAGTACCAAGTGTGCCCAAAACAAAAGGGGTGCTTCTTGCCCAGCCCTGTCTGGGCCTTCCTGAGTCTGATCAGAGCCGAGGTGGGGGACACTGGTAACTAACTGTAAGTTGGGGTGCAGGGCTGAGGGGGCACCGGCTTGTCTCTTGACAGGTCCAGATGCCGGAGATGTAGCAGTGGGTAAAAGATAAAACCCGTGCCATGCGAGGCTGTGAGTCTGGCCAGGACATAGAGCACCCCAAGCGAGAGAAGAAGGGGCCCCAGGGGAGCAGAAACCTAGGGCGACCTCCGCCAAGCCCAGGCCAGTGCCAGCGCTGTGGGAAACACCCTTCTCCTGTCACCACCCTGCACACTCTCTGCTCATGCAGTGCCAGACTGTGTGGCCTCAGGACCTTTGCACAGATTCTGTCCCTGGAAAAATCCTCACCTGAATTGTCAGCTTCCAGGACTTAATCCGGGTATCCCCTTCCACCAGAGACCTCCCTGGAGCAGTCAGTCCCCGCTAAGAAAGGCACCTCCTGGTCTCCTGGCCTCTGTAGTCCATTCAGAGCGTCTTGCTCAGCCATCGCATGGTATCAGGCAGTGGCAGATGCATTTGATGCCTACCCCAGGTAGGACCTGGTTGGAGATAGGGCCCAGGTTGCAGCCGCTTGGGTGGAGTCTGCACACAGCAGGGGCTCTGGATATTTGCTAAAGGACCAAAGGACCCCCTTCCTCACGGAGTGATGCTTTAGATGCACCTAGGTATGAATATGTGCTCTGCTGCTCCCCAGTTGTGTGACCTTGGGCAAGTTTTTTCTAGTGTGGAGAAGGGGTCATGGAAACTAGGTTTCCAAGGATGCATAGGAGTTTTACATAAGCAGAAGTGGGTTAGATGCTTACCAGGGACTGTTGAATCACTTACTTTGGGGACTGGGAAGGGTAGTTGCAGGTTCTGGTTTGCTTCCCTGGGCCATGGGAGGTACAAAGAGGGACCAGCTCTGGAGGACAATAGAGCAGGACTCAGCAATCCCTATTCTGTGTGGTCCAGGATTGGTTTAGGGTGAACCGGGGGGAGAGGAGAAAGGGGGTTTTAGAGAAAGGGCATTGAGAGATGTGTAGGAGTTCGGGACCATTCTTGGCAGCATGTCACCTTTGTCCAGTTCAGCCTGTGAGGACATTGGGAAAGAGGCGCTGGCTGTTGCAGGTTTTGTGGGACAAAAAATAGGAACAGGCTGTATGTGTCACCTAGTCTGACCTCCTAGGGGAAGATATAGGAGCAGGAGGCAGGTCCGTGGCCCAGTTACAGGCTGTTTGTCTCACTGCCTCCATGACCGACCCGCCAGGGTCACTGGTGACGTGGGTTCCCACCCCTGCCCGCCTCTCTGGCACCTTCTCAGGGAGGGAGAAGGACTTGGGGGAGGGGGAGGAACAGAGGGGGCGGGGCTTAAGTGTGGGCGTGGCCTTAAATGGGGGCGTGGCCGTGGGAGGGGGAGGCCGTCGCCCCGCCCCCCGATGCCCCTCCAGCGCCACCGATGTCCCCAGCGAGCCTGGGGCTGGGTGGCGGCCACCGCCCGCGTCACTGTGGTCCTGGCCTCCGGCCACCTGGCCCTCTGAGCAGTGACCCTGGCCGCTATCGACCGCAGCTGTCCCTCCCCCTGGGCAGCTCGGGCCAGGTGGTCTGGGCCGCCTTCCCATCTCTGCCCGGCCAGCAGCCGCGTGGCCGGGACAGTCACATCCAGGCCAGGGAAAGCGGCCAGGTGGGGATGGGAGGCCAGGTGGCACCTCCCTGAGCTCGGTCCGTGCCCGGCAGAGGGTGGCGCGGGGGGCCGGGGTGCAGTGCCCCTCAGCTGTCTGGGTGACTCACCCGCCCGTGCTGGTCTCAGTGGCGGGAGGCTATTTTCAGACCCTCGGTAAGAGGTGACCTCTGCTGGCCTTCCCCAGCACCCAGGGCTGGAGCTGGTGCGCCGCCCGGGATCTGGGGCGTCCCCTGGGTTTGCACCCAGCGAGCTCCATCCCAGGCCTTTTATTTTGAGGCAGGGTCTCGCTGAGCTGCTGAGCGGTGGGGGCTCGGCTGGAGCTTTGCAGCCCTCCTGCCTCAGCCTCCTGTCCTGTGGAATGACAGGTGTTGCCCGTGCCCTGCGGTCCTAGGTCTCGGCCTCATGCTGGTCCCGGAACCCTGTGGGAACCTTGACCAGATCTCAGCCCCTTTCTAAGCCTCCGTTTCTCCATTCTACGTGAGGTTGCAGAATTTTGGGGCTTTTCCTGTTTCCTGAAAAATCAAAAGCCAATAATCAAAATAACAAGATGCCAAAAGCACTAGAAAATCCGAGCATTGATGACCACACCTGTCATCCCAGCACTTGGGAGGCTGAGGCAGGAGGATCGCAGGTTCCAGCCCAGCCTGGGCAGTGCAACAAGCTCCCATCTCAAAATAACATACCGAAAGGCATAGAGGTGTGGCACAGCGGGGAGCACTTGCCTAGCATTTAGGGGGCGCTGGGTTCATCCCCAGCACCCCACACACAAAGTCGTAACTGTCACGGTGACGTGACGGATGGAGAGGAGGTCTTTTCACCCCTCTGTGTTTTTTCTCCTCAGATCTCTCCACTCCGTGGCTGAGAATCTGACTTTAATGATCTTTGGACTCAGTGTTCTTTGCTGGAAAATGGGGTGATCAAGAAGGGGCTCCCACACTGCTCTCCAGGGGCCCCAGGATGCTCTTGCCCCTAGTTCTGGGGACCTGCGCCTTGGTCTTTGTGCTGAACACCATTCCCAGCTCAGTTACTAAGTTCAAGTGGCCCAGGCTGGGCTTGAACTCACAAGGTCCTCCTGCCTCAGCCTCCCGAGTGCTGGGATGACAGGTGTGAGCCACCACGCCCCGCTGAGGCCCGCTGTTTGCACGGCCCTGCTCTACGCATCTGGGGAGGTTTGCACACTGCGCTGCAGGGTGAACCTGTGCATCTGCCTCTGTAAGTGAAGTTGTGCTGGGCTGTGGCCTCTGCCACCCCATTCTGTGGCTCGCAGTACAATGCAGAGTCGAATTCAGGCATGCTGAGGTGCACCTCAATCCCAGCACTCTGGGAGGCCGAGGCAGGAGGATTGCAAGTTTGAGAGCAACCTGGGCAACTTAGTAAGTTTTACAGACCGTGTCTCAAAAAAAACCAAAAAAGAATAGAAAGGGCTGGGGTGGCGCTTGCTGTGAAGGCCCGCGTTTGGTCCCTGGTATTTCAGAATAATAGAAAATGAAAAAAAGCAAAATCACTAGAGACAGAGCTCCGTGCAAAGGCCCTGGGGTCAGCCCCGGTCCTGGAAAAACCACAGAGCTGCCCAGCGCAGGCAGACGCTGCCACCTGGCCGGCTCTGGCCGCTGGTGGCCGCGCGTGCAGCCTGCTCTCTGGGACGCGCAGTGACCGTGGTCTGTCGCCCACAGGATGAGTTCCACCCCTTCATCGAGGCGCTTCTGCCGCACGTGCGCGCCTTCGCCTACACCTGGTTCAACCTGCAGGCGCGCAAGCGCAAGTACTTCAAGAAGCACGAGAAGCGCATGTCCAAGGACGAGGAGCGCGCCGTGAAGGACGAGCTGCTGGGCGAGAAGGCCGAGGTGAAGCAGAAGTGGGCATCGCGGCTGCTGGCCAAGCTGCGCAAGGACATCCGGCCGGAGTGCCGCGAGGACTTCGTTCTGGCCATCACGGGCAAGAAGGCGCCGGGCTGTGTGCTGTCCAACCCCGACCAGAAGGGCAAGATGCGGCGCATCGACTGCCTGCGCCAGGCCGACAAGGTGTGGCGGCTGGACCTGGTCATGGTCATCCTGTTCAAGGGCATCCCGCTCGAGAGCACGGACGGCGAGCGGCTGGTGAAGGCGGCACAGTGCGGGCACCCGGTGCTCTGCGTGCAGCCGCACCACATCGGGGTGGCGGTCAAGGAGCTGGACCTGTACCTGGCCTACTTCGTGCGAGAGCGAGGTGAGTGGGTGGAGGCGGTTGGGGGAGGGGAGGGGAGGAGCTGAGGGGTGGGAGGAGCTGAGGGATGAGGAGGAGCTGAGGGGTGGGGAGGAGCTGAGGGGATGAGGAGGAGCTGAGGGATGAGGAGGAGCTGAGGGGTGGGGAGGAGCTGAGGGGTGGGGAGGAGCTGAGGAGCTGAGGGGATGAGCAGGAGCTGAGGGGATGAGGAGGAGCTGAGGGGATGAGGAGGAGCTGAGGGATGAGGAGGAGCTGAGGGGTAGGGAGGAGCTGAGGGGTAGGGAGGAGCTGAGGGGTGCGGAGGAGCTGAGGGGATGAGGAGGAGCTGAGGGTGAGGAGGAGCTGAGGGAATGAGGAGGAGCTGAGGGATGAGGAGGAGCTGAGGGGTGGGGAGGAGCTGAGGGGTGGGGAGGAGCTGAGGGGTGGGGAGGAGCTGAGGGATGAGGAGGAGCTGAGGGGTAGGGAGGAGCTGAGGGGATGAGGAGGAGCTGAGGGATGAGGAGGAGCTGAGGGGTGGGGAGGAGCTGAGGGGTGGGGAGGAGCTGAGGGATGAGGAGGAGCTGAGGGGTAGGGAGGAGCTGAGGGGTGGGGAGGAGCTGAGGGGATGAGGAGGAGCTGAGGGATGAGGAGGAGCTGAGGGGTGGGGAGGAGCTGAGGAGCTGAGGGGATGAGCAGGAGCTGAGGGGATGAGGAGGAGCTGAGGGGATGAGGAGGAGCTGAGGGATGAGGAGGAGCTGAGGGGATGAGGAGGAGCTGAGGGGATGAGGAGAAGCTGAGGGGATGAGGAGGAGCTGAGGGGATGAGGAGGAGCTGAGAGCTGAGGAGGAGCTGAGGGGATGAGGAGGAGCTGAGGGGTCGGGAGGAGCTGAGGGATGAGGAGGAGCTGAGGGGATGAGCAGGAGCTGAGGGGATGAGCAGGAGCTGAGGGGATGAGGAGGAGCTGAGGGGATGAGGAGGAGCTGAGGGGATGAGGAGAAGCTGAGGGGATGAGGAGGAGCTGAGGGGATGAGGAGGAGCTGAGAGCTGAGGAGGAGCTGAGGGGATGAGGAGGAGCTGAGGGGTGGGGAGCAGCTGAGGGGATGAGGAGGAGCTGAGGGGATGAGGAGGAGCTGAGGGGATGCGCAGGAGCTGAGGGGATGAGCAGGAGCTGAGGGGATGAGGAGGAGCTGAGGGGATGAGGAGGAGCTGAGGGGATGAGGAGAAGCTGAGGGGATGAGGAGGAGCTGAGGGGATGAGGAGGAGCTGAGAGCTGAGGAGGAGCTGAGGGGATGAGGAGGAGCTGAGGGGTCGGGAGGAGCTGAGGGATGAGGAGGAGCTGAGGGGATGAGCAGGAGCTGAGGGGATGAGCAGGAGCTGAGGGGATGAGGAGAAGCTGAGGGGATGAGGAGGAGCTGAGGGGATGAGAAGGAGCCTTGGGGTGTGGAGGAGCTGAGGGATGAGGAGGAGCTGATGTTGAGGAGCACCTCTAATGAGGTGGGGAGCCCCCTGCAGGGCAGGAGGTGGGATGCTGGCCTATCGGATGCTTGTGGGGTCCACTCTGGCCAGCAGGTGACCGCTGCTGGGCTGAGGGCGGGTCCCGGCCTGGGGGTCTGAGCAGTGTGACAGGCGGCAGGTGTGCCCTGTGCTTCAGGCACTCTGTCCTGGTCACGGACAGGCACGGGGCAGGGACACCCTTCTTGGGCCTGCGGCAGGGCACAGTGCGGACGTGGACATGGGTGCCCCGCGGTGGGGGCAGTGGTGGCCGAGCGGCCCCCCTGCGTGCCTGGCAGTGCTGGTCGCAGAGCCCTCCATGGTGCTGGCACCTCCCCCCGGGCCTCAGTGTCCCTCTGGGGAATGCGGTGGCAGTGTGGGATCCCGGCTGCCACCCGGAGGCGTCCCTTCAGCAGGACAGAGCCAGGGTCACGCGCCGTGCCCGGGCAGTGCCCCCCCTTGGTTTCCCGTGCCTCAGTTTCCCCCTTGGTGCCATGGCCTCCGGGGGACAGGAGCGCGCTCAGGGCTCCTGTGTTGCGCGTGGTCACCCGGCCGTGACCTTCCTTGCTCGACCTTGACCCCGGTGTGTGCGCCTGCCCCCTCCCCGTCCCGCCCCCGCAGCGCGGCTGATAGAAGCGCGCGGTTCCTGCCGAGTCAGCACAATCGCGGCGCCGCCCGCCCGCAGGACCGCGACACCTTCCAGCAGCCCGGCCTCCTCCCGCAGGGAAGGTCAAGGCCGCTGCCGGCTCCCGGGCTCCCAGCCCGCCCCGCGGCCCCAGCGCCCATGCCCAGGCTCCCGGGCAGCAGACTCCTGGGTCCCCCCACCCCACTCGGTGACCTTCTCAGCCTTGTTTGCTGGTCTGTAAAATGGGAAGGTGGGAAGTGGCCTGCAGCGCTGTCACCCAGGGACTCGGGGAGGCTGAGGCAGGGGGTGGCAAGTTCTGAGCCCCGCTGGTGACTTCATGATTGACTGAACCCCTGTCTCAGCATGGAGGGGCCAGAGAGGAGACCTGGGGCTCCGTCCCCAGCAGGGGGAGGCAGGCAGGCCGGGTGCGGGGCGCACGCCGTCATGCCAGCTCTCAGGAGGCTGAGGCAGGAGGGTCCCGGCACATGGAGGCCAGCCTGGGCTGCAGAGTGAGAGCCCTTCTCACAGAAAGTCAAACCACAACCGAAAGCTGTGGAAGGGAGGGACGGAGGGCGGGAGGGACGGGGGGGAGCCCTGGCCTGCGTGCTGAGCCCAGGGTTCCTTTCCAGCTCTGAAAAACAAAACAAACAGCCCGTTGCTGTGGAACTGCCAGTAGGGCTCAGGTGACAGGGCCCACGGGGTCCTGGGCTCCTCTGCTCCGTGGTTCCCCGGGCCTGGAAACCCTTGTCCATACAGAAAGCTCCTACTTCTACATCAAAACCCCAAGTGCTAACTCTGTTTGTGCCAGGCAGTGTTTTTGAGGCATAGCAGTTGCTTTCCATTCGCACAGCAGCCTGCGGAGGCGGGAGCTGTGTTACCCCACTTTACAGAGCCCCAAGGCAGGGATCTGAGCTGAGGGTCCGGACGGTGGTGAATAGTAGCTGTCATCAACAGTGCAGCCGGGAGAGAAGCCAGACGCGCCGTCACCCCGACACTCTGGGGGGCTGAGGCAGGAGGATCACAAGTGGAAACCCAGCCTGCACAACTTAGACCTAACGAGACTCTGTCTCCAAATAAAAAAACCAAGGCCAGGATGGAGCGTAGTGGGGAGGCCTTGGGTTCAATTTCCAGTACTGAGGAAAGAAAAGACCTCATACCAGGCAGGCCAAGGAGAGGTGACTTTATTGTGGGGGCCTGGGACCACTCCAGGTGGGGCGCGGCCTTTGGAGAGGTGACTTTGCAGATGGGGCCTAAAGGACCCCAGGGAGCCATGGGAGAGAGTGAGGAGGGAGCCTGTGCCAGGCTGGGATGGGGGCACGGCCTGTGCAAAGGGCCTGGGGCTGCCTGAAGAGCCACGCTCAGAGCCACAGGAAGTGCAGGGTGTGGGGCCAGGAGAGGGTGAGCCCAGCGCTGCCCGCCCTGCCCGGCTTTGGGAAGCAGCCTGGGAAGCCAGGCTCAGGGCCTGCACCCCAGCAGGCCTCCCCGCCCCCTCTGGCAGCCGGAGAAACCCGACTCAGAGCGCGGGCGGGCGCCGTGCCAGGGTGGTGGGGGAGGGGCTGCCAAGCCCGCCTGCCCCGGCAGCTGCCAGGCCAGATGGTGCCCGTGTGCTGACGCCGCCACCCAGGCCCGCCTCCCCCTCCTGTTCCCGCCTCGGCTGTGCCAGCCGCCCACAGCCCAGTGCCCGCCATGGCCCAGCAGGCCCCCGAGGGCAGCGTCCCCCACCCGGGGACCTGGGCCACCGTGACCCCCGCACAGATCATGGCCGCAGTGAGCTTGGACCTCAGCCACACACAGCTATTTGTTTTTGCCCTGGTTCTGGGGACAGAACTCGGGGCCTCTCGTGAGCCAGACGGGCACTCGCCATTGAGCTGCACCCCCTCCACGTCGTGCACCCCGCTTCTGTCTCTCCACCGCCCTAGAGGGAAGAACTACTTTCTCCCAGGTTCCCCGAGGAATGGGAGGCCCAGAGATGGTCAGCTGCTTGCCTGAGGTCACACAGCGCTTAAGAGGCAGAGTTGGGATCAGGACCTAGATAGAGGTCTTTAAAGAGAAACCATCAGGAGGCTGAGGCAGGAGGGTCACGGGCGTGAGGCCAGCCAGGCAGCTTAACAAGTGATTTAACAAGACCCTGGCTCAAATTAACGATGGCTGAGGGCGTGGCCAGGGTGGGACATTCCTGAGGTCCAGTTCCAGGACCACAGAAAAGCACAGGAAAGCACAGGAACGGAATGGAACGGAATGGAGCACGCTCCCTCCAAGCCAAACCCCTCCCTGGGGCCCCTGGACGTGGGGTGGCCGCGCGGGAGTCAGGGGGCCTCCACCTCAGCCCTGTGACCTCCCCTGAGTGACCGTCGCTGGCCGGGCCTCAGATTCCCGCCGGGCGGGCGTGCTGGCTGCACCTGGGATCCCAGCGCTGGGAGGCTGAGGCGGGAGGGTCCCAAGTTCGAAACCAGCCTGGGCAGGTTCACAGTTGAGAGAGATCCAATCTCCAGACACAAAACAAGACAGAACACGAAAGCCTGGGAAATGCGGTTCCCTGGGAGGCCCTGGGTTCCATCCCCAGCACTACCATCAAACAGCCAATCAATCAGTTGGTCAACCAGCCAGTCCATTTCAGTCCGCTGTAATGGTGGGTCGGTGGGCGCTGTCATTGTCAGCCTGCTCCTCCTCCCGGACCCTCCCCTGCCCGCTGAGCTCCGCGGCAGCCCTGTTTAGTTTTTGAGACGGGCTTTAGCTAAGTTTCCTGGGCTGGGCTGGGCTGGGACTTGCCACCCTCCTGCCTCAGCTCCCGAGCACTAGGACGCAGGCCCAGCCTGTCCCTGGTTTTCAGCTGCCAGGGCAGAAGGGCGTCAGGGAATTAGGGTGACGGACACCCCTTCCCGCCCCGCCAGGCGTCCGGGGAGGGCGGCCTGAGGGTGAGTGCTGACCGTGTCCTAGGCGGCAGTGGGCGGACGGGCGGGCAGGCACACACCTGTGGCTGTCACCCGCCTGCCAGGGCCGCAGTTGGCACTCTGGCCCCGGGCCCGGGGATGCAGGGGTGCGAGGGCGGCTGGGGACGCAGCCGTGTGCCCCCCGCCCCGCCGGCTGCCAGGCCAGGCCTCTGCCTCCCGCTGGTGTGGACAGGTGGGCACAGACGGGGCCGGGGACCCGCTCCGGGCCACAGCGCCTGCCTGGTACCAGAAAAAACCAAAAAGCAGGCACGGATGGGTCAGAGTTGGCCGGGGGAGGGTGGCAGTGGGGGTCCCTGGCGACACGGGCTGTCTTGTACCAATGGGGAAACTGAGGCACGGAGCAGGATGGAGTGTGGCTGGACTCCCTGGACATCACAGCCCAGGGCAGCAGAGTCGCCAGGGCGGATGCAGGAGCAACGTCCTGACGGGCAGACACGGCTTGGGTGCCCCAGAGCGTGGGCGGAGGCCGAGGCAGGGCGGTCTCTGCCACCCTGAGGCCGGCCGGGCTGCAGGCAGTGCGGTTGTGGGCCGGCTCCCGGTGCCGGGCTGGCGTGTGCCCAGGAGGTCCCGGGCGGGCTCTGACCCCGGCAGGCGCTGGGCGCTGGTGTTGGACGCTGGGTGACCTTGGGCCTCCTCCCAGCGGGCGGACGCGGGGGAGGACTTCCGCCGGCCCTCGGCCACCAAGGCCGTGATGAGACTGCTGCCAGCCACGTCCAGCGGGGGTGGGCGCTGTGTTCTGTTTTGTTCGAGGCGGGGTCCGGCCGTGCAGCTCGGGCCGGCCTTGAGCTCACCGTGTAGCCCAGGCTGGTCTCCAGGTCGCAGGGATCGTCCTGCCTCAGCCGCCCGGGCTCTGGGGTTACTCTGTCTGTGTCTGCCGGGCAGGTCAGGGTCCCTCCAGGAAGCGGGAGAAGCCTTCACCCCGGCTCATTGAACCTCCATCATTAACTGCATGTGACAGATGGAGAAACTGAGGCCCAGGGGCACAGCGCCCAGGGTCACGTAGTCAAGGGCAAGAGGGAAGCCCCGGACGGTCCCTCCTCCCCCGGGTGGGCTGGAAGGGACGTCTGGGTCACACCAGAGATCCCCCACGTGTCCCTGGATCCTGCCCCTGGGCCTAGGACACTGGTGCTGCCAATTTGGCTGCAGGTCTGGCTGGATCAAGGAGCAGCTTCAGGGTTGGGCTGGGCTGGGCAGTCGTGACGCTCAAAGGCACAGCCGGCCGGGCCAGTGGGGAGGTGGCGGGGCCACACCATGTCCGTCCCTCCCTGGGTGTCCGCTGGGTCTTTGTCTCCACCTGCCCGGCTCCCCCTGCGGCCCAGCAGGTCCCCTCCCGGCCTCCAGCTGCCCGCCTGCCACCGTGGGCTGCCCGGAGGTGGAGGCGGAGGCGCCCTGGGCAGCTGAATGGGCCCCTTGTTCCCGGCCACACCTTCCCCTGGGGTCACCCCAGGACATTCCCAGGCTGCCTGCTGGCTTTAAAGGGCCAGCACCCACAGAGGATGGGGGAGGCCTCTGGTCTCATCTCTCTGGGCCTCAGTTTCCCCACTTAGATGGGCGGCCCTTGCCCCGTCCCACACACAGGGTCGCTGGGCAAATTGATGTTCTCGGGGCCACAATTTGATACCTGGCACTGTTTGTGCTCCCCGGGCCATAACAGATCCCCTGCGTCTCCCCTTGGGCTCGCTCACAGTGTGGGCAGAAGGGTTGTGTGCCAGGCTTAGGCCGTGCCTCAGTTTCCCCAGTGCAGTGGTTTGCAGAGATGAAATCCGATTGTCAGTTCTAAGGGCCTCAGGCCAGGCGTGGTGATGAGCACATGGCAAGGGGAGGCTGAGGCTGGAGGATCCCGGGAGGGCAGGGCCAGCCCTGGGCTAGCAAGGTCCTGATTTACAGAAAAAGGGGGGTGGGGGCCTTAGAACCTGCCCTGGGTGCTGCAGGCGTCAACCCCACGCCTGCATTTATTGAGCGCCTACTGCATACAGGGCTGCTGGGAGAGCCCCCCACTAAGTCCCAGCGGACAGCGGGGGTGGCAGAGGGCCCCGTCTTCCACGGGGTGATTCTCGGGGCCCCGGGCACCTGTGCCCCAGATTGCAGGCAGACAGAGGGCCCGCAGCCCGCCCAGGGGCCCAGGTTGTGGCTCCCGCAGGGCAGCCTGGGACGGTCCCCGCTGGACAAGCCCACGCTGGCTCGGCTGTTATATAAGGGTTATGCAAGGCCGCGCTTACGTAAGGGCAGTGGCACGGGTGCCCGCCCGCCCCGGGACCGGGTGGCTCTTAAAGGGGCCAGCTGGGCACCTCGGCCAGCACTCGCGGGTCTCGGAGGTGGCTACGGCTGGCGACACTGTTCCTAAAACCCCTGTCCCGGTGGCGCATGCCTGCATCCCCCTCACCCTGGGAGGCTGAGGCAGGAGGATCTCACGTTCAGACCCGGCCTGGGCACCTTAGTGACTTCCTGAGACCCTGTCTCAAAATTTCAAAAGAGACAAAGCGTCCTTACGTCCCCGGGCCTCAGTTTCCCCTCTCCTGTAGAATGACACCAGCGTCACGGGGTTGCTGGGGAGGAAAGGACTCGGGGCAGTGCTTGTCAGGAGCAGCTGGGGAGCAGGGAGGCCTGCGTGAGGAGGTGGCCGCCGGGAAGCCCGAGTGCGAAGGACTGGGAGTGAGGAGCCCGCAGGGGCAGGGGCAGCTGTGCAAAGGCCCTGGGGCAGCGCGGAGCCCAGCAAGGGGCGGGAGCATCGAAGAGTCGGGGTGGCTGGAGGGGGCGGCGCGAGGGAGGGCGTGGGGGAGGGGCCCTGCGGGCTGCAGGGGGACCTGCGCTTTGGCTCCGGGGAGATGGGAGCTGTGGGGGGAGGAGCGGACTCGGTGCTCACAGCGCCCCCTGGCGGCTGCTCCGGGGAGGACAGGTGGCGACAAGGGTGGGAGCTGGGGTCCCCTGAGCCCCCATGAGCTCCGGGAGGCTGGGGGGCCCCCCTGGCATGGCCTCAGAGGTTGTTCTTAGTTTCAAGCTGGCCTGCCGGTGAGCTTGGCCCAGCCTTTCCTGGCTCCCATGCCTCAGTTTACCCTTCTGTAAAATGGAGATGGTTGTCTCTGCCTGCCCAGCGGCGGGGTGTGCCTCAGCATACACTGCCTACTTAAGGGCAGTCCCGACTGTACCCTCAGACCAATCACCTCACCTCCCTAGGTTCTCTCTGACCCCATAAATCTCCTGTGAACCCCTAGACCTGACAGTGAGAATTCAGGAAAGGGCGAGTTCATTTGTTCACACAGTTCATACACTATCTACTGTGAGTTCCTTCTGTGCCTGACAAACTCCTACTCATACATCAGGATCCCAGCTCCAATGTCCCCTCCTCCCCACCCCCATGCCACATTCCTTTTCTATCAAGGACTTTGGCCCATTGGGGGAACTTCACAAGAGCGGGCACTGAGGTGGGCACTGCGTGAGTGGCACCCCACACTGCTTCTTGTCCTTGTGAGTTGGAATTTATGCCCCCACAATCTGGGTCCCCACCCTGGGTTTATTGTGTCTGAGACAGAATGTTGGTGTGCAGCTGAGGCTGGCTTTGACCGGCGACCTTCCCGCCTCAGCCTCCTGGCTGGTGGGATGTCAGGTGCCCGCTGCCGGCCCCTGTGCCAGTCTGATTTTTGCAGCAGGGGAAACCTGGGCGGGCCGGGGTGGGGCCGTTCTTCCCCCAGAGGCACAGAGAGGGTCAGCGCTGGCCGGGAGGCCACACAGCACTGGGCTGGCCTGTGCTGCCTCCTCGGGGCTGCGGGGCGTTGGGGACATGGCCCGGGACGTCCACGCCGTGTCCCTGGCGGGGCCAGCGGGCGGGAGCCCAGAACTGGCTCCAGATGTAAACACGGTTATTTTAAGGCCGCCGGCCCTCCCCGGCCCGCACACAGCTGACACCGTCGGGGTGGCGCGGTGGTGGCCTTGGCCGGCCGAGCACTTTATTTTTATGCCGGCGGCCTCTGGGGCCGGGCGTTGTGCGAGGCGGGTGGCCGGGCACCGACGCGGGTCACCTTTGTGGGCGACCAGGAGGGCGCTGCTCCCCCGAGGGCCGCCCGGCCTGAGATGGCCGCTGGGCCCGGCAGCGTCTGGGAGCCGAAGGCCAGGAAATGGCCACCCGGTGATGTCACCAGGGCGGGTGGCCCGCCCGGCGGCCGGGTGGCAGCAGTGTGGCCAGGACGGTCCCACCGCCACCTGGCCGGTGCCCAGGATGCAGGACGCGGCCAGCCAGGACCGGGTGGACCCCGGCCGTGGGGACGGAGCCGGCCGGCTCAGACGCGACTCCCTGGCCCGGGCCCAGCCGCAGGGACCCGGCCAGCCGCGTCCTGTCCAGATGGCCGCCTCCCGGGCCCGCTGCCCGCCTGCTGTCCCCTGCTTTTAATGTTTTTAATTTTAGTTTTCTTGGGGCAGAGCCGGCCGGCCTGGCACCCGCTGCGTGGCCTCCGACGCCCGGTGCCCTCCTGCCTCGGCCTCCCCGCCCCGGGCTAGTGCCCACCGTGCCCGGCTGCTCCAGACACCCCAGAGAGGGACAGCGCTTTGGAGCAGGTCACACAGCGTGGGGAGGCCCTCGGGGCCGCCTTCTCTCCAGAGCCCCTGAAGTGGGGTTCACGGGGGGGGGGGCCTGGAAGCCCAGGCGATGCCCACTGTCTCTGTGCGGTGTCAGCCGGCAGTGGCCCCCCGAGGGGACATGTGAGTGTCACTGTGTCACTCCCACAGTCCGGCCGGGCCTCGTAGACAGTGGGTGCGCAGCCCACATGCTGGGGTTGGGGGGCAGAGGTTGTGTACCCAGAAACATCTGAACCAAAATAGAAATGCACACGGCTGTGGAGGGCAGGGTCGCGTGCAGGGTCCAGGGAGAGGCGCGGCTGTGCAAAGGCCCTGGGGCAGCAGGGAGCCTGGCATGGTGTGGAGGGGCAGGGCGGGCAGGCCGCGCAGGGCCCTGCGGGCTGTAGGAGTACTCGGGCCCTGGCCCAGGGAGGTGGGAGCCCCGAGGGCGGAGAGGGAGGAGGGAGGACCTGGCCCGAGTGCTGAGGACTTGGGCCGAGCCGAGCCGGCTGAGCGCCGCGGGGATTCCAGGCCCTGGCTTTCCCTCTCGCCTTGGCAGCTGCCTCCCGGGGAGGCGGACGTGGCAGCGGCCGAGCCAGCTGCGCCCGGGCCAGACTGGAGCAGGGCGGCTGCTGGAAAGGCCCGGCCCCCTCCCGGCGGCGATGCCCCGGATATTCACCCGTCACAACCGGGTTTCTTCCGTGTGTGGGGTCACCCCGCACGGCCAGGGCTGGCCGGAACGCCTGGAGTCCCTCCACTCTATGGCGAGCGCCGCTGCACTCCTTTTCCTGGCCGAGTAGTATTCCTCAGTGCAAGCGTGGGGTCTCTGACCTCTGTGAACGCTGCGTGTCCCCACCTTCAGCCTGCTGTGAGCCCCACGTCGCGCAGGCGTTGTCTGCACCCCCATTTTCAAGTCAGCCGGGGGGATCGCTTGGGCAGGGGAGCTGTGACGATTGCACACCTGAGGTTTACCGGCCGCTTCCTGCAGCGGCTTGGCCACCTCGCGCCCCTCCCCCACCCAGCCCGGGGTTTCCAGGTCCCCCCGTGAGTGGGTGGAAGGTTCTGAGCCTGGCTCGCGCCTCACCCCAGCCCTGGCAGGCTGAGACACGGGGTCACACGCTGTCCCCAGCCCAGGGAACTCGGCACCTAAGCAAGACCCTGTCTCAAAACTTAAAAAGTGAGCCGGGGATGCAGAGGCCCTGCATTCTTCCTCTCGTACTGGAAAAAAATAAATAAGTAAATACACGTGGGGTCGGCACCCCTGACAGCACCGTGCAATAAACTCGAGCTTCTCCGTGTGGCCTGAGTGGTTCAGAGCCAACTCCCTCCTCTCACGTCCTCACCCCGGCCCTGTTCCCACGGCTAGAAAGCTGTGTGGCCTCTTTGAGGCCCTTCTGCACCCCTGCCTGTTCCTGCCCCAGGACCTTTGCACACACCCCTGCCTGCCCCTGCCCCGGGACCTTTGCACTTGCTTTTCAGTGCTGCGGCCAGCTCACCACGGGAGGCCACTTCCATCCAGCAGGTTAACTAGGTGGTCAGAAAACATCTGTTAGGTCGGCTCTGGGCTGTACAGTGACCTCCAACTGCGACCATGACTGGCAGAAGCTTGGCCTCCAGGAGGGAGGTGCTGGTCCAGGGAGAGGAAAGGCCAGGCCACCGCCACTTTGTCCTGAGCTGTGATAGACCAAATTTGGGCTCGCAGCCATGGACAGGAAGGAACAGTTTGTACATTGGTCAGCGGGGGCCAGCTTATGTTGCCGGCGTTGCCCGTGAGCCCGCGTTAGTTGGAGCAGAGCTGCGGGGTGGGGCGTGGCCGTCTGAGCTGCACAGAAACCCCACCCAGCCTTGGGAAGTCACCCAGCGGCTGCCAGGCACCACGGTCTCATTTATACTAGCGTGAGTGCGACTGTCTCACCTCTGCGTGTCACTCCGAGCAGCAGACGTCTGGGGAGCGAGGGGGCCGTGAGGCCCAGAGACAGACTGTGTTTTCCCTGAGGCCACACAGCGACAAGATGGGGGACCGGACCTGCCGCCTCACTCACCCTGCCCCGTCCACAGCGAATTTGTTTAAACCTCCTGCTCCTTAGGGGGACTCCGGGCAGAGATGGCCTGGTCCTCCAGGGCAGGGAGGCCTCAGCCAGGTTGTTCGGGCCGTGCATTTATTGAGCACCTGCTATTTACCTGGGGGCGAGGCTGGGGTTGGTGGAAGGTGCCGCTGGATGCCGCGCCTCCCCAGCCCTGTCCCCGCGTCGCTCCCCGGGGCAGGGTCACGGGCAGGACCTCTGCCCGAGGCGGGCTGCTTTGGGGAGCGGTCGGCTTCCCCGCCAGGCTGAGCCTGTGGACCAGGCTGCCCGGGTGCCCCGTGTGGGGAGCCGCGCCGCGCTGCACCTTCCGTGGCTTTTGCAGGGTTTGGGGTGACAGGCCGGGCGCACTCGTGGGGTCCTCCTGCCTCGGCCTCCCAGAGCCGGCTCAGAGTGCTCCTCGTGCAGCCTGCAGGCCGGGCCGCGCGGTGCCAGGCCACCCTGTGCGGGCCCTCCTGGGTGTGTCGGGAGGTGCCAGGCAGTGCCACCGGGCACGGCCGCCCTCCGGTGGAGGCTCCGTGCCGAGGCCCGCGGCTGGCTGCCCGCGCTGGGCCTTTCCCAAGCGGGCCTGGCCGGCGCCGAGGGCCGCGCTGCCCAGCCGGGGAGCTGCCAGGTCGCCCTGGCTCGGTGGCACAGCCAAGGCTGCCCGGCGGCCACTCTCCTGGCCCGCGACACCGGGAAACCAATACCGGGCTGCTACCGTGCTGGCATTTCGGGCCGGGCAGGGGACAGAACCCGAGACCTCTGCGCGGGTCCAGCCCCTCGTCTCTTATTTTGAATTTTGAAACAGGGTCACACTGGGCGTGGTGGGCGCGCCTGTCAGCCCAGCACTCGGGAGGCCGAGGCAGGAGGGTCTCAAGTGGGAACCCACACTGGCGATCCAGCGGGACCCCGGCCGGGGATGGGCTCGGCGGCGGCCCCAGCGGACTCCACCGTTTACGGGGACCTGCGCGCCCTCCTCGGAGCCCCCGACGCCCCGCGCTGCCCCCTGCAGGAGCCCGAGCGCTGAGCTCAGCGTCCCCCTCTCCGTATTTCTAGCTAAGATGGAGAGAGAGCATCCAGGACATCACAGCCGCACACAGCTGCCAGCAGCCCCCAGAACCAGAACCCGACACCGAGGGCCAGCGCCACAGGGCCACAGGGCCAGGCGGAGGCTGGGCACCACAGATGCTGGAGGCGCTGTCCAGCGGGCAGCAGGATGCCTGGGTCCTGCTGGAGTTACCTGCATTGCCCAGTGGATTCTCAGAGAGGGCAAGGGCCGTGCCCGGGCATGCACAGCGCAAAAATGGCAAAGCTGGGTCTGCCGAGGCGGGAGGGTCTCAGGTTCCAAGCTGGGAACGTCTCAAAAATAATGAAAAATAAAAAGGGCTGGGGACAAGGATCAGTGCAAAGGTCCTGAGGTCAGGCCCAGCACAACAACCCGACAGGGAAACCTGGGCTCTGGACCCGGGCCTGTCAACACTCCAGGTGCTCCCGCTCCCACCCTGTCACCGGCTCTCCTTGTCTTGCAGACGCGGAGCAGAGCGGCAGTCCCCGGGCGGGCATGGGCTCGGAGCAGGAGGACAGCAAACCTATCACGCTGGGTGAGTTCAAGGTGCCCACACCTGCACCGAGGTGTCTTCCCGCGGCGGCCACCAGGGGGCGCCCTGCGCGCCGACTCCACGCATTTCTCCCCTGCCCTCCGTGGCTCCCACCTCCAGGTGCCAAAGCCCAGGTCCTCCCTGCAGTCCGCGGGGCCCTGCACAGCCCGCCCGTCCCCTCCCTGCCTCTCCTGTCCCCTCCCTGCCCCTCGCCCTTCTGCTCCAGCCTCCTCTCTGCGGCTGCACCTTGGGCCTCCATTGCTGCCCCAGGGCCTTTGCACGACCCATGCCTTCTTTCGGGACAGCTACACGACACATCTCCCTCCACATCTCCGTGGCCTCAGCTCCAGTGGCCGCGGCCCTCTGTTTTGTCTCCTCCCCAGGAAGTTACTGTGTTTGTGTGGGTGCTCAGTGACCGCATAGGCGTCTGCTTCTTTCCCCCCACAAAGGGCGTCCCCTGGGCTGGGGCAGAGTCTGTCTGTCTGTCTGTCTGGATCACTGGGAGAGGGCCCAGCACACAGCAGGTGCCCAGTGTCTGGACAGAGAGAGAAACTCGAGCAGCTCAGCCCGGGCAGGGAGGGGGGCCCATGACCCGCTCCCCGCTCCCCGCCCGCCAGATGTTGGGGGGAGGCATGGACAGGGCACAGGCCTGGCCCCGCGGGGCCTGGCGTCTGCCAGAGGAAATCTCGTCCTCTCCGCCCGCCAGGGAGTCCCCCGGAGACAGCCGGGCGGGCCCGGCACAAACAGGAAACCCCGGCCACAGGGAGGGCAGGGGCCGCGTCCACACCAGCTGTCCAGCTGGGTCAGCAGGAAATGCTGCGGCCACTTCCCTGGACACGCGGACAGCCACCGCCCCGGGCCCCGGAGGTGCCCCTTCCCCGAGCCTCGCCGCACCCGTGGTGCCCAGGGAGGAGCTGGCGAGGGGTCCCGGCCGCTGCCCAGTGCCTGTCATCCTGGGGCTCTGGGAGGCTGAAGCAGGAGGGTCCCGCCCGAGCCAGCCCTGGGCATCTAGTGACGACTGAGAGTCGGTCTCCAAACATGAAGGCCGGGCTGGAGCTGTGGGGGGTCCGGGGTGCACAAAGGGCCGGCGGGAGGGGAGCGGGAGGGGAGGGGAGCGTCCGTCGCCCCCTTCGCACCATCGCTGTGCTGCCCCCTGGGGGCGAGGAGCGGCACCGTCCCCAGCGGTGCCACCTTCTGTCTGCTCCTTTTGGTCGTGTTCGAGGGGGGCTTTCCCTGTATGGCTCCGGCTGGCCCGAGCTCACCGTGCAGCCCAGGCTGGCCTTGACCTTGTGGCGATCCTCCGCCTCAGCCTCCCGAGTGCGGGGTGACAGGCATGAGCCACCACAGGTTCGTGTCACTGAGTCAGGTCACGAGGCGGTGCAGCCCTTACCACGGACCACGATGCAGTTCCGGCACATTCCACAGGCCTGTCCGTCCCCGTGGCCACTGGGCCCTCTCCACACACAGTAGCCATGAGGCCACTTCCGGCCTCTGGAGTTGCCCGTCCTGGACGTTTTCTGTCCATGGAGCCCACGCAGTGTCCTCTGTGTCTGGTGTCTGTCTCGGAGCACGGGGTCCTCCTGTCTGTCCTTGATGCGGAGAGAGTGTCACAGGCCTGGCCCTCTTCCTGGCTGTGTACTATTCCACTGGCCCTGTTGGCCCACTGTATGCCCTGTGCACTGTGGGGTGACTGGGTCCAGGGCGGCAGGGCTGCCCCAGGATGTCAGGGTTTGGCCAAGCTCTGCCCCGACTTTGGGGCCACCCTGTCTCTGTATCCCGGAAGTGGTCCCCGGCAGCCCAGCCCGGGCCCACCCGCTGACCCGCCCTCTGCCTTTCCAGACACGACCGATTTCCAGGAGAGCTTCGTCACCTCGGGGGTGTTCAGTGTCACCGAACTCATCCAGGTGTCTCGGAGTGAGTGTCTCTGGTGTCCCCGGGCTGGGAGAAGGTCGGAGGCCTCCCTGTCCCCCTCGTCCTCTTGTCACTGTCCCCAACCCGGGAGTCCCAGGATGGGAGGTGGCCGAGTCTTCCTGAGAGCCCAAAGCCGGGTCACACATCCCGCCTGGGATGCCCAGCTCCCGGGGCAGGGAATCCAAAGGCTGTGTGGGGAGGCAGAAAAAGTAAATGAATAAGTGAAAACCAGACAGGGCTGGGGGTGCAGTCAGTGCAAAGGCCCTGGGGTTCACCCGCAGTGCCACACAAAGATAACGAAGGAAGGACGGACTAGCCTCCATCTGCCGGCCCCTCCCTCCCTCCTGCCCGCCCCTCTGCTGGGGACTGCACGTGTCGGCCCCCCTGACCCACCTGAGCCTGCCCAGCGCCCTCCCTGCCCCCATCCTCACAGCCTGGCTCCGTCTCTTGGTGGGGCCTCGGCCCCTCTGCACAGCCGTTTCTGACCCATACGCAGCGAGGTGGGGTCAGCCACATCGAGTGCAGCCAGCGAGGGGAGTGCCCAGTTGGGAAGCGGCCCCGGGAGGCCCCCCAGCCTGCCTCACGTGCCGTCCCTTGCCCCGTTCAGCACCCGTGGTGACTGGAACGGGTCCCAACTTCTCTCTGGGAGAGCTGCAGGGGCACTTGGCCTACGACCTGAACCCAGCCAGCACCGGCATGAGGAGGACGCTCCCCAGCACCTCTTCCAGCGGGTATGTTGCCTGGGTCTCTGGACACTGCGTGGTCCCACCCACAAGCCCACCCCGCACCTGGACCTAGAGACTCCTATTCATCCTTTAAAACCCAATCCCAATGCCCAGTCTCCCCATCCCTCATGACCCACTTGGGCCTCAAGTCCTGCTGGCCCAGCCAGCCCTTGGGAGCCCGCTGAGAATGCAGACTCAGATAATTGCTGAAGTAATGCTGAGAGTGGGTTGGGCACGTTGCCTCAGTTTCCCCATCTGTAAAATGAGACCGTAATCCTTCTGGGCAGGCCATCCGGGTCAGTTCACGTTCTGCTAGTCTGCCGGGGGACCTCTACGGAACTCCCCACCCCGCCTCTGACCCCGGGTGTCCCGTGCGAATAACAGGCAGTTTGGAACAGCTGTCGAGGGCGAACTGGGTGAAAGGCCGTGGTTCTCGTGATGTCTCGCGATAGCACCTCCCTAGTCCCGCTCCCCCCGGAAGCGGAAGTCAGCAAAGCCCGCCATCGAGTCGCCATGGTAACTGCCCTGTCCCTCGCCCCTTAGGAGTAAGAGGCACAAATCCGGCTCTATGGAGGAGGACGTGGACACGAGCCCCGGCGGCGACTACTACACTTCGCCTAGTTCTCCCACGAGTAGCAGCCGCAACTGGACGGAGGACATGGAAGGAGGTAGGGCTGACGGCTGGGGACGCGGGAGCCGGCCTTCCGGTTGGGGTTATGGCAACCGGGACTACGTATCCCGGCAGGCACTGCGCAGGGGTTTCGAGTAGAAAGCCAGCCTCGAGCCCCGGGGCCTCCTGGGAGTTGTAGTCATATTGGGCTGTGCCGGTTTGGAAATGAAGTTTGGGACCACAAGTTCCCGCAGCTATTTGGTTCCGCTCAGACGGAGGCGTGCAGCCCCTTTCTCTGTGTGGATTTTCCTGTCCTCTCCTGTTAAGTCCTCTTGTCTTGGGGGTTTCTGAGCTCCAGAGTTACCGGATCAGCAGAGTGCTTGTTCCTGGGGTCTCCGGGGAGACTTTGTCCAGTTGCTGTCCTGTCCTGGAGTTCCCCGGAATTCCTGCTTCGTAGGGTCAGCGGCTCCCTAAGGTCGCTTTTGTATTGTAGGAGAAAACTCTCGCACCGCGACTGTGTCTGCCAGGAATTTCTCCTAAGATTTCCCTTTGGGCGTCCGGCCTGTGCCCTAGTTCTTATCATAGAGAATCCTTTGTATCTTAAATTCTGCTTTCTGCCAGGCGTGGTGGCGCACGCCTGTCATCCCTGCACTCGGGAGGCTGAGGCAGGAGGGTCGCTGGAGTTCCCGGCCAGCCTGGGCTGCATACTGATTTCAAGACCAGCCTGAACCACGTAGGGAAACCCCCGCCTTGAAAACCCAAAACAGGGGGCTGGGGATTTAGCAGAGCGGCATAAGCACCTGCCTTGCAAGCAGGCAGTCCTGAGTTCGATCCCCGGTACCGATAAAAAGGAAAAAGACAAAAAAAAAAAAAAAAGAAAGAAAGAAAAGAAAACCCAAAACAAACAAAACACCAACTGCATCACAAAATTTTCTGCTCTCTAGTGGGCTGGCGACTGGGGTTCAGAAAACAGATGTGCAAAATGTCCCCTAGGGGTGGCTGGCACCCCTGGATTCTAGAAGCACTGCCCTTAGTAGTCTTTTATCCCAAGGCGTCCTGACTGGAATTCCCGCATCCACCTGCCTGGGGGCATAGCCCAGCCCCTGCCTGCAGTTGCCTGGAGGTCCACCCTCCCGCCCTCAAACCAGGCCTTAGTTTTCTCATCTACAAAGTGGGGATGTTTATCCCTGATGTGTTCCCCTAAGAAGCTGTCTTGGGGCTTACATAGGATTTTTGAGACGTATCACTCAAAGGATAGTGTGTTTTTTTTCCGTCACAGATAGGTGTCCAGTTCTTAGCCCTAGAAAATGTGAGAGATTTAGGTGCCTGCCTTTGGTTTTGCCGAATGTGACTTTTATTCCCACCTCATGATCCAAGATGATTGCCGAGGCACCTGCCATCATGTCTACATTTCACCCAGCTTAAAAAAAAAAAAATCGGGGCGGGGGAAAGACATGAAGTGTGGGCATACTCGTGGCCTTCCAGAATGTTTCTCAGAAGTGGCATTGACCTCTTTTTGTCTTTGTGCCCAGCATCTGGTCACATGGCTGGCTCTGATGGATGCTGAGGAATGCAGTCTTACTGTGTGCTGTCACTAAGTAGACAACAGGTGACAGTTTCTGCCCTGGCCTTGATTGACATCTGAAGAACACCTCATTTGGCAGAGGTGAACCCCGAGGCTCAGAGAGGTGACATCGCCCCCTACTGGTGGCCGCGGCAAAAGCCACAGTGGCCTTGCTGGGACACCCCTCGGGCGACCTGTCCCCGGTCCCCAGCAGCTGCCTCTGTCTTTCATAGGCCACCTGTCAGCTGACAGTTAGGGGAACTGAGGCTCAGGACTCACAGCGAGGAAGGGGCTTCACTGAACTGGGCTTGGGAAGAGAAACCCGCCCCTGTCCCGTGGCCACAGGACGGGAGCTCGGGCCCAGCCGGGGCTTTGACCCCCAGGCCTTGTGCCCTGGTACCAAGCGGGACGCCTGCAGCTGCTGGGAACAGACCAGGGCCCCAGTCTGGAGGAGCCCCGTAATCAGCTTAGCGGCCCTAACGAGCAGCTAATTGGGGGCCGTCTAGACAGGACGCTGCGGGAGAGAGAGGGGAGAGAGGGGGAAGGAGAGGGCTCCCAGGGGAGCCGGGCCGCGCAGCCCGAAGAGGCCAGGGCCACTCTCACCACCCTGGGGGCCCAGGACACCCCGCCTCACCATGCCCGGCCCCAGAGCCCGGCGTCCAAGGGGGAAACTGGACTAAGAGCTTCAGAGAAATGGAAAAGAGCTCGGTCATTGTCGATGAAAATCAGGATTAAAAATCATTTCTAAAGGTGTAGGCCCGGGACCCCCATGGGGCCTGCAGCGTGCTGGGTGTCCCAGGGGGGCCTTGTGTGACTCACACTGTGGCTCTGGGCTCTGTGTGACACATAGGCTGCATCCTGGCCGCCACCGTGATTTCCACACTGGCCTTTGTGGGTCCCAAGGTGCCCACTTCACAGATGGGCCCACTGAGGCACAAAAGGGCCTACCGAGTCTCCACACCAGGGCAGCCCCCCAGGAGTCCCTGGAATGCCCTCGTCGGGGCCTCCACATCCCCGGCTGGGTGCTGGATTAATTTTCAAGGGGAGGGGTGACAGTGCCTAGTGGGACCCCAGGATCCTCTGGGCCAGCCCCAGTCCCCACAGCCTGCCGCCGCAGGACCCCAGAGCCTGGAGCTCCAGGGAGGGGACAGGGAGCCCAGGTGCCCCCTGGGAAAAAACTGATGTGCCAGCGTCTGTCAGCTGGGTGTCCCTGGCACGACGACTTCTGGCAGTTGTGGGTCACCGTGCCCTGGCCCACTTTCCCATGCCGCTGCTGGCCAGGAATTCCCGTTTCGGGAACGGAGGGGGACATGGTGCCCACCGGAGTCTCCTCCATTTCTCCTTTGCTTGTTTACTGGGAGCATGGGGTGGGGGAACAGAGGCGGTGACCATGGAGAGGGGTCAGGGCGGCCCTGAGCACCCCTGGAGGACAGTGGGCGGGGCCCAAGCTATGACATTTAGGGTGGTGACCGGCCAGCTGGCCCCAGCCAGCACCACAGCCTCTCTGGGCCTCAATTTGCTGTCCTGTGAAATGGGCTCCCTGCCCACCCAGTCACCGCAGGTCCCTGGGATGGCGGGAGCAGGTTGGCATGGTCCACACGCCGGGGCTGCCCATGACACGCTTGTCCCCTTCCCCAGGCATGTCCTCACCGGTGAAGAAGACAGAGATGGACAAGTCCCCATTCAACAGCCCGTCCCCCCAGGACTCGCCCCGTCTGTCCAGCTTCACCCAGCACCACCGGCCGGTCATCGCCGTGCACAGCGGTGAGGCCCACGGCCCCAAGCCGTCCCTGGTGCCGGGGAACCCCCGTACAGTGTCAGGCCAGGTCCCTGCTCTGGCCTCCGTTTCTCCGTCTGTACAAGAGCACACTGTGTGTGACCTCACGGGTCTGGGGAAGTGGGGCGGAGGCTTTGACGGGGTCTCTGGGGTCACACAGGGCCCCTTGGACAGACAGGAAGATGATGTCACCATGCACCTCCTCTTCTGTCCCAGCGGGATGTGGGGGGTACTGGGAGCCTCCCAGGGGGGCAGTCCTGCTTTAGCAGGACTAGGGTGCCGGAAGCCAGGATGGATCAGAGCAGCCCAGCGTGGGGGTAAAGGCTGGCAAACAGTGGCCCTTGGCATCCTGGTCTTTGTCAATAAAGTTTTATTGGCACACAAGCCAGCATCTGTGTGTGCCACCTCTGGCCGCTTCTGCCCAGGAGGCAGAGTTGGTTGACATCTCAAAGCCAAAAATTCGGTACTCTAGTCAGGGGCCAGGGACGGAGGAGGCGGGGTGTGGCCACTGCAGAGAGAAAACATTCTGACAGCCACCGAGCTGCTCAGGGCAGGGAAGGCAGGTGCCACTGTGGAGCGTTACTCAGCCAGGAAAAAGCATGAGGGCCTGACACCCACCACAGTGTGGCCAGAGCCACCACGCTCAGCTTTGGTACGTTATTCTTAATTATTTTTTCTTCCCAAAGTTTTCCATCTAAGGGTGGCTGGGTCATGAGAGTGGACCCTGAGCATCCAGGGGGCCGAACTTACTGACCCCTCAGTCACAAAGTGGATACTAGAGCTAAATTTGCCACGTGCCCTGTGTGGTGGCACATGCTTGTAATCCTAGCACTCTAGGAGGCTGAGGCAGGAAGGTTGCAGGTTTGCACCCAGTTTGAACAATTTAGCAACTTAGTGAGATTTTAGAGCCAGGCGTGGTGGTGCACGCCTGTCATCCCAGCCCTCGGGAGGCTGCGGCAGGAGGATCCTCGGGAGTTCAAGACCAGCCTGGGCCACACAGTGAGCTCAAGGCAGCCTGGACTGCATAGTGAGACCCCACGTCAAAAAGACGAAAAAAAGAAAGCCAGGCCTGTCTCCAAATAAAAAGGGCTGGATTGTGGCTCCGTGTTTGGGCCCTGGGTTCGTACCCCCGACTGCAAACATTTCAGTGACTGTGAGGAGACCCTGGCCTCGGCGGTGCTGCCGGCCCGAGGGCTCCGTACTCCTGGCCTCGTAGCAGGTGTGCCGTTAGACGGCCCGGCCCCGGGGTGCAGAGCAGGGCTGCCCAGCAGCCCGTGACCGTGCCTCCGCCTCCCTGCAGGCATCGCCCGGAGCCCCCACCCGTCCTCCGCCCTGCACTTCCCCGCCACCTCCATCCTGCCCCAGACGGCGTCCACCTACTTCCCGCACACGGCCATCCGCTACCCGCCCCACCTCAACCCCCAGGACCCGCTCAAAGACCTCGTCTCGCTTGCCTGCGACCCAGCCAGCCAGCAGCCTGGACCGGTGAGTGGACGGTCGGGTGCGGGCCTCTCGGGGGCCCCGGTTCACCTGGGGACCCCCTCGGCGCGTCACTGGGCCTCGCTGAGACGCTCGACTTGTGTGGCTGCTGGTGTTTTGAGTACAGGTCTGGAGTGTGGTGGTTTGGATCCAGGAAATGTAGAGCTGGCCAGCTGTTGTGGTCAGTGGCTCCTAGGGTACAAGAGGGGCCTTCCTGCCAGGCCCTCGCGGACCTCACAGCGTCCAGGGATGCAGAGCACAGACGACATGGGGTGGGAGGAACTGGTTAAAAAAAAAAGCCATACTGGGCATGGCCCGGGCCCGTCCGGCCAGCTCTGGGAGGCCGAGGCAGGAGGGTGCCAAGTGCAGGCCCAGCCTAGGGACTCCTGAGGCCGGCTCAGGGTCAGACACTTCAGGAAGGGCTGGGGCGGACAGCCCAGTGCAAAGGCCCTGGGGTCAGCCCGGTACTTGAAAAAAGTGGGAAGGGGTGAGGCCAGGAGGGGGAACCCGGCCAGCTCAGCCCTCGCCAGGCGTGCCCGGCGCCCCCAGAGCCCTCGGCACTCAGAGCTCAAAGCCGGGCTGGGGTCCCGCTGCCCGGCTGTCCCCGGGATACTTGGTAAAACATTGGTGCTGTGGTTTTGTACGAGGTGGCATCGCCTGGGAGGAAAGTCAGTCTGCACGCAGGTGGCTTATGGAGGGGTACGTGGGACCCCAGCAGTGCCCGGGGACCCGGCGACATGGGCGAAGCCGTCCCCCGGCTCCTCCAGGGCCGGCTGCTCTCAGCGCCTCGAGGCCCAGACCGCTCTCAGACCCTGGCCCCGTGCACAGAGCCGGGGACGTCGGCGCCAGCATCCTGAGGTGGAGGGGACGCCCACCCCCTTAACCACGTGTCTCTCTGTCCCCCTCAGTTAAACGGAAGTGGCCAGCTCAAAATGTCCAGTTACTGCGTCCCTACCTCGATGCTGGCCCCTCCACCCCTGGCACTGTCCCCGGCTACCAAACCCACTGCCACCTCCCAGCGACGGGCCACACCGTACATCTCGCCCAGTAAGCACGCAGGAGCCGGTGTGCCCTGTCCCCGGGGCCCTCCCTGCCCTGCTGCCCAGTCCTGTGGGCACGGGCCACCCCAGGGGCGTCCATGGGGCCGGGGCAGCCTCGGCACGGCAGGCCAGGGTGACGGCCCGGACCTGAGCCCTTCAGCTCGCTCCCTCCTGGGTTTGTAGAAGTCCCCCGCCGTGCCTCGCCCACCTGTCACCCGGCGCTGCGGGAGGCTAAGGCAGGAGAGTGGCCGGTTCCAGCCGGCAGCTTCGTGACCATCCTAGGGAGGTCCTGCCTCCAGATCCGCAAGCGGGCAGGGTGTGCGGCTCAGTGTGGGAGCCGGAGCCTGGCCCCCAGAACTGCAGAAGTGCACGTAATGATGATGATAAGTGAGCCTGCAGGCCCGAGCCCACCCTGGCCCCACAGCATTTCCATCCGTGAGACCTCGGTGACATTTTAAAATAGGTGTTTACCATAAAAACCCCTCAGCTCCAGATTCCCGGGCAGTGACACAGGTCACATGCAGAGCCCTGTTCCCGCAGGGCCCCACTGTGGTAACACCACGCACGACCCCAACATACAAGCTCCGGGCCTCGGTGGCCCCAGGGATCCGGTTCCAGGCTCTGACCCCGCGGTTTCAGGGTCGGGTCCCCTCCTCGGTGGGCCCCAGCCCCAGCATAGCTGGGCAAGGCGACTCTCCCCGCACCCCGCGAGCCCCAGAGCCGCCCTGGGTTCCCTTGCTGAGCCCAGGACCCTGGCCCGGCCCGGTTCCCTCTGGGTCCCGTGCTGGCTCGTGCTTCTGCAGGACGTGGACGAGGCCCTGGCTCTGGGGACAGGGAAGGCCCTGCTCGGGGTTTGCAAACCCATCGTGGCCCAGGGTGCCCGGCCATGGGGACCCCAGCAGCTGCTCCCGCCCCCGTGGGCCACTGCAGGGCCCCCGCACCCCCACTGCCTGGCCCTGGACCCCGAGCTGCTCACACCCGGCGGGCGGGCGAGGGCCGGGCGCGGGCGCTGCCCTGCTGCGGCTCCGGGAGGGAAACTGACGCCTAAGGCGCCGCCGCCGCCGCCGGGATTGAGGGGCCTGGCGTGGGGGGCCCCACTTCCCCGCGGGGTGTGCGCTGTGAATCGCGCCTGCGCGGCCTCCCCACCCCGGGACCCCCCAGGCAGGACCCCCGGCTCCCCAGGGAGAGCGCAGTGCGCCCCAGGCCACGGGCACGGGCCGCGCGCGGGCTGCTGTGTGACCCCGGGCAGGGCGCCCCCTCCGGCCGGCCGGCGCCCCCTCGCTAACGGGCTCTGGTCTCTCTCCCGCAGCCTGCGCTCCGCCCGGCACGGCCCCTGCAGACCGTCCCTTTGTGGGATTAGGACCAAGGGATCCTGCGGGCAGTTATCAGGCACAGGTAGGGGCCGCGAGGCCGGCTGGCGGGGGGCGGGGGGCTGGGCAGAGGGCCAGCCTGGGGCCCCCCAGAGCCAGGGCCCAGCCCGGGGCTTCCCTAGCCGCAGAGCAGGGGCGCCCATTGTGCAGACCTGGAGCTCTCAGCCCAGAGAGGGAGCGGCTCAGCCTCAGCCCGGGGTCACACAGCAGCCAGCCAGCGTCACCCCACAGGGACTCGGGCAGGCGGGGAGACGGTGCCTGCACTGGCCGCGTAACTCGGGGTGCATCAGCGGGGGACCGGCCCGCCCCCTCCCCCAGGCAGGCAGGAGGCTCAGGGGGAACCGGGTCCCGTAAAGCTTGCAGCAAGGGCCCAGCCGGGCTGCCTCTGCTGGGTTTGTGGGGGACTCGTGCGGGTTGGAGGTGAAGGTGACCCGTCCCCCCAAGGACCAAGGTTCCAGCCCGGTTCGGCCTCACCCCGCCCGGAACCTCTGTCCTCCTCGGCCCTGGGCTCCTCCCAGGAAGCCCCCTGGACTCCCCCCAGCTGCCCCCCAGCACAGAGGGCGCCCCACGTGCCCCTCGGTCCCCAGCGCGATCAAACAAGGGGCGGGACGGGGGCTCCCCCCAGGAGCAGCTTCTGCCTGCACTGTCCCCCGCCACCCTCCCTGTCCCCAGCGCAGGAGGGGGTTGGTGCACAGGCAGAGCTGGGGGTCCCAGGCAGTGTCCCCCACCCCCATGACAGTGGGGAGCCAGGGATGGATGGGGGGCACAGCCGGCCTGGGGGCTCCTGGGGGCGGTGAGCGTCCTAGGGCACGGAAGGGAGGTGGCCGCCGCTGGGCGGGGAGGGCCCTGGTGGCGATAGCGGGGGCTGCCCTGGCGCCCCGCACCCCGCTGCAGACCTGCAGAGCGGCGGGGAGCCGAGGGGGAGGGGCGCGCGATTCCTGCGCGGTCAGCACTTCTGCGCCCGCCCGCGTGTTATTCCTGGCGGCCTCGCGGCTTCCCGGCCCCCTCCTTCCTCCCCGCACCCCAGCCTGCCCACCAGCCGGCTCCCGTGCCCTGCCCTGCCCTGGTCGGCACCCCCTCCCCCCGATCAATACCCCTCCTGCGGATCTGATCGATCAATACCCCCACTGAGACCCGGTCCATCGCGGTCAGCCGCACTGCTCCCCGCCTGCCCTGCACCCCCCGCACCCCACCATGCTGGGCTCCGGCCGCTGCCCCCCTTCAGAGGGCACCCCCACCCCTGCAGTGCAGGGGCAGGAAACCCCGGGTTAGGGCCAGCCTGGCCCCTCAAGCTGCCCGGGATGCCCAGTGGGGTGGGCTGGGGGCCCGGCAGACGCTGCCCCAGGAGAGGAGGGAGGGAGGAGCGGCCAGGGGAGGCCGGTCCACCAGGAGGGTCACACCCAGGCCTGTCTGGTTGCCAGGGGAAACCAGACATGAGGTAATGGCCGACGTGAACTTGGACTTGGCTGGAGGCGGGTGGGAGCCCGGGCGCAGCGCGCCAGCTCGCGAAGGGCCTGCAGGAGGCTGGCAGGGTGGGCACGGCCGGCCTGCAGGTGGGGGCCAGGGTGCCGGGCCCCCTCGGTGGGCTCCACAGGGTGTTCCAGGGCTGAGACACCCCGCGGGCCTCCGTGTCCCCTTGGTAAACAGGGTGCTGCTCGGGCTGGCTGGTCAGGCGCCGTGGGGGCCTCTGTGGCAGGGTGGTGCCCCCAACACTGCCCAAGGCGTCTGGGAGCCAGAGTTCAAGCCCCTGCTCTGCCACTTCGGTGCTGGGCACCGTGGGGCCAGCCGCGGGGTCTCTGAGGGCCGCGTTCACCAGTGTGAGGGTGACGAGGAGGAGGGCTGGTCCCCCTCGAGGAGGGAGGTTCTGGGGGTCACTAGGAGAGGAAGGACCGTTGGGAGTGAGAGGTGGCCTTGGTCACGGCGCCAGGGAACAGCGGCCTCCTCAAAGGTCACCCATCTCCTGTCTTGGGGCTGGGCAGAGAGCGGGCCCACATCCATTCCCCGAAACCGTCCTGTACCCCAACTTTATAGCAGGACAATCAGACCAGGTGGCTGGAATCAAGGGGTGAAATACAGCATAGTCAGGCCCCAGGAGGCCCTGAACCCCTGAAGTCACGAGGGGCACTGGCTGTCAGCCCCCCTGCAGAGCTGGGTGGGGTCCACTCACCCGAACCCCTGAGCTGTGTGAGGTGCACTGACCCAACGGGATGGGTAGCGGCGCCCCCAGCTGGCACAGCCCCTCACCCGGGTGGCCTGCGTCCAGCCGCACCCTCGCCCTGAGCCAAGGTCGGGTGGCCCGAGCCGCACACGCTCTGGGGCGGGTGGGGAAACTGAGGTCGGGCGGGACGGCGGCGGGCGGGTGCAGGGTCCAGAGGTCCGAGGCCCGGCCTGACACGCCCTCCTCTTTCTCTCTCCCTGTCCCCTCGGCCACCAGTCCTGGTATCTGGGGTAGCCCAGGTCGCCGCGGGTCCGCAGGCCGCTCCGCTGCCATCCCGGGCCACGTTTTCCATGGAAAAATCAGAGCGAGCAAAAATCAACAAAAACAAACAGAAAAACCAACCACCCCGCCGCCGGCTCCAGCCCGGCCGGAAAGAAAACCACACGACTATGCACGCAGGAGGAGAGGACAGAGGGAGAGGGACAGCAGAGCAACCAGACCCACCCAGCCGCCAGGGGAGAGGCGACGGCCGGCCGGGCTGCGTCCCAGGCGCCCAGGACGCCAGGGCCGCAGGACGGGGGCCGGCCCTGCCACCCCTCGGGACGCCGCGCGCCAGGGCACAGACAGGGCCTGACACCCGGCGCCACCCCCTGGCCGCCCGCCACCGCCACCGCCACCGCCACTGCCCGGAGACCAGGTGAGGCCGGAAGGACGGATGGACGGGGCGGCCCCACGGACAGTGTTTGCCAAGGGGGAGGCAGGCGCTGGCCGCGGGGTCCGGGCCGCGAGGACCCAGGCCTCGGGCCGCAGACACCCAGGGCGGGGCGGGCTGGACCCAGTGCCGCCCCACGGAGAAGAACCCGCCACGCAGGGACTTTCGGACAGCGCGGGTTGGGGGTCCTGCGCCTCCCCGGCCCCTCCCGAAGGACTCGCTCTTGCCCTCTCCAGCGCTGGGGACCCCGTTTTCGGGGCCTTGTGGCGCCCACCCCTCGGGGAGGAGACGTCTATGCAATTTGACCCCTCCCAGCCCCTCCCTGGCATCGCTCGGGCACCGAGGCCACCGCGTCCCCAGCCCCGGCCCGTCGCACACTCTCCGCAATGCACTTTCCGGGGACGGGGCGCCTCGGGGCGGGGTGCCGTCCGGACTGGCAGGTGACAGCAAGTGGTTTAAGTGCCTGATCCCCCCGCCCACTCCCCATCACCCGACCTGCGAGCCCCTCCACGCGAGAGAGAAGGGACCCCCAAGGGGCAGCGGTGGGCGGCTCCGGGGACCCCCTCCCTCGCCTCCCCGCCAGTGCCTTACATCGTGGAGGCCCCTCCCCGTGCCTCCCGCCGCCCGGGGGCGCCCTTTGCACTTTTATCCCCCTAAGTGGGGCGCGGTGGAGGGGGGTGCGTCGTCCCAGCTGGCCCCCCGCAAAGAGAGAGGGGGCCCGTCCAGAACGGGGCCCACTTGGACCCGAGATGGGGTTCCGGGGGGTCGGCCGACGGGGGAGCCGCCCATCTGCTAAAGGTTTTCCGTTGAGCCGCTCCAAAAACACTAAGCTGGGGCCGTGGGGTACCCCCGACCCCCACTCCACCTCAGCCCATCCCCGCCCATCACCCCAGGGACAGACATCTTAGGGAGCAGGTGCTGGGAAGAGGGTGCTTGGCGTCTTGGCCCTGCGCCCAGACCCAGCACCCCAGCCTGGCCCACACACCCCGGCCCCCCACTGACCTCCATCACGCCTGGCGTAGGGAATACACCCCCACGACCCTCATCCTAGGCCAAAGCCATTGTCCAGGGCAGGGGTCCCCGTCTCGTCCGCCCCAGCCCCGCCCTCCCGTCCGTCCCGTGCCCCGGACTCTTTCCCACAAACCCAGCCCCAGGGCCTTGGCACACCCACTCGGCCAGAAAACAGAAGGACCAGGCCCCTGGAACCCGCAGGTCCCTGCCTGCCCTTGTGACCCAGTGGAGTCTGCAGCCCTCGGTCTGTCGTCTGTCTGTCTGTCCTGTCCCCCCAGCAGCCGGCCCTGGGGGAGCAGAGGGCGGTCCCCTGGCATGTCCAGGGGGACCGGGGTGCTGGAGGTCGTGCTGATGTCCGGGCATCCGGCAGCTTCTCAGCCGGGGTGGTGGGGGACACCCTCCCCCGGGGTGCACCTGGCAGCCCCCCGGCCGGGCCCCACCAAGGGGTCGGGGCGACCAGAACCAACTCTGTACCTAACTTTGCATGGTGCTTCGGCCGGGCCCTGGCTCCGCCCAGCCCGCGCGCTGCGGCCTGCATGGCAGATCACCCCGGCTGTCCCCTCCGCGCCCCCCTTCAAGACAAACAGAACAAAACATACAAAAAAAAAAAGCCCCCAGAGACTTCCCGTCCCGATTTGCACGAACCTTCCCGCCACATGACGTGCCTTGCCGCCTTGCAGAATGCGTGTCCGCACCCTGCGCGGCCGCCACCGCATGAGGCGCCGCACAGCTAGCAGAGGGAGAAGGGGGACCGCGGGGCCGGGCCGGGCGCGTGCGCGAGAATCAATAAACAGGAACGCAGAACTTTTTAAAAGGGTGGACATCGCTATGGAGGCCACAGAAGCAGCCCCGAGCCCGCTGTGCGCCCCTGGTGCTCACCTCCGCCACCCCCAGCCCAGTTCTGGGGTCCCCGAGTCAGCGAGGCCCTGTGATGTCACTGGCCCGGGAGCCACGCATGGACCCAGGACGTGCCCCCGCCCAGGCTGGTGGGGTCCGACGCGCACCCCGCCCTCGGCACCCCCTCCTCACCAAAGGCCCCGACTTGTCCCCGGCCGTCCCCAGAGACCAGCCTGGGGGGACCCCTCCGCCCCCACTCCTGTTCGCCGTCTTCCAGCTATGAAAACGAGACACCCTCCATATATGCAATATCTGTCTGTCTGTCTGTCTGTCTGTCCATGCCAGGGGCCGCGCGGGCTCAGGCCGGGCGGGTGCCCGGGACCCCGAGCACTGTCTGGGCGGCCGGCCGGCCGTCGTCTTCGATTTTGGTTTTTCTGGTTCTTTTCTTCCCTCCCTTGTTTTCTGGTTCCGGCTTCCTTCGCTCTGACCTTGACCAAAGCTAGGACAATAGCCAGAGTGAGGGGTGCAGGCCTCACGGGCGCTGTCATCCGCCCCCAAGTCACCCCGCCTGTCCGGGGATGCCCGGCCCGGCCAGCCGTGCTTGGCTGGGAAGAGGGTGCCGGGGTCCCCCGCCAGGCCGGGCTCTGGTTCTTGACTCTGGGCGGGTGGCCCGCGCCAGTCGGGAGGGGACGACAGCGTGCGCTCGGCCTGTAGCCCAGCGGCGGGAGGCTGAGGCAGGCCGGGCTGCACAGGGAGACCCGGCCGCAGACACAGGAAAGAGGCCGGGCTGGGGGTCCCCTCCCCACCGTGTGTCCCCAGAGAGAGCAGCGCCCACCACAAGGCAGGGTCCTGGGCTCCTGACGGTGACACGGGTGACCCTCGGTCTCCGCCTGGGCGCCCCTGAGCCCCGACGTCTCCCGCTTGGCTTCTGAGGAGCAGTTGGGGTCAGGTCACCCCACACTGGCCTCCTCCGGATGCTTCCCGGCACGCACCCCCTGCGTACCTCACTGAGGATTTCAGGGCGCCGGGGCACCCCGGTTCCGGGCGAGGTGGGGAGGCAGGCAGAACCACGCCGCGGAACTTGTTGCCCGCGATACCAAATGAGACTCCCCAAGCAGTGCCTCACAGGTCTGCTGGCGTGGTTTTGGGGTTCTCCCCGGACCCCGGCCAGAGAGGAGGAGCAGGGGCCAGGACAGAGAGGACGGGGTCAGGGCTCGAGAGGGAGGGGGCCAGGCACCCGCCCCCCAAGCGCACCTGAACCCCATCTTCCCATCCCGAGTCCCAGCCACGCTGCTGCAGCCCCCCAAAACCAAAGCCCATTTCACATCCGGGGTCCCAGCCCATGCACCCCACTTTCCTGCGCGCCCCAGCAGGTGGCCACGGCAGGGACCTGAGGGCGGCCGGGCAGCGGGCGGGGACCCCTGCTCCCGCAGGCCTCCTCTGTCCCGGCCCGCCGAGTCCGGGTGTGGATTCTCATGTTTTGGTTTTCTTGCTCCCGTTTGTATGTGCTCACGCTCCGCATCGCGTTCTGTTTTCTCGCTTTCTGCCTGCTTCTCACCCCGGAAACACACACACACACAGGCACGCGCGCGCACACCAGTGCTCAGAACCGAGGGCCCAGAGGGCGTCCCGGGGTCCGTGGCCTCCCCTGCGCCGCCGCGCCCCTGGACAGGGTCGGGGAGCCCCAGCCCCGCCGCCCCACCCCGGCAGCCGCGTATACGCCGCCTCTTGCGCGCATTTCAGTTGCCGCTGCGCCAGCCGCCACCGCCGCGCCTACCTGAGCACCATTTTCCGAAAGTGACTCTGGCTGTTATTTTGTTTCCCTATGCAAAAACAAAACAAAACAAAATTGAAAAAAAGGGGGTTCCATAAAAGATTCAATAAAAGGCAAAAAAAAAAAAAAGGAAAAATGTATAAAAATTAAACAAGCTATGCTTTGACTCTTTCTAGCCTTTGCGTCCTCTTTTCTGGCGTCCAGCTGCGGCTGCTGGGGTGGGGGGACGGAGGCGCGTGCAACAGGGGACCGGAAGCACTCGGGGTGCCGGACAGCTCTTGGGAAAAGCCCCGGGTGCCCCAGAGGTCATCCCACAAGGTGTGGAGTGCGAGGTGCTGAGGACTAGGGGAGCTCACAGTGTGAGGCGGATGACATCAAGACAGGCGGGAGAGTGACAATAAAAACAAGGAAACAGAGTCAGGAAGACACGGAGCGCAACAGGGAGCACCCTGTTGCAACGCAGAGCACCACAAGGCACAGCCATGCAAAGGTCCTGGGGCAGCAGGAGAGGAGGGTGGAGCAGAGGGAAGAGGGGCCAAGAGGGAGCAGAGGAGGCGGGGAGGGGGTGAGCAAGGCAGTGCAGGGCCCTGTGAGCTCCAGGGACAATCTGGGCTGTGGGCCTGAAGGCGGTGGAGCCTTTAGGGGCTGAGGGCTGAGGAGGGGGGGCCCTGTCTTGGTTCCACAGCGCCCCCTGCAGGAAGCCTCCCGACCCCCGTCTCGCAGAGCTGCTGTTGAGCTCAGGGCACCCTCAGTCCCCAGCTTCCCGACTCCTGGGATGAGCGGCGAGAGGGGGGGGATGAGAAGGGAGGCCACAAGGTTGGATCCCTCACACTTGGGGCTCTCAGAGAGGGTCCCCAATACTGCCCGCTGGACCGATCCTCCGGGCAACCCGTGAGATCCCGGAGGAACAGCAGGCCAAGGTCCCTGCTCCCTGGGGCTGCGTCCACCAGGTCGGCAAAACTATGGGCCAGAGACCATTCTACCGTGTCCAAGTGGGGAAATTGAGGCACACAAGAGGCCAACCCCATAGATAGGCCTCAGGCACACGATGACCCCATGCCTCCCTGCAGGGCGGGGCCTTCTGCTCTCGGCAGCGAGGTTGGGGCGCCCTCTTTTGGTCGACCGAGATTCGGGCCCAGGAACCTAGGCGGCCCCGGGGTGGGAGTGAGGGGTGGCCGCGTGTCCTCCTCCACCTCCCCAGCAGCTTCAGCAGCGGTAGGGGGGACCGGCAGAAAGGCCAGGCGGAGTGGGGGCTCCAGCAAACCAAGAGCTCAGGGGCTCGGCAGGGTAAAAGGGGGGGGGGGATGGTGGATGGTGGATGGATGGATGGATGGATGGTGGATGCTGGATGGTGGATGCTGGATGGTGGATGGATGGATGGTGGATGGTGGATGATGGAAGGTGAATGGTGGATGGGTAGATGGTGGATGGTGGATGGATGGATGGGTGGATGGATGGTGGATGGTGGATGGTGGATGGGTGGATGGTGGATGGATGGTGGATGGTGGGTGGTGGATGGTGGATGGTGGATGGATGGTGGATGGGTGGATGGTGGATGGATGGTGGATGGATGGTGGGTGGTGGATGGTGGATGGTGGATGGTGGATGGGTGGATGGATGGTGGATGGTGGATGGTGGATGGTGGATGGGTGGATGGTGGATGGATGGTGGATGGATGGTGGGTGGTGGATGGTGGATGGTGGATGGTGGATGGGTGGATGGATGGTGGATGGTGGATGGTGGATGGATGGTGGATGGTGGATGGTGGATGGATGGTGGGTGGTGGATGGTGGATGGGTGGATGGTGGATGGATGGTGGATGGATGGTGGATGGTGGATGGTGGATGGTGGATGGTGGATGGTGGATGGGTGGATGGTGGATGGATGGTGGATGGATGGTGGGTGGTGGATGGGTGGATGGGTGGATGGTGGATGGATGGTGGATGGATGGTGGATGGTGGATGGTGGATGGATGGATGGTGGATGGTGGATGGTGGATGGTGGATGGGTGGATGGTGGATGGATGGTGGGTGGTGGATGGTGGATGGGTGGATGGTGGATGGATGGTAGATGGATGGTGGATGGTGGATGGTGGATGGATGGATGGTGGATGGTGGATGGTGGATGGGTGGGTGGTGGATGGATGGTAGATGGATGGTGGATGGTGGATGGTGGATGGTGGATGGTGGATGGGTGGATGGTGGATGGATGGTAGATGGATGGTGGATGGTGGATGGTGGATGGATGGATGGTGGATGGTGGATGGTGGATGGTGGATGGTGGATGGTGGATGGGTGGATGGTGGATGGATGGTGGGTGGTGGATGGTGGATGGGTGGATGGTGGATGGATGGTAGATGGATGGTGGATGGTGGATGGTGGATGGTGGATGGATGGATGGTGGATGGTGGATGGTGGATGGTGGATGGTGGATGGTGGATGGATGGTGGATGGTGGATGGTGGATGGTGGATGGGTGGATGGTGGATGGATGGTGGATGGATGGTGGGTGGTGGATGGTGGATGGGTGGATGGTGGATGGATGGTAGATGGATGGTGGATGGTGGATGGTGGATGGTGGATGGATGGATGGTGGATGGTGGATGGTGGATGGTGGATGGGTGGATGGTGGATGGATGGTGGATGGTGGATGGTAGATGGGTGGATGGTGGATGGATGGTGGATAAATGGTGGATGGTGGATGGTGGATGGTGGATGGATGGATGGTGGATGGTGGATGGTGGATGGTGGATAGTGGATGGGTGGATGGTGGATGGATGGTGGATGGATGGTGGATGGTGGATGGTGGATGGATGGTGGATGGTGGATGATGGATGGATGGATGGTGGATGGTGGATGGTGGATGGTGGATGGTGGATGGGTGGATGGTGGATGGTGGATGGATGGTGGATGGTGGATGGTGGATGGTGGATGGGTGGATGGTGGATGGATGGTGGATGGATGGTGGGTGGTGGATGGTGGATGGGTGGATGGTGGATGGATGGTAGATGGATGGTGGATGGTGGATGGTGGATGGTGGATGGTGGATGGATGGTGGATGGTGGATGGTGGATGGTGGATGGTGGATGGGTGGATGGTGGATGGATGGTGGGTGGTGGATGGTGGATGGGTGGATGGTGGATGGATGGTAGATGGATGGTGGATGGTGGATGGTGGATGGTGGGTGGTGGATGGTGGATGGGTGGATGGTGGATGGATGGTGGATGGATGGTGGATGGTGGATGGTGGATGGTGGATGGGTGGATGGTGGATGGATGGTGGATGGATGGTGGGTGGTGGATGGTGGATGGGTGGATGGTGGATGGATGGTAGATGGATGGTGGATGGTGGATGGTGGATGGATGGATGGTGGATGGTGGATGGTGGATGGGTGGATGGTGGATGGATGGTGGGTGGTGGATGGTGGATGGGTGGATGGTGGATGGATGGTAGATGGATGGTGGATGGTGGATGGTGGATGGTGGATGGATGGATGGTGGATGGTGGATGGTGGATGGTGGATGGATGGTGGATGGTGGATGGTGGATGGTGGATGGGTGGATGGTGGATGGATGGTGGATGGATGGTGGGTGGTGGATGGTGGATGGGTGGATGGTGGATGGATGGTAGATGGATGGTGGATGGTGGATGGTGGATGGATGGATGGTGGATGGTGGATGGTGGATGGTGGATGGATGGTGGATGGTGGATGGTGGATGGGTGGATGGTGGATGGATGGTGGATAAATGGTGGATGGTGGATGGTGGATGGTGGATGGATGGATGGTGGATGGTGGATGGTGGATGGTGGATGGTGGATAGTGGATGGGTGGATGGTGGATGGATGGTGGATGGATGGTGGATGGTGGATGGTGGATGGATGGATGGTGGATGGTGGATGGTGGATGGTGGATGGGTGGATGGTGGATGGTGGATGGATGGTGGATGGTGGATGGTGGATGGTGGATGGATGGTGGGTGGTGGATGGTGGATGGTGGATGGTGGATGGATGGTAGATGGATGGTGGATGGTGGATGGTGGATGGATGGATGGTGGATGGTGGATGGTGGATGGTGGATGGATGGTGGATGGTGGATGGGTGGATGGTGGATGGATGGTGGATAAATGGTGGATGGTGGATGGTGGATGGTGGATGGATGGATGGTGGATGGTGGATGGTGGATGGTGGATGGTGGATAGTGGATGGGTGGATGGTGGATGGATGGTGGATGGATGGTGGATGGTGGATGGTGGATGGATGGTGGATGGTGGATGGTGGATGGATGGATGGTGGATGGTGGATGGTGGATGGTGGATGGGTGGATGGTGGATGGTGGATGGATGGTGGATGGTGGATGGTGGATGGTGGATGGATGGTGGGTGGTGGATGGTGGATGGTGGATGGTGGATGGTGGGTTGTGGATGGGTGGTTGCCCAGTGGGTGAGGGGTGGTTAGTGGACGGTGCATCCAGGGATGGATACACGGCCGGCCCTGGTGGACGGGGATGGCCGGATGGTGGAGGAAGAGAGAAGGGAAGGGAAGCCGGAGGCGGTGGGCATCTGAGCAGGCCGAAGCCCTGCCCGTGCCGGGTTTTCAGGACCCCACACAATCCCCTGGGAACGTGTATCGGTGATCAGCTTCGTTGCTCAGCTGCGGGTCCCCAAGCCTGATAATGACTCCCTGACCCCCCAACTCTTCCCTCCCGTGGTCCTGACGGCCGGGGTGCCAGGGCAGGATGGGGGGGCGGGCTCTGATGAGGTCCCACCTGTCACAGACTGGTGCATTACTTGGTCACACAGAGAGCAGAGGGCCACATTCATTTTTGGCCCTGAGCGGATACAGGGCCGGGCAGCAAGCTTGGGGTCCCTTCCCCTGCTCGCCCCCCCACTAGTGCCCACTGGGCCGGGACCTGCAGGACCTGGCTGCTGCGGTCTGTGGGTCTGTCTGTCCCTGTGCCTGCCTGGCGGCTGTGGGACCAGGCTTTGTAATAAGCCCTAAGCGCTGCCTCTTTGTTCCCAGACATGATTTTGCTCCGCAGTCCCGGGGACCCTCCCGCCTCAGCCTCCCTTGCTGGGACGCACGGAGCATGCGTGGCTCGCGCGCCCGCGGCTGTGATCTGCGCTCGTCTGCCCCCTGGTGGCCGGTCTTTGAGGCGTCTCGGGGACAGCTCGGCTCTGCCCGGCCGCCCTGCACGCATCAGCGTCCGCATGAGGCCCGGTCTGTGCCGGGCGAAGTCCAGGGCGTGGGGAAAGGGAGAAGGGGGTCAGGGAGGGCAGAGCGTGGGTGTCTGCGATGCACAGGCCGCGGGCACCCCACCCTCGGAGCACCCTGGAAGTCACGTGGCCCAAATATCGGGAGTGGGGTGGGGAGGGGAAGGTGCGTCAGGCGACGCGGTGGGCTCAAAGTCCAGGCCTGAGGGCAGCAAAATAAGACGGCACCGGGGCGCGTCGTGTGCCCAGCTGCGCAGCCTGGGCATGCCCAGGGGTCCCCTAACCCCAGCACCTGCCGGGGGTCCTGAGGGGTCACAGGGGCCTCCCGATAGCGCTCCTATGGAGGCACATGGCCTGAATGCCAGCACGTGGGAGGCTGAGGCAGGAGGATCGCTGCCAGTTTAAGGTCAGCCAGGACTGCACAGCGAGACCCTGTCTCAGCACCCCCAAAAGAAACCGAAATAAATATAAAGCGGTCGTACTGAGTCTTTACTGGGGACCCCCGCAGGGCACCCCGTTCCCCAGGGCCCCAAGGCAGCCTGAGAGAAGGCAGGCGGGGTGTGGGGGGGTCGGGCAGGGGTGCAGAGCGGCGGAGCCCCCGCAGTGGGGACCTGTGGTGCCCCAGTCGGGGGTCCCGGATCCACCCGGCGGGGCGGGACCGAGGCCCACGGCAGATCCCGCTGGGCTCGCGCGCAGCAGGGGTGCGGCTGCGGGTGCCGAGGGTCCAGGGGCGCCGCCGGGGCTCACATGCTGGTCTTCATTTCCTGGTAGCCGTCCGCCTGTCCCGCCTCTCCCAGCTCCAGGCCCGCGTTGCTCTCCCCGCTCAGCTCCTTCTTCCCCGCCTTGCTTTCCTTCCTGTAGGGACCCACGAACGGCGTCGCCTTCACCCAGGGGCGCATCTTGGCCCCCACAGTGATCCCAGGCAGGCTGGCCCCTCCGCACCCCCACTTTTCTCTGGCCAATAAACAGTCTGGTCCTGGGGTACCCAGGGCTGAGCTATGTCCTTGCATACCAGAAGCCACCATCTAGAGCGGTGACCTCCGTGAAGGAGGATCAGCACTTCAGTTGGTGGCTAAATGGCTGGTGGACCTGTACAGAGGGCTAGTGGTCAGAGGGGGTCCTCTGTGAGGAGAGAACCCCTGAACAGAGACTGAAGGAGGAAGAGCTGGCCAGGAGGTAGAGAGAAAGGTGCTGTAATCAGTGGGGACGGCATGTGCAAAGGTCCTGGGGCAGGTGATCACTGGAAGGCAGTAAGGGGTCATCTGTGCAACCCAATCCCCCCCCCCCAGTTGTAAGGATGGGAGTCCCTAGTCCCCTGACCCCACACATGCCTACGTGTGCTCACACAGACAGTACCTCGGGCCTACGTTCTCATAAGGGTTGGGCTGTATTCTCTCCATGGTCTCCTCATCTTCAGTTCTGCAGATGGAGACAGGGGCGTAAGACTGGGGGAAGGGCAGGAGACGAGTACGCAGTGCGCCTCAGTTTCCCCCACAGGGGCTCCAGAACTCTAGAAAGCAGGGGTGTGCTCCCTGGCTCTTGGGGGTGAGAGAGGGGACGGGTGCAGGCAGAAAGGGCGGCGGGCAGCGGCCTGGACGTGGTGTGGGCAGGGCTGCCGGGGCAGCGGGGTCCCCACCTGGCTTTGGAGCACCAGACGCGGTTGGCCAGCAGGAGCACGAAGACGATGAACAGGAAGACCACCACCGCCGTCAGGCCCACCAGCCACGGCTTCATGTGACGCTCTGCAAGGGTGGGGTGGGGTGGGGTTCAGGGGGGGGAGAGCTGGGGTCCCCAGACTGGGAGAGGGGCGAGGGTCTGAGAGTGCACAGAGAACCTGACCTTGGAGCCATGCTGGGGGAGGGGTCCTGAGGTGAGGGGAGGTGGGGTGGGTGGGGCTTACAGAGGAGGCGGGGTCAGAAGGGCGGGGCATAGGGCAGGGCCCACGAAGGAGACCGCGCAACGAGGGGGCGGAGTCTGGGAGGGGCCACAAAGGAGGCGGGGCGTGGTTCAGATGTGGGCGTGGTTTGTGAAGGGTGGGTCGTGGCAGGAGTGGCTTATAAAGTGGGCGGGGCCAGGAGGCCCTGGGAGACTGAAAGGCTACAGAGGATGGATGGCCCTGCAGAGAGGACAGGCCTGGGGGCGGGGCTTATAAGAGGAATGGGTTTAGAGGGGAAGGGGAGACCCACAGGGTGATGGGGGACTCTGAGAAGCAGGGCCCCAAAGGGGGCTGAGCGAGTGGGGTCCTTGGAGAGGGCAGGGGCTCAGGGAGGGAGGGCTCTGCGCTGCACGCCCAGGGCTCAGTTTCTGGGTCGTGGAAAGTGGAGAGATGGCGAACCCGGGACTGAACGCACCCCATGACCCCCTTACCCTCCTGGGCCTGGACCGAAGGCAGGAACAAGGCGGCCAGCGCCAGCAGCGTCCCCAGCGCGTTCATGGCCTCCAGCGACAGGTGTGAGCACGCCCGGGCGCCCGCGGGGATAAGGGGCGCTGAGGCCGAGCAGGCGGGGCGCCCCCGCCCCCCAGCAGACTCTGGACCCGGTGTAACATTAACTCCGCGGGACTCCGCCCTGCCCTGCGCCTCGCCCTGCAGCCTGCTGACCAAGGGCCTCAGGGTCCCCTGCGGTCCCCGGCCCCCCAGGTGACCTTGCATCCCCTCCGGCCCCTCCCCTGCTGTGTGAACTCACAAATCCAGCCGCAGGATCACAGTCACCCGTGGGGCTCAGTGACCGGACGGTCCATTCCGTACCCGGATTTTGGAGGGGCGCTGGCGAGGGTACCCAGGCCTCGCGCACACACCTCGACCCTCAGGGCGTTTTATTACGTTGAGATCAGATCTTGCTTATTGCCTAGGATGAGCTGGCACTTGAGATCCTCCTGCCTCAGTTTACCAAATTGTGGCATCAAAGGCATAAACCACAGAGCCCAGCTGTTCTGGAAAATTCTGCGGGCCTCATTCCACAGAGCCCAGGGCAGGCAGACTCCCCACCCAGGGCCACCGGCTTCTAGGCCTGCACCAAGCTCCCAGCCTCGGGGACCCAACCACGCAGAGCCACAGACACGGTCCACGCCCGACCTGGGGCACGCACGTGAGCGGCTGCAGAATGGGGGCGCCCTGAGCAGGAGGACTCAGGCCCCGGTTCCGTCCTCAGCCTGCGTCCCTGGCTGAATTAGTGCGTCCCTCCAAGGCAGGCCCCCCCCCCCCCCGGCTGCCACGGAGCCAGGCCGCACCCCAGCCACGAGAAGGGAAGTGGAGACCAGCGCACAGGTCTTTCCGGAGCACCTGCTGCATGCCCGGGGTCCCGCCCTTACGGAGGCCTGAGGGTCCCCGCAGGGCAGCTGCAGGACTCGGATGGACATCAGGATCCCCCCCAATCACACACAGCCAGGGTGAGGGTCAAGATACATGGGGGTGGGGCGGGCAGGACTCCGCCAAGGTCTCTGGGACAGTCCGGGTGCCTGGAGTGCGGGGGTTCCCCTGTGGCGTGCCTCAGGGTCCCCCGCTGTCAGGTGGGGAGCTAAGGCCTCCCTGGGGGGTTCAGTGAGCTCACGCACGCCCGGGCTTTCTTGGTGCAGGAGTGGGAACCAGGTGCAGCTTGAAGCCCGGTGCAGTGACAGGCACCCGCCATCCAGCACTCACTCGGGGAGGCTGAGGCAGGAGCACCGCAAGTTCCGCCCCGCGAGGCATTTAAAAGTCAGGGAGGGACAGAGCTCCGCACCAAGGCCCGCAAAAAATGGAGAGGTGGTGAGTTCGGTTTTAAAAGCGTCTTAAGAGTTCCATTACAGACTGTCCGCGGCACGCTAGGGCTGGGGCGTGGGGTCGGTTTTGGGGTGCAACGGCGCGCTCCTCTGCACAGTGGCGCCCCTCTCAGCCCAGCCTCCAGGCGCCCTGCACCGGCGGGTCTTTGAAACTGATGGAGGGACGGTGGCCGTCCTGGGCGCGGGCTTCCGAGGGGGTCCCCTCGCCAGCGTCCTCGTCGGCCCGCCAGGCCAGGGCCAGCTCCAGGTCCAGCTCCTCCAGGTCCTCGCCGGCCGTGCTGTCGCACAGTTCCCGAGGGGCGTCCTCCTGGTCTAACTTCGGCCCGAAGGCCCAGTCTGCGGGGGGACATCTGTGTGGGCCCCTCGCTCCGCTTTGGTCCCCCGCCCCTCTGCCCAGAAGAGGTCCGCGGACCCCCGTCCCCAGCCGAGTGTGGAGGGTGGCGCTCACCGGCCAGGTCGTGGGCGAGGTCTTTGATGAGGTGTCCCACGATGGCATACGCCACTGCCACCACCACGAACGCGGCCATCAGCAGATAGAGCACATAGCGGGGCAGGCGGATGGTGTCCAGCGGGGGCGGCTGGTATTCCTCGTACATGGGGGGGCCCGGGCTCCAGCCCTTGGCCTCCTCCTCGCCCATGAGCCCTGGCATGGCAGCCACCTTGAGCAGAGGCTCGGAGGTGACCCACACAGCGGAAGTACTCGGTGCTTTGGGCTAAGAGGATTCCCCCCCACCCCCCGCTGTGGCACCATCTGCCTAGATTAACCAGCGCAAATCACTTCCGCCCTCCGCCTGCTCCCTCGGGCTCCCTCGCTTGGTACCAGCTGTGACTGCAGATACATCTGACCTCAGGGCCTTTGCCCCTGCGGTGCCTGCTGCTGAAACCACTGGATTTCCTCATCGCTGCTTCCTTCCATCCACCCCTGAGCTTACTGTGTCTGCACCTCCATTAGCTGTGACCACAGCTGACCGGAACCCCTAACCCATATGGAGTTGGCAGTGCGGCAGGAAGACAGATGACAAGGAAAGACGGAACCCTAGAATAAACCATGTCGGTTATAAAGCAATGAATGGATAGCCGTGAGGAGCTAGAATTCCAAACAGAGAGCCAGGGCCTCGCAGTGGTGCAGAAGCCCTGAGGTGCTCGCTGACAGGCGCCCTCTGGTGGCAGCCACGGAGAGGCCAGGCTGTGGCCTGGTCCTGTTTTAACTGGAGAGACTGAGCTGCTGGCCACGCCCACGCCACTCATTGGCCAACAGGGGTGAGATGGACAAGGTGGGGGTCTAACGGGGAGACTTAGAGAAACCAGCCAGCAGCGAAGGACCGTGATAGGCACAACCTAGGGCTCGCTGGGCGGGTGGTCTGTAACCCCGCAGCATCCCCTCAGGCCTGGGACCACTTGATGCTATTTAGGGGTCTGGGCATTGTCGATGCCTGCCAGCTATGAACTGGCTGTCCCCAGCGGTGCATGGAGTAATGTGGGAACCCAGATGACAAGGGCTCTTAGGTGTACCACAAACCCCTTCCTCCATGCCAATAGGACCTGGGGGACAATGAGGGTCTGGAGAGACCTGGGCGGGAGGGCAGCTTCTCCAGAGCTCCCTTAAGGGGGCTATCTGGGTAGTCGTGCTCTGAGCTGCTGGGAAGAGCCCCAGGGACCATGTTTGGCTCCAAATGCCCTGCTAGATGGGTGTGTCCACGGTCCTGCTGGGCAACACAACCCGGCACACTGAAGAGTCAACGATCAGCAAAAACAGTTTAATATCCCATCCTGGCACCCCGGCCCGGCCCGGCCAGAGGCCACCTCCCGGTCCTGGCTTGGGCCCCAAAGGGTGAGGCACCTCCGAACCCCGTTTCCTGTTCCTGGTGAAGCCTGAGTCACTGTCACCCTGACACTTTCCAAGAGCCCTAGTTCTGTCCCTGGGGTCCCCCAACATCCTCACCCCCAGCATAGCCATCCCGGGCAGGGCATATCCAGACCCCTCCCCTTCCCTGCGGGCCTGGGGCGCTTCCGGCCCCCAGATGGGTGGGGGGCAGGGGTAGGGTGCAGGAGGCCGGCCTGCAGGGCTAAGCCCCCGCCGGGGCGCCCCAGGCCTAGGGCGCGGGGCGCAGCCGCTCCAGCCCGTCGGCGTACTGGAAGGCCGGCCCGCGCTCGTGCTCGTACATGTCCAGCGCCACCTCGCAGCTCTCGCGCACCACGCGCTCCGGGTCGGCCGCGTGCGCCCGCAGCGCAGCCAGGCCGGCGGGCCGGGCGATGGCGCCCAGGGCCTCGGCGCACTCGTGCCGCACCATGGGGCTCTCCGCGCGGCGGGCCAGGGTGGCGGCCAGCGGGGCCACCGCGGCCTCGTGCTGCAGCTGGCCCAGCACGTAGCCCACCTCGTGGCGGAAGAGCGCGCTGCCGCAGCGCAGGCCTGCAGGGGGGCGGGGAGAGCGTGGCGCGAGGGCGGGGTCCTCGAGGGCCCCCCCACCCCACCCCGCAGCCCCACCCCAGGGCCCCTGCTCACCCTCGGCCAGCGCCAGGGCGGCCTCCTCCCCGCCCGCGTTGCGCAGTGCGAACATGGCGCGGTACCGCTCGAAGAGAGGCCGGGCTTCATCCAACAGCGCCTCCCGCAGCCGCCCCACGTCGCGCTCCTCGGCTGGGGGTGCCGGGTCCACCGAGAGGTAGGGTCCCGTGGCCGCCGCCAGCTCCTCAGGGTGCTGCTGGAGCCACTCCAGGCGCCGCACGGCCAGCTGGCAGGTCTCAGCCACCTGCGGGGGTGGGGGAGTCAGGCTGTGCAGGGATCTGGGATCCAGTCCCGAGGGGATAAAAAGCCACCCAGTGTTTTGAGTAGGGCAGAGATCCACAGGCCGCAGCGTCACCTGGATCCCCTGCGGTGGCACCATTTGTGATGGCCCAAAGTGCGGACTGGGAAACTGACCATAGGTGGATGAATGGAGGCACAGAACATTCCACCTGTGGCTGGAATATTACTTGGCCAGGATAAAGGACTGCGTCTCTGACACTCGCCACTGTGCACAGCCCTGTCCAGTGAGGGACTCCGGACACAGAAGGACACAGAGATAGATACTAAGGACCTCCTTACTTCAACTACAGGGTCGGCGGAGTACTGCTTCAGGAGCTCCAGCACCTCCGGGTTCCCGATGGCGCCCAGGGCCTCCCCTGAGGACAAACGAGAGCTTAGGCTGGATGAGTGGGGAGAGCCCACTACTGCCTGGAGCCATCTATTAGCCATTGCTCCGCTTCAGCCACGGCTGATTGGACAGCAGCACATACAGACACCAAAGTTAGCCAATCAGAATCTCTGTGCAGAAACTGGTATTGGCTGCACCCAAAGCAAAACTTCCTCACCCCAGACAGCGCCCCCTGGACACCTCCTTGTCATTACACCCAGTGCCCAGGAGATGAGGAGCTTCAGCCCCACACCGAGCCCTCTCTGCAGGGGTACACTCTATGCTGCGGTATGAAGGAGGCAAGTGAGCCGACGAAGGCGGCCTTAAGCAAGACGGGGGAGTGGTATGTGCCAAGGCCTCGGGGCCGGGGTGTTTGAGACAAGAGAGGAGAGCCGGGCTGGCCAGGGTGGAGGGGTGGGGAGGGCCGGCCACTCACCCGCCTCGTGGCGCACCATGGCCTCCTGGCTCGCATCCCGCAGCACGTCTGCCAACACGGGGATGGCGCGGGGGTCCTGCATCTGGCCCAGGCAGTAGGCCAGCTCGTGCTTCAGCAGGGCCGAGTCGTCCCCAAAACCCCGGCTGATCCAGGCGATGGCGTCAGGGCCGCCAAGCCCACGCAGCGTGAAGAGGGCCCGGAAGCGGGCCTGCAGGGGCTGCGTGGGGTCCACCAGGGTCTTCCCGATGGCCTCCACCTCCTGCTCGGTCACCATGGTGCCCTCCTGCCCGGAGGCTTGTTCCTCCGCAGCTAAACCCGGAGCCTGCGGCACAAGAACGCAGGGCTCTAGACTGACAGGCGGGGCTGGGACTACAGCGCAGCGGGAAGGAGCCCGCGGGTTCAATACCAGGACCACAGCATTAAAAACGCAAACAGGCTGGGCTGGAGGCTCCTTCACCCCAGGAGGCCACCTGGGTGGACAGCCCAGCTCTGCCGTGCCCACCTGCCGTGCTGCTTTCAACGAGCGGCCTGCACTCTCTGGGCCGCAGTCTGAATCCCTGCCTCCTGTGAGCCATGACCTGCCCTCTGTTCTCCACGCTGCAGCCCCTGCCATCATGGTGGCTGATGCCAAGATGTCCTCAGCCATCCAGCCTCCAGGTACTGATGTTCCCTCTGCTCCACCCTCCAGTGTTTGCCTGTCTGACCCCAGGCCCTTTGCACGGGGTGTTTACCGCATGAGGAACAGCCCTCCCACAAGCACCTCTGAGTGAGGCAGGGTGGTGCACATCTGTCACCGCAGCACTCACAAGGCTGAGGCAGGGTGACAGCTAGCAGTTCAGCCTGGACTACATGGTGAGTTCAGTGCCAGCCTGAAGGCCATAGGAAGGCTGGTTGTCCAAAGAACAAAAGCAAACTCGAAGTCCCACAGCCACTGCTCTCACTTCCCTGGCTGTCAGTGCCACCCCCTCTGGGAAGCCGTCTCCACCACAGACTTTCTTCAGAGCATGAACCACCCCCAAACAGCACCCTGGACATTTATTGTCTTACTTATGAGTTTTTTTTTTAAGCTTTATTTTTGTGTGTGACACTAGGTGTTCACACTGAGCTATATCCCCAGCTCATTTTTTTAAAGTGCTAAGTGCTGTGCTAGTCTTGCATAGTCCAGAAGGTGCCCAGGTTGGGCTTGAATTTGCAACCCTCCTCCCGGATAGCTGGGATGACGGGTGTGCACTGGGGCCCTGTGACTTAAGGTTCACTCACAGGAATAGAACTCTGAAGGCAGGCACGGAGAGGATTCCGGGTCAGCACTGTGTCCTAGCACTCAAACAAACATGCACACACAGTGGTCCTCAACAACAACAAAAATCCTCAGCAGCAGCAGCTGAGTTTTAGTGTCATTTGCTGTGTCCTGAGCATTCGGATAAACCCTCATCTAACTCCTACTCCTGCTCACTGATAGGAATTGGGCTGTCCCTGTTTTATAGGCGAGGAGACTGAGGCAGGCACCATAGGAAGTGCGCAGGGAGTCAGGGACCCAGAGTACAACTTGAAAACACAAGTGCTTAAAGCGGGGCATGGTGCCGAACTCCTGTCATCCCAGCACTCGGGAGGCTGAGGCTGGCAGATCCTTGCGAATTCAAGACCAGCCTGGGTTACAAAGTGAGCTCAAGGCCAGACTGAACTGCATAGGGAGACCCTGTCTCAAAAAGACAAAAACAAAACAAACCAAGTGTTTAGCTGCCTGGGTGACGCGAGATGAACTGACAATTCCACTTCGAGAAAGGACCCCTCCCTGGCCTCCAGACCAGCGGGAGCCTGGCAGGTGGCGAGCCACAGCGGGCTGCAGTCCCAGCGGCAGGTGAGGGCTCTCTGGGTTTAACAAGGTGGCCTCAAAGGAGAGACACACTTCACACGCCGGAAGGATCCGCACGTCCACGGCGGGCAGGAGTGGTTGAGCCGGCGGGACACGGGGAGCCCTGGGGCCCACGCCCTCGTTCTAGCGGGTGAGTGTACATCCGACTCAAGGGCGGGCAGGTCTCGGGATGCCTGGCTTTCGATCTGCGCCGGCCTCTCTCAAGGCATCTTAGAGCGCTGGCCGTGGGGGCGCGCCGGTTACCCCAGCACTCTGCGAGGCCGAGGCGGGAGGAGCCCAAGTTGGGGGTCAACCTGGGCCACTCGGTGCTTCAGCGTGATCGTGTCTCAAAATGAAAAAATACAAAGGGCTGGGGATGCAGCTCAAACATCCTCAGTACTCACAAGGTTCTTCAAAGCTGACAAGGGGGCCACCTGACGGAACCTCTTCTCCCGCTCCGCAGGGATCCCTGGAGCTCGGAGGCAGGCGGGGATCTCAGGACGCGGGATTTCTCCAAACCCCGGCCAACGAATCCCAGAAACCGGATACCCCGGCGGCGCTCTGCCTAAGCCCGCCCGCTGGAACCCGCCCCGCACCGTGCCCTCCGCCTGCGGAGCTCCCGAGGCGCCCAACCTGGCTTCTCGGCACCGCCACCTGCGTTTCACCAGCAGCGCCGCTCACCGCGCGTCTTGGAGGACGCCATCTTGCCACCCACGTGACCAGAATGGACAGCACCAATGCCGCCGTGGGGGGGAACCCAGTTAAGGCGCCGCGGAAGTGGGGAAGCTCTGAGCCCTAGTTATGACCCAAGGCATAACCGAAACCCATACACAAACACTTGTCCAGCGACGCTCCTTAGCGAAGAGGAAGGACAACTTCAACCTTTCCACGGGAAGAAGACTCCCACCGGCCTCCCCACCAGAAACGATAAATGGAAATGGTATATGCCGGCGAAGTGTTGCTCGGAGCTTGCTATGACTGAGTATGCGCAGCGTCCCAGAGGCGTGGCCAGACCCTCAGGGCGTGGCCAGTGCCGTTTAGGGTCAGGGGTACATAAAGAGGAATTTAAACCAGGAAGTGAGCCATCGGGTCATCATTCATTCATTTAATGAATCATGAAAGGGCGCTAAGGACCGACCAACCGCTTTTCCTTTTTCTCCCGGTACGGGTCATTGAACTTAAATGACATCCTCACCCTTATTTCTTCTTTTGAGAAAATAGCTCGGTAAGTCTCTAAATTGTTCTGCCTAGGCTCGAATTTACCATCCTTCGGCCTCAGCCTCCCAGAATGCTGGGATTCCAGGCGTGTGCCACCACTGGTTGTGATTATCTTTTTAAGTTTAACAGCTGGCAATTATATACCCATAAGAGGTTGCAAAACCATTAGACTACAGCTCAGCACGGCGCTTGCCCAGAAAGCATGAGGTTAGGAGTTCAATTTTGGACCCCCCCCCCCAAAAAAAAGTACATAAAAACATGGCGTAGGCGAGAGTGGTGTATGTGGCTGGCACGTGCGCTTTCAGGAAGGCAGCCACGGTCTGAGGCAGTGGCATTTGGATAGCGACAAGAGTTATAAAAACAGAGAAAAACAGTCCGCCCTGACTGTTTGGAGGAGACCCAGGAGTGTGAAAAACTTGCTCCATAATCTTGGCAAAATGAGCAACCATTAGCAGGGTGTAGGGGTGCAGCCTATCACCCCAGCACTCCAGGGGGCTAAGGATCACCAGTTCGAGACCCGCCTGGACAACAGGGCCATGTAAGGAGACTCCAACTCAAGTGATTAAAAAGGGCTGGGATGCAGCTCAGTGTGAAGGCTCTGGGAACTGCGAAACCAGTAAGAGCACCCACTGCCGGGTGCTGAGCAGGGAGAGGGCCTGTCTCAAGGAGGAAAAAAGGGGGAGAAAACTGGGCGATGGAAGCCAGGAGCCTGGAAATGCACTACTCCGGCTAGGAATTAACCTGAGGCCTGCCCGCCACCTGCTGGACCCGGCCAGCGTTGCAGCGTGTCTCTGGTGCAAGGAGGACCCACAGTTGGAGTCCGCAGCAGACTGGCCTGGCCTGGTTACTGCGCCCGGGAAATCCCATCACATGGAGGCATCTGCCCGCCGGTGCAGATCCCTCTTGAGAAATGGTCCCGGTGACCTGGCACCCAGGGGAAGGCACCCGCACCTGTCTATGGACCCTAAAATGCCACTTAGGGTGGGGTGTGGGGCACAGATGTGTCATCTCCGCATTCTGGGAGGTTGAGCTCTGCCACTGAGCAGGACCCCGTCACAGCACAAAAGGCTGGAGACACGGTGCAGCCCAGAGGCCCTGGGTTCGAGCCTCACCACTACCACACAAAGCAAGCCACGGAGGTGTTTTCAAAAAAGCTAAAGGACCCAAGACACAGCCTGTCCGCCATAGCCAAGGCTTTGCTGATCTGCCAGCCCTGGGGCCCAGCCGCGGTGAGGCTGCGGCCATGGGGCTCCCACGTCCCAGAAGGCCCCGATGCCCTCGAAAGAGCTGAGCATGGGCTGGACACGGGTGGGGAGGGATTTTCCTGAGTGACACGGGAGATCCTGGCCTCTGGGCCCCAGATAGAACTCCGCCCCTCCCCGCACCCCCAGCCCTGGCCTGACCAGTCCTAGCACCCAGCTGGCCCGTGGACCCACAGCACTCGGGGAGTCGCCACCCAGCACTGCAGGCAGGACAGCCTGGGAGGGCCCAGCACCCCCCAGCTGCCCTGTGCGGAGCAGACAGAGCCAAAGACCAGCGTGGAACCGTTTCAAGTGTTTACTGGCCGTGTCTCCTGGTACCACACCGAGGGGACACTAGTGCAACCAACATGAGGCCCGTGGGGCGAGCTCTGTGCCCCGCCTGGCCCCCGCGGGCCTGGAGCGGCTGGGACGGGGCAGGGAGGAGGAGTTGCTGGCGCTTGGTCTGGGGCCCGGAGCGCCGTGCAGTGGGCCGCCATCGGGCTGGGGCTAAGGCACAGGGCAGCGGGCGGGCACGGGCCGCAGGCTCCGGGGTCAGCAGGCGGGCGGCTCACTGGCCTCCACGGGCAGCCCCTTGCTCAGGAGGAAGGCGTCCTGCCGGGGCTCGCGGCCCAGGAAGAGCTTCAGCATGGCACTGGCGTCCTGGGAGCCGCCCGGCCTCAGGATGGTGGTCCTGTAATCCATGCCCACCTGCGGGTACACGGCAGGGGCGTGTGGGCAGGGAGGACCCAGGGACGCCTGCCCCCCGCGACCGGCCCAGGCGGGGCAGAATGCCCAGGGCGGCACAGGATGGACCAGGGGTCACGGGGCCCTGGCCGGCCTCACCTTGGGGCTCAGCACCCCCTCCTGCTTGAAGCGCGTGTGGAACATGTCCATGGAGAACACCTCGCTCCACAGGTAGCCGTAGTACTGCGCGTCATAGCCGCCTGCCAGGTGGCCGAAGGTGGCCGGCATGTTGGTGCCTGACAGAGAGGCACAGGTGAGCCGCGGACAGGCCAGTGAGCGCGGGGGTCACGCGGGCCCGGTCACACGCAGCCCTGTGACGCTTCCCGGCCACTCCAGAGGCCGAGGTGGGATTGTACATTCTGGGCCAACAGGGGCCACCAGCAAGGCCCCGTTTCAAAATAAAATAAAGACGACTGAGGGGGCAGCTCAGCGGCCCGGCACCCCGGCTCGGACCCTCAGTTCACAAACACTAAATGCCAATGAAGCCTCACACAGGCAAAACGTCGTCCATTAAAGCCACCTCTGTGCATGGCGCCCACGACAGGGCAGGCACACTACAGCTTCGAGGGCGGGCACCACCCATCTCGCCCATTTCCTGCTCCTCCGATCCCCAGCGGGGAGGTGGCCCCAGGGGCTGTTTGGTGTCCCCTCTACTGGGAAGGGGCCAAGCCTTGGGGCCGAGAGGTTCTGTGCCCTCCCGACCCTGGCCCTGGCCGTGTGTGCCCGGATCCTTCTCTGGGAAGCAGAAGGGAGGCCAGAAACGGTGCTGGTGGGTCCCCAAGACCTGGGGCCACCTTGTGGCTACCTTGTGTGGCGGGGACCCCAAGGATGTCCTGGCAAAGCCGCGCATACTCCTCGGCAGGGTCGATGTCCGTGCCCGTGTGCAGGGCCTGATCCACCTTGGCCAGCACGATCTGGCGCAGGTTGAAGAGCCCTGGCGGGGGAGGGCGCAGGGGTTGGAGGTCACCCCGTGTCTGCTGTCCCGAGCCCCCCAACCCGCCCGCCCGATCCGCCCGCCCCCACCAGTGTTGGCCTGGCGCGACTGGATGAGCTTGTCCAGCAGCTCCTGGGGCACGGCGTGGCCAGAGCGGTAGTGCCCGGACATGCGCAGCAGCGGCTCCTTCTCCCACACCCAGTTCTCCAGCATTTGCGATGGTGCCTCCACGAAGTCGCGCTCCACGTGGGTCCCGCTAAACATGGCGAACTCAGCCTGCGGGCCAGGACGGGAGACTTGGTGGGACCCTGACCGAGACCACTTTCCTTACACTCGGGGCTCCCGGGCCAGCGCGGTACTCAGAGCCCTGCTGAGCTGTGCCCTGGGGACCCAGTCCTGACATGGCCACAGACCACCCCACTCCTTCTGGCTTGTTTGGTTCGGTTGTTTCAAGACGAGAAGAACCTGGCCTCCAGCTCCAGGAGGAGAGCTCCAGCTCCAGGAGCACCCCAAACCCAGGAGCGTTTAGTCAGGGAGCCGCGCGGGCAGAGGCGAGCTGTCCGAAATCGGATGGAAAGGTGGGCTGAAGGCACCTGGGGTCTCGCCCAAGCTGCCTGGGTCCCTTGCCAGGGGGAGGTGACATGGAGGAGCCCACACCCTGACCAGGTTCCCGGCCTGGAGCCCACGCACCTGTGAGCAGAGCTGGTGCATCACGTGCCCAAACTCGTGGAAGTAGGTCTCTACCTCGTCGTGCTGCAGCAGTGACGGGGCATCCGGCGTGGGCTTGGTGAAGTTGGCCACCATGGCCGCCACGGCGATCTGGCGGCTGCCATCCTGTCGCAGGCAGCCAGGCTGCAGGCCAAAGCAGGCCGCATGGCCGTACTTGCCTTCCCTGGGGAGGTGGCAGGTCAGGCGTGACTGGGGTGACCTGGGGCCTCCCTATGAGGAGCCACACGGGGTCAAGCGCTCCGGGAGGACCCCCAACAGCACCAGGCCCAGGGGCTGCACCGCACACGAGCTTCGGTGCTGCCCGTGCCACCCCTCTCCAGCTGACAGCAAGGCCCTGTCTGTGTAGCCACCGGTGGGGCCAAACGAGAGCGACAGCAGCTGTGACCGGCGGATCCTCCCCTCCTGAGACAGCCCGCCGCCCAGCCCGTCCTGCGCGTGGGGGCGGGGCGCCCACCTGGGGTACAGGTCCAGGTAGAACTGGCCAAGGAGCTCGCCCGAGGCCGCGTCGCGCACTGAGTAGAGCAGCACGTCCTCGTGCCACACGGCGGCCCCCTCCTCCAGCTGGAAGGTGAGGCCCAGCAGCTCCTGGTAGATGCCCAGCAGCCCGCGCGTGACCACTTCCATGGGGAAGTACTCCTTGAGCAGGTTCTGGTCCACGCGGTAGCGCGTCTCCTCCACCTGGTTCATGTAGTAGCGCATGTCCCACGCGTGGATGCGGCCGTCAAACGGCAGCCCCCGGCGCGTGCACTCGGCCTCCTTCAGCTCCAGGATCACTGCTCGCTCCTGCTCGCCCAGGGGCTTCAGCTTCTGCGCCAGCTCATCTGGGGGCGGGGCGCCGTCACTCTAGGCCCCGCCCACCACGTCAGCCCCGCCCCTTAGCCCCCCCCCCACCACCACCACCACCACGTCGGCCCTGCCCCAGGTACCCAGAAAAGCAGCCACCGCCTTGCTGGTCTTGGCCATGTTCATCTCTAGGACGTAGTCGGCGTGCGTGCTGAAGCCCAGCAGCTTGCACTTCTGGGCCCGCAGCGCCACCAGCTCCTTGAGGATGGCACAGTTCTCCTGCGGGCGCCATGGCTGCTGTGAGAGGGCGCCGAGCCCCCACCCTGGTCCCCATGCTGCCCAGCCCCCCCACCCCGGCCCAGGCCCGTGCCCGCCGCCTCACCTCTTTGCACCGCGAGTTGAAGGCCGCCTCCACCTTCCGCCTGGTCTCCGGCACGTGGCACTTCTTCAGCAGCGGGAAGTAGTGCGGGTACTTGAGCGTGACCTTCAGCTTGTCGCCCTCCGTCTTCTCCAGGGCGTTCAGGAAGTCCTCGGGGAGCCCCCCTGCAGGGCGGGAGGTGGCACTGGAGGGGGCTGGAAGTGCCCCCCGACAGCACAGAAGAGGGAAAGCTGGGCACACCGGGGAGGGCACACCCGGGGCGTGAGCGCACCCAGCTCCTCGCGTGTGAAGGGCAGGAAGGTGGTGTCCTCGTTCAGGTTCTTGTTGAAGTCGATGCATAGCAGGCTCAGCTTCTTCTTCATGCTCTTGATTTTCTGTGGGGGAGACAGACGTTAGGTGCCTGGTGCCCAGTACTCCCTCCCACTCCCAGCAGTGGGGCCTCAGGGTACGGGGTTGGCCCAGCTGCTGTGTGCGAGCCCCAGGACACAACACAGGTCGTCCTGTCCTCAGCGGGCCTGGGGCCCCACATTCCCCTGGGGTCCGCCCTTCCCCAGGCCACCCACACACCAGGTGCCCTGGGGACCTGGCACAGGCCACCCACGCCTGCAGCGGTCTGGACTCCCTGCCCACTCTGCCTGGTGGGGCAGGCTCCTCCGCGGGACTCCTGCTCAGGAGCCCAAGGTCTCTCCGAGGTCACCCAGGCCCCATCTTCGAGACCTCAGACCTGAGACCCAGTCTGGTTTCTAACAGCACTCTTTTCCTGAGTGCCGACCTTGAAGCTAGAGCCCCGGGTGGCGGTGGGGAACCCACGCTGTGTGTGCCGCAGCGGACTGTGTCACTGAGAGCTTCTCAAAGGTTTGATGTCGCCGCTCAAATCTTTTGCAACAGGGTAAGTTACCCAGGCTGGGATTGGACTTAGGATCCTCCTGCCTCAGCCTCCCAAGAGCGAGGACTCCAAAGTGCACCACGGCACCTGCTATCCCGCAGTGGCTGCAGAACAAACCACCCGTCTCCAGGTCCTCCTGACACAGCCGCCATGGTGCCTGGGGTGGCCGAGGCCACATGGCTCCGTCCGTGCAGACTGCTGCTTCCCAGCCACATCCTCGATGTCCTGTGCTCTGATGCCTCGTCCAGGCCAACTTGGGGCACCATCGCCTGCCCTGACCACTCGAGTGGGGCTGGCTGTCCCACAACTCCTCAAGGATACCATGGTGAGCGCTCTTGCCCCCACCGCCCCTCCTGACCCACGGACCCCAGGGCTGCCCTGCACAGCACCCTCTGGGACCCTGCACTCACGTCCTGGGTCTCCTTGGGCAGGTGAAGCCCGTTCCTGCGGCCCAGCTTGAGGAGCCGCTCCAGGTACCGCGCGGCCTCGGGCCTCAGGGAGTCCTTCTGCAGCTTCTCCTGCGGTGGTAAATCGGATGTCACGGGGCAGCCAGGCGGCTTCCCGAGAGCCTGGTCACCTGGCACCCATGTGCCCGACACCCTGGGTCAGCCTGAACAGCCCAGCAGGCACACAGCACCCTGTGGGATGGAGGCAGACAGCCCAGCCAGGGGACCCTGTGACAGCCACGTGCAGTGCCACTGGCGGGGGGCCCAGCAAAGCGTGCGGGGCGCCCTGTGTCCTGCTCCTCATCTCTTTTCTTTCTTTTGATGATGGTACTGGGCATGGAACCAGGGCCTTCGCACTGAACCACATCCCCAGCCCTGTTTCCATTTTGAGAGGGTCTTGTTACCCTGTCCAGGCCGGGATTACAAGGATGTACCACCCTGGCTGGCTTCTGTGTCAACTCTCACAGCGGAGTGTGAACATACTGTCTCAATTAAAATGCAGTTTTAAAAAAACCAACCCTGCTCACACAGTGCCAGCTTCTGCTGCACAGCACTTAACAGTCATCTTGATTTAGGAGAGGCCTCAGGCCAGGGTAGAAATCCCCCCAGGGCAGGGCGTGGTAGCGCACACCTGTCAACCCAGCACTCGGGAGGCTGAGGCAGGAGGATCACTGCGAATTTGAGACCAGCCTGGGCTACAAAGTGAGCTCCACCCCAGCCTGAACTTGAAAAGAAACGAAACGAAAAGAAAAGAAAAGATAAGAAAAGAAGAGAAAAGAGAGAGAGAGACAGACAGACAGACAGAAAGAAAGAAAGAAACCCACCCTGGGCCCCTGCAGTGACACAGCTGTGGTGGCCGGGCCATGCAGCAGAGCCTGTGTGAAGGGCTACAGGACCCCTCCTGCTGAATGCTTTGTTTTCTGTTGGTTTTAGGTTTTTAGGGCTGTCACAAAACAGACAAAAATGTAAAATTTACATTCAGGATCGGGAAGGGGGGAACAGTGGGCCTGAACCCAAGACACTAGACCCGAGCTACACCTCACCCCCTTAGTTTGATCCTGGGAAGTGGCCAGGCTGGCCTTGAACCAGAGACCCTCCTGCCTCAGTCTCCCAAGTAGCCAGGGTTATAGGCACGGGTTACCACACCTGGCGGTCCTGCTTTTGAAAACCAAGGTGCTCTCTGGCCACACAAAGGCTTCCCCCTGCGGCCGCCCGCAACCCCAGACACCCCAACCGGCCACACACCTGCAGCCAGACGACCCGCTGGTACACATCCTGCCGCATGCTCATCTCGACGTCGAACTCCGAGAGCTTCTTGTCGGCCTCCGTGCTGGCCACCCGGATCTCCTTAGACGGGGACACGTGCTGGGGGAAGTCCAGGATGTTCCTCTGTACTGAAACGGGACAGAGGACACGGAGTGGCCTCGGATCTCACTGCCCAAAGGAGGACTCAAGCCCTGACACCCAAGCTGAGGAGGACCAGGCCGCCAGCTAGCGGGGAGAGACACCAGCCACACTGTGACTTCCGGTCGTGTCCCTCAGTCCTGGTCCTGATCGCAGGCCAGTCAGAAGGGACACGAGAGCACTGTGCTGAGACCTTCGTGGGCCACAGCCAGTGTCCACGGAGGGACAGAGGGACGCACACAGCAGGTCTGCCCCCCACACAGGGTCACCAGCCAGGACAGGTGCGCAGCTGTGACCTCGCGTCCGCCTGGACAGACATCGAGGACACCATGCTCAGTGAGGGACGCCAGACCCAGGAGGACAGGAAATGAGCCTTGTGGACGGGAAACGCCAGGACAGGGGACTCTGGGGCAGGAGGTGGACTCGGGGCGCCGGGGCTGGGACGGGACCGGGAGAGACGGAAGGCACGGCCGGGCTTGGGGGCGCGCACCCGGGACCCCAGCACTCGAGAGGCTGAGGCAGGAAGATCACGGCAAGTCTGACACCAGCCTGTCTCCAAAAACTAACAAAAGGAACCAAATATAGGTATCATATGTATGTTTTACATACCTATGCGTACATTATATATATACATCATACATAGGCATTCAACTTCGTGAGTATGCTAAAAGTCACGTAAATGCAGGTCTTAAATGAGTGAACTATATCATAGGCAAATTATATTTTAATGGCACAGTTAAAAGGAAAAGGCCACAATAACGTGGACCAGTGTTCCCAGAGACTTAGGAGGGTCACCGGCAGCTTGGCAAGATCTTTTAAAAAAAAAAAAAAAAAAAAAAAAAAAGTGTACACTTTGTGCGCTGGAGAGGCTGCAATTCAAATCAGCCAGGTTCCTGGTTTGGCCGCCGGGGTCCCTGGGCCAAGGCAGTGTCCCTGGCAGCCCGGGGTTGAGGACACGGTGTCGCTCACTAACCAGTTTGGGGTGCGGGGTCTAGCTGGTAAGAACCGGAAATGAGCTGTGTGCTCAAGAGACTCCTCGAAAGGCCACCAGCTATATGAGTGACTGTAAATGCACTCAATGTGACAAGATGGCAGGGACAGCCGGCCAGCCAGTGGGCCCCCCGCCCCAAAGACACCACAAGCAGTCCGGGGCTTCGCTCATCCCCGCCTGGGGCTCCCATGAACCTTAGAGTCGGGAAGCCCTGTGTTTCCCAGAAACCAGGCATATGCTGGCACCCTGAGAGTGGGGCGAGCTGCCCCCCGGCCCCCCACTTCCACACAGATGTGCATGCAGCTGCTGCCAGCTCCTTGGGGGACTTGGGGCATGGAGCCCTCAGCCCTGGGACCAGGCTCCCTGGTCCTTACAAGGGCGGTAGAGGGTCCCAGAAGGCTCAGCTTTCCCGGGGGCCATGGGGCTGCCCAGGGACAGGAGGGGATGTGAGGGCTGTGCGGGCCGGGCAGCAGCCGGAAGGACAGAAGGAGGTCACTGGGCTTGAACGCTGTTCGGCCTGCAGGCACAGGGGCACAAGGGGGCTCTGGGAGGTGACCGGGTAGTGAAAGGGCCTTTGGGCTCTCTCCGCCTCCTCCTTAGGAGCACCCGTTAGGAAACAAGGCCACCTCTTGTGACTGTCCCTGCCTGTGCCCCCCCCACCACACACAGCCCTTAGTTTCCCCTACCTGGAGGGCTGTGAGGCAAACCGGATCTCTTTTCTCAACAAAATGACCCAGTCTTGAGCATTCTGTTACAACTGAAAAGCCAGGGTCAGGGGTACACACCCAAACTCCCGGCTACTCGGGAGGCTGAGGCAGGAGGACACCAGGAGCCCAGGAGCTGGAGCCCAGCCTGGGTAACTGATTGAGAGCTCATCCCAGAGAAATCCAAACCGAAAACAAAGATGACCAGGGCCACGCTCAGTGGTTCAGTAGAACACAGGGCGGGGGAAGAGGACGGAGGGCGCCCTCTCCAAGGACCATGTGGGGAGCCCTCAGGGTGGCGGGGTGACAGAAGCGACCGCCCCCACTGCTGGCACTCACCCGTGTAGGTCACCTCCACGTCCGCCAGTGCCTTGAGCGTGCTCTCGAAGGATACCTCCTCGAACGCCTGTACGCCCACCTGGTCATACACACGCTTCGTCTGCTCGATCAGCTCCTTGGTGCGCGTCTCGATCTGTGATGCGCTCAGGTCCCACCGCAGGTGGTTCACGACGGGGGAGCGCGGTGGGGACACAGTGTCCAGCATGTCGCCTGCACAGGCTGCACACAGAAGCCAAAGGCCACAGCTGATGGCATCACATCCAGTCCGTGCAGGAGCGATGGGGGGTGTGGGGGTATCGGGCCAGGGACCCTCCAGAGAGGGCACGATTCTGTCCTCCAGCGCTCCCAGGAACCCCAGGTGGTGTGCGGGGACTGCTGGTGGCTATGATGACCGCTGAAGGGGCACAGTGGCACAGCGTAGAGGCGGGGGATGCTGCTCTCCACCCGCGGTACCTAGGACTGCTTCACAGAGAGTGACGGGCCCTAGGAACCCCCAGCCTGGGGCCTGCTCAGGGCACCCTGTGAAGACCCCAGTATTCGGGAGCTGGGGATTTAGCTCAGCGGCATAAGCGCCTGACTTGCAAGCAGGCAGTCGTGAGTTCGATCCCTGGTACCGATAAAAACGAAAAAGACAAAAAAAGACCCCAGTATTCACAAATGGGGAGGCCCTCCTGCTGCATGGTGCAACTCCCTAGGTTTCAGGAGAAGCCTTGGTAACACCTAACTGGGGGACCAGGGGCCCCTATTCATTAACAAGTGAATCAGGAAGGGCGTGGCCTCACCATTGAGGGGTCAGGAGGGGGAGGGGGAGCTGGCAGAAGCTAGTGAGAGCCCTGCTCCATCACCTGGCGGGCCCCACCTGGAAAGTGGGGGCAATGTATGTACAGTGAGAGGGTACAGCTGTCTGAGGGCACCGTGGTGGAAGGTGAGAAGGTCCCAAGGCAAAGCTGCCAGGACCCTCTGTGACCGCTCAGCCAGACTGGGCCAGGTATGACTTGAAAATCGAGGTTCCCTGCATTTTAGAAGGGTGCTACAGTACACAGGCCACTTACTATGTAACATCTAGGGGGCCTGTGGCAGCACCCTAGAATCCCATTACTCCTGCAGCAGAGTAAGGGGTTGGGTTCCTGGGTTCCTCTGAATGGGGTGGGGGGGTCACATCCTTCCCTGGGGTCTGGCATCCTGGGCACTGCAGGACACTAAGCAGAGACCCTGCTCTGCACCCGCTCCATGCCTGGAGGTCCCTGAGTCTTGACAACCACGATGTCCCTGCACAGTGCCACGACTGAGGCAGCATGATCGCATCAGGTGAGAGCCATGGATACACGAAGCAGAAAAATAGAAGCCTGACAGAAGTCACACTTTCTGGCAAGATGACACTGGTGAGCACTTCAGGCAGTATCCCATGTGCAAAGCACGCTGGGTCAAAGGATTCACAGGGGAACCGGGTGTCGGTATGGAAGCCGGGGATCAAGAAGCACTTCAGAGCGTGGCAAAGATGAGGCTCCATGAGACACACCGGCCAGAAAATCCTCTGGGCGGAGCTGGGCTTTTTGGACACCCACTCTTCCTGTAAATTATTTACTGACTGCACACGTCAGTGCTGGTTTCTGAGCTCATACTCTGGCAGCAAACAAGGCGGACAACATTTCCACCTCCCTGAAGACTGAGTAACCCTAATTATTATTATTAGCATTACCACAATTATCCTCCTCTTTTCAAAGGGCTGAAGAGAGAACTAGAGGGTGACAGGGGCGGGTTCGAGAAAACCCAAGAATCCGTGCAACACATCAACCTGAACTTCTGAATACAGACCCAGGGCACAGCGATTCCCTCCCAATACCGCCCCTTCACTCGCCCCCAAAATCTCTCAGCTGATCTTTACCGTCATGAGGACGATGCAACACCTGAGAGTTCTCTCCACCTGCCCTGCACCTGAAGATCTCGACATTTCAGGGCCAGGAATTTAGCTCAGCGGCATAAGCGCCTGCCTGGCAAGCACTAGGCTGTGAGTTCGATCCCGGTACCAAAAAAAAAACAAAAAACAAAAAAAACAAAAACCTCGACATCTCCATCTAGGCTCTACTGCCACCTCCTCCGAGAAGTCCACCGGGTCCAGCTCTCTAATATAATGTCCCTGAGGCTATCCCATCCATGTTTATTTGCTCCAAGCCATCAATCCCTATCTAAATCCCTCACTTTTTCATTTATTTTTCTTGCACCTCTGGAACTGGAGACTGAACCCAGGGCCTTCTCACTGAGCTACGGCCTCAGCCCCCCACCCTTTAAAAACTTGAGTCAGTGTCTTGTCAAGTCGCCCGATACCGGACTCAACCTTGACAATCCTCCTGGCTCAGCCTCCCGGAGGGCTAGGCTTACAGGTGCGCACCATCACACCCGGCTGTAGTTATTTACTAAACCTCTGCCTCCAGTTCCAGAGCTCCAGAAAGGAGGGAACCAGGTCCTTAAATCACTGCCTCCCTCAAAGTCCACCCGAGTGCACCCCAGGACCCCCCGACCTGTCCGGGGGAGAAATCCATGAAGTCTGCTCAACGGAGAGCCTCTGGAAAAGTTGGTTTATTCATTCGGCGGGCGAAGGGGAAGGCTCGCCCCCCGTCCTCCTTCCCCGCAACGCCCGCCCAGGGTCACTCGGCTCGGATCTTAGGCCCCAGTCACTCTCCCGGGAGGCGCGCGGGTGCCGGGAACGGCGGGGTCCGGGGAGCCGGACATAAGCGAGGGGCGGCCGGTACCTGCTGGGGGCTTCATGGCGGACGGGTATGAACCAGCGGAATCCTCGCTGCACCTGCTCCACGTCCAGCTGCCTCAACCGCGGCGAACGCCTCGCTACGCTCAGCTCCAGCGCCGATACCTTCGCGGACTTGGGCGCCCGCCGCCCGCGCACCCGGAGCATCCTGGGAGAAAATGTGGGCAAGGACCTCTGCACGCATGCGCGCCGGGGCCCAGCCCACTCCGTCGAGGAGGCGGGCCCATCGCTGGCGCACTCTGCGCACGCGCGACACCTCCCCCGGGCTGTTATTGGCTCTCACAGGTGTTTGGGTGGAGCTATGGGCTCCACCCTCAAAATCTGCAGGAGGATTTGGAATAAACGCTTCTTTTAGTTAGTAGCTGCACACACCAAAATAAGCCTCCGAGCCACTTCCACTTTGCTACTAGTGACTTGTCCTTGGCTTCAGGGCGTGCTGTTCCCCTTGCGCTTACTTCTTTACTTCCTTCTTTTTTTTTTTTTTTGGAGACGGGGTCTCGCTCTGGAGCCCAACCTGGGCTCCAACCCGGGCGATCCTCCTCCTTCAGCTTCCTGAGTGGCAGGATTTCAGGCGTGCTCCGCTGTCCCCAGCTCCGGCTCCTCTTTTTATATAATTGTGCATTGGGCTAGTTGTGCAAGTTTTTGCCCTCACTTAAGAGTCTCAAGTTATTTATTTATTTGGTATCAGGGATCGAACTCACGACCTTGCACTTGGCAGGCAGGAGCTTATACCGCTGAGCTAAATCCCCAGCCCCAAGAGTCTCAAGTTATTGATCGCTTATTGTATCTAGGAGATTTTTGTAAATTATTTCCAGAATCTTGTTCAGGCTCCAGCCTCTAAGGAAGAGAATAGGTATATCTCAAATGTCAACTGAAATAAAATAGTTCATCAAATAAAATAGTTTTAGAATATACAAAAACCACGCCGGGGATATAACTCGGCGGGACAAGGGCCTGCCTGGCAAGCACAAGGTTGTGGGAAGGGAAGAAACAAACAAAAGATACAAAAACCTAAATGAAGGGGCTGGGGATTTAGTTCAGTGACACGAACACTTGCCTAGCAAGTATGAGGTCGTGAGTTCGGTCCCCAGTACCAAACAAAAAGTCTTGTTAAACTACATGGTGAGACACTCTCTCAAGCCCCAAACAAAAACCTAAGTGAGGCAAAAGCCTTGTGATAAGCACAAGGTCCTGAGTTCGATTCCAAGTACGAAAAAAAAACCTCTAAATGACAAATACACTATATCCAATAAATGCATCCATGACTTTAAATTACAGCTATTATGGAATAGTACATTACCTGACCTATATCCAGTGTTGTTGGCAAAAAACAAAACAAAACAAAAAGCTACTGCAAACAGGAAAAAAACAAAACCAGAATTAAACTGGCCCAAAAGAGCACCCCACCTCCTTATTTCTGACCAATTAAAATAAGAGCATTAATTGTGTATGTGTTTTAACAAGGCTAAGAATTAATTGGGAAACTGGGGGCCGATGGTGCACACCTATGATCTCAACTACTCGGGAACCTGAGGCAGGAGATCACAGGTTGAGGCCAGCCTGGACAAGTAGACAAAAATAGAGACATCAGAATTGTGGCTGGAAGCCAATCTGAAAAGGGCCAGACCTCAGGATAGAGATACAATAGGTAGGCCTGCAAACCTCCATAGGGATAAAGGACAATTGGAGATTACACTGTAATCAGGTACTGCTGATTACAGTGATAGGTATCAGACAGGATAGGTATCAGACTCACAGGTGGGTGACCGCATGTCTAAACCTGTGTTTCTCTTTCCAAGAAATTTTTTTTTTTTTTTTTTTTGGTACCGGGGATTGAACTCATGACCTCGAGCTTGCCAGGTAGGCGCTTGTGCCACTGAGCTAAACCCCCGGCCCCCAAGAGTTCTTTTGACATTTCTGTGTACTCTTGCTACCCTACTAGTTTCCATATTGGATCAATATCAGCTAAGCTTGTAGTGCTCTAGGTTGAGCATAGTCTAACCTACATTGTGACTTTGCTGCATAAATTACACCTGACAAAGGGCCTTGGCGGCTACTCATTTGGGACCCCTCCTGTCTCTCGGGAGCTTTTAATCAACCTCTCCTACTGTTAACCTCCTTTGTCCTTGGGAATTTATTCTTTAGATATTTCGGCGACATGAGCTGAGCACATGTGACATCTAGCAAATTGGGAGTTATTTTTTTCCATATAAAAACCATTCAAGGGCTGGGGATTTAGCTCAGTGGCTTAAGCGCCTGCCTGGCAAGCGCTCGGTCGTGAGTTTGATCCCTGATACCAAATAAAAATCGTTTGCCAGGAAGTAAATTTTCTTTTTATTTTATGCGCTGGTTTATTGGGTGATAATCCTCTACCCCAATACAGAGTACTGAGAGTACTTTGCTACTCTTTGTGCAATAATGTTTGTTTAACACTAGCTACCTGCCATATATAAACATGTTTTACATTTTACAAAGTGAATGAAGTAATGCATTTGCGAGCGAGTGGATGGACAGGTGGGTGAATAAATGAACAAAGATAGTGAGTGGGTAACAGTGACTCCCGTCACAACCCAGGTACCCACACTCAAGTAAACTGCTTGTTCATCTGCATACCACGTGGTCGCCAGTGCCAACAGGCCGGAGGACGACACAGTCCCACCATGCACCGCTCCGTTCTCCTAGACTACAAACCAGCCCTAATTTCCGGTCTCCAATAGGTCGCAGAGGTCAGTTGCCCTAACGACCAGTTTGTCCCCGCCTCTAAATTACGTCACTTCCGCTTACGTAAAGGTCGGTCATGGACGCGCCTGCGCAGAATAAAAACAAACCAGAGCGGGCTCCTTCTGCGCAAGCGTCGCGACCGGGTAGGCGGAGCCGGGCTGCGCCACGGTGCGCAGGCGCAGCTGCAGCCGTCGGTGGGTCGGGGCTCTGTTTCCTGAGAGGTGAGTTGGGGGCTCCGCGGCTAGCTGAAGGGGTACTGGCCTCAAAGGATCAGAGCTTACCGTTCCTAGGAATCCGTAAGGGAAGGTAGGTCCGGGGTTGGAGTCTCTGTGCCCCGTGCGGTCCTGTGGGTGGGCGGTACGAAGGGGAAACCGAGGCAGGGCAGCGTCGGGCCGTCCAGCGCGAGTCCCGCTCTTCCTCCCCGGGGTCGAGCTCTAGATGTGGTGGTTCGCGTGTGGGTGGCAAGGACCACAGGTGGTAAAAGCACCCGGCGCGTAGCTGCCGTCGTTTTTCCGAGCTGGGTGGAAACACGGTCCCTTCGACCCGGGCAGCGGGTTTGTCCCGGTTCTTGTCCCAGGGCCGCCTCCCCTGGTGACCTTGACCAGCCTCTTGTCTGCTCAGAGCCTCAGTTTTTCTCTTCTGTAAAACGGCTGAAGTCAGTCCTTTCCTGGGCCCCCGAGAGCCGCAGCGCCGAGCACCAGGTGGGAACCCCAGAGGCTTAGCAGCTGGCGGGCTTAGCCCCGTGTTAGGGACTCGTGCGTGCGGTGCTAGAGGTGGGGGAAAGCGGGCGAGGGCCAGCTGGGATCCGCGGGACAGCTGTGTGAAGTCGCGCGAGTCACGTCTGTTCCCCCAGGCCTCCTTTTCTGCTCTCTAGAAAGGAGCTACTGTAAAGTCTGTGCCTTGCGGGGTCCCTGCGAAGTTAATGTCCCTGACACTTTCTTTCCTGAGGTGGGTGGCGTCAGAAGATGGTCTGAGTCCTGCCGGCTGAGTAGTTTTCCTGACTTTGTCCCTATGTTGGATTGTTTTTGTCTGCCTTCTCCCTCGAGCTGTGATTCTCAATCAAGGGCAGTTTTCCCCCAGGGAACGCCAAGTGATCCCTGGGGACACCTGTGGTGTCCGTCGCCCCCCCACCCCATTGTGGGTGGTGCAAGGTGAAGCCAGGGACAGGGTTCCACACCCCTGTCCAGCATGCCCCACCCCCAGGGGAGTCTTGAATTTATTATTGGAGGACATCGCAAATCCAGCTCACTGCTCCCCTTGACAACAGGTCACACTCCCATGGGGCAGACATGTGGCCAGAGGTGCTTCTGAACCTGATCCTTTGGTCCCTTCTCACTCAGTGTGTGGATGTCACTGTGGCCAGCTTCTCAGGACCTCAGCGGGACAGGTGACCATTAGATGCAGCATGTCCCTTGACCTGGCGAGTCGAAACCAGGGATGATTCTGCCCCCAGAGGAGACTGGGTGTTGTCTGGGGGGACATTTGGATTTGTCACAAATGGGCAGGCCTACTCTTTGTACTGAATGGGTGGTGACCAGGGACTCTGCTCAGCACCCTACAGTGCCCAAGACGCCCAACCCCCATCCAGAGAGCGTTATTAATGCTGCTGTGAAAAATCATGGTGTAAGGGGCTGGGGATTTAGCTCAGCGGCATAAGCACCTGCTTTGCAAGCGATCCCTGGTACCCATGAAAAGGAAAAAGACAAAAAACAACAACAACAACAACAAAAAAAAAAAAACAGGAAAAATCATGGTGTAGACCAGTGATTTTTCACTACTATGGTCACCCAGAAGGGTGTGAAATTGTGTGTGCTGAATTTTTGTGGGGTGCGGAGGACATCTCGGGAGCAAGTGTGTTAACTCACCTGTCATCTCAGGTGGGATGTGGGAGGCTGAGGCAGGAGGATGGAAAGTTACAGCCCAGCCAGGCCGACTTAGTCACTTAGGGAGCCAGTCTCACAATAAGGGCTGGGCAGGGAGTTCAGTGCAAAGGCCCTGGGTTCAGTTCCCAATACTAGGAGCAAAGACCAGTTGGGTTGAGGCTCTTGGAGTGGAAGTGCCTCCTTTGAGCATCATAGCCCTGGCGTCACATGGTCCCCAGTATCTGTCTAGTGTTCTTCTGTAGAGGTTGACAGAAGGTGTGCTCCCGTCAGGTTGCAGATGTGAGCAGAATGCCCCGTGCAGCGGCCACTGTTCTGGGTAGGAGGTAGGAGGGAGCCAAGTCAGGCCCCTGAAGGTGCCCACCGTGTCTGCAGCCAGGAGTGAATGGGAGCTCCGTGGCGAGCCCTGCAGTGTGGCCTGTCCTGTGCAGCGGGTCACTGGGTGCCTGGAAAGTTTGAGCCGACGTCGATCCCGCAGGCTTCCTAGAAGTCAGAGCGGCTCCCATCAGGGTCACGCTCCGCTCCGGTCTGCTTGACTCAGGGTTTTGGGGCTGTGCCAGCACCTGGCGCCGGGCCCTGGGTGACAGGAATAGGAGGGGCTGCGGCCTGGGGTGTTTACGTCTGGAACCAAGGACGAAACTGAGGGTGAAGGAGAAGCCACCTCCCCAGGGAGCTGGTCCACATTTGCCCACAGGCCGGTGGCATCCCTGCAGGGTGCCCAAAGGGAATTGGAAGTGGGCACCCGCCTGGGGACAGGACCTGGGAAAGGGCCTCCCTAGAAACACTGGGCTGGCCTAGGAGCAGGTGCCAAGGTCTGCAGGACCTTCAGGAATGTCGTGCCCAGCCGAGCCAGGCTTGGGGTGGGTCGAGCACAGGGTTTGAAGTGCGCCCTGGGGTTGATCACCTAGTGTGGGCTTCCCTAGGATAGCAGGGAACGGAGGGTGGGTTTGGGGTTTGGGATTTTGCAGTACTAGGAACAGAACCCAAGCTACATCTCAGCCCTTTTTAATTTTTCCTTTTGAGGTGAAGGCTGGCTGTAACTTGGCTCCGTTCTGCCCAGCCGCAGTGACATTTTGATGGTATTTCAGAACAGAACAGGCTGTGGTGTGGGGCTCATGTGGGGACCCAGGCAGAATCCGAGGAGCCCAAGGTGAGGGTGGGGTAGGCTTAAACACTGGTGGTCAGCTTCAAGCCCAGCCTAACTGAATTAGTGCGGTGCTGGCCTGCCAAGGGCTGCTGCCAGGGTAAAACAGAGACCTGGCCAGGAAGAGGGGCATTGTGGGAAGGTGGGACCGCGTTGTCACTGAGGGCGGCTGTGGTGCTTTTCGGGGGAGCCCTGGTCCTTACTCTGAGCGTCCTTTCCTGGCCCCAGCCTGCTGGCACAGCTCCTCACCCCGCTGGCGCAGACTTCCCAGCGTCCACTGCTGACCTCGGGGCCTTCCCAGCACAGATCCATGAAATGGACTTGTGTGGGTCATTGTCGTGGGCTCCGGCCTTCAGCTGGACTCAGCAGGTTATTGCCAGGGGATCCGGCCAGGCTGGCTCTCCAGGTCTTCAGTGTGCGGACAGATGTCCTGCGCTTTCCTTGTATGTGACTCCTCGGCTGACGGGCATGAGTAACAATGCAAATTCTGTGTCCCGGAGTGAATTGCCCTCCTTGCAGCCTCTGAGCACAGCAGGCGGGAGCAGGCCCCTGCCCTCCTGCACCAGCTGCGTGTGAGGTGCATGCGCAGTGGCTGGCTCCGGTCAGCTGCGGGCCCAGGGAGTGAGATGGGTGCCCGTTTTCCTAAGTGATCAGCCGTGGGTGACAAGTGGGTGTCGTGTCGTGTCGTGGCATGTTTGGGTTTCAGGGCTAGAATGAAAGGGGCCCTGAAGCCACCCGGGGGAGGTGGTCCGGGCCCTTAGCCTGTACCCCGGGCCGGTGGCTGTCGTCACCCTTTTCCACCCTCTGCCTGGTGGGCTGGCCTCGGTCAGCGATGGGCTCCAGCACTAATAAAGCCCTGGCTGTTCCCAGAGAGGCCGCCTTCCAGAACTTTGTCCCTTGGCCAAAACCCTACAAATCGTGATTGTTCTGAGAATGGGGTCCTCAGCGGCGGAGGGAGGTCCCCCCAGCGGCCGCCTGCCCCTGCAGAGGAGGCGGCTCGTGGCTCTGAGAAGCCAGGCTTGGGCTCCACTTGGGAGACTGAGCTGTGGTTTCCCTTTGGGGAAGCAGAGGCCTGTGAGTACACAGGTCTCAGACCACTGTGCGTCGCAGTCTGGAGGCCCGGACCACTCCGTGATTTGAGGCTGTTTGCAGAGTGCCCATTTGCAGTTGCCTGGCCCCTCCAGCCTCCCGTGTCCTGGCCCGGGACGGTTTCCCTCCTGGTGTCTGTCAGCAGTTCTTCAGTGGGACACACGTGGCCGTCACACTGGAGCTGCTGGCACACAGCGGGTGGAGGCTGGAGTGCTGCTCGGCCCCTGCAGTGTCCAGGGCGCTCCCGGAGCTGGCCTGGCCCCAGCAGCACTGCACCTGGGCACACGCTTCCCGCAGACAGGGGACACACGAGGGGCGGCAGGGTGACCGGGGACCCGGCTTCCCGACTGGCCCCTCTGTGCCTCCCCAGTCGGTGTGTGACCCTCACTGTGGGCTGCAGGGCAGGTGATGGTTTGGGGCCCTGGGAGACGTCGTCTCCAGTGACCGTGCCCAGGGGCCACGGGAGTAGCCGGGCACTGTTGCTGTCCTTCTGCTCAGGGCTGGTAGGCCAGACAGTTACCGGCCTCTGAAGCGGGGAAGCAGGGGAGGAGAGGAGTGGCGGGCGGTGGCCGGGGCCCAGGTGTGAACCCCTGAGCTGGTCCCCCGCAAGTCCCATCACCCGTGAGTAGGCTGGAGCGGCTCGGCAGCCTGCAGGGTTACACGCCCGTCTGTCACTGTACTGACCCTGCAGCCACAGCAAGAGCCGCTAGGTCCCATCTCAGGCCCGGTGGTGACACCTCGGGCTCCTCAGCACCCCGCTGCACCCCAGCACGCACAGCCAATAAAACTTTATTGGTGAAAGTGGGGTCAATGTGGTTTTCCTGCCCAGGAAACAAGAAAGGGGGGGACATGTGCGACACCATGCAGCCGTGTGTGCCCAGCCCAGCCTGGCTGCAGAGGGAAGGCTCAGAGGGTCCGAGCAGTGTGCAGAAGCCCTGAGCAGCGGGGCCGGGGTGGGGGAGGAGGCTGGCCGGAACCCTGCTCTGGGGGGTGTTTGGCGTTGAGGTGTATGTTTGCTTGTATGGGGATCGGACCCAAGGCCCTCACCCTAAGTTCCATCCCCAGCCCTGTCACAGTTTCGAGACGAGGTCTCGCTCAGTTGCCCAGGCTGGTTCTAACTTGTGATCCTCCTGCCTCAGCCTCCCAGAGCGCTGGGGTCACGGGTGTGCACCGCCACACCCAGCCCCACGCTCAGTGCTCCTGACCCTCCAGGCCCAGGCGGAGGTGCGGCCGTGGCCACACAGCTCCTTGTAGCTCTGTGGGTCGAATGGAAGCCCAGATATCCCTGTCAACTGTGTCAACACCACTGGAAGGGAAGCAGCTCCCGTCCCCCCACACAGACACTGACAGCGTTGCATGACAGGCCGGTCCTGGGTCACACAGGTAGCGTCTCTCCTTCATCTAAGGGGGACCATGTCTGAGCCTTCTAGGTGTGTGGCGGGACATTGCCAGGGCCCAGTCTCCGGAGGCAGCCTGTTCTGTCATTGTGTGAATGCACAGTCTTTAGAGACGCAGAGACCACCCCGAGCTCCCACTCTGTTTTAAGCTACAGCATGCAAGTCAGACGTGGCCGGCACACCTGTCCTCCCAGCACTCGGGAGGCTGAGGCAGGAGGATCACTGCAAGTTCAAGACCGGCCTGGGCTATACAGTGAGCTCAAGGCCAGCCTGGACTGCAGAGTGAGAGCCTGACTCAAAAAGGGAACAATCAAACAAATGAAAAAAAGAAACGCAAAAGATCAAGACCCAGGATCAGGGGCTGGGGATTTAGCTCAGCGGCATAAGCGCCTCCCTTGCAAGCAGCCAGTCGTGAGTTCGATCCCTGGTACTGATTTAACCCAGCATTCTGGGAGGCTGAGGCAGGAAGATCCCACATTCAAGTTCAACCTGGGCAACTTAATAATTTAATAAGCTCCTACCTCCAAATAAAAACTTTTGAAATGGGGGCCGGGGCTGAAGCTCAGTTGCTGGGCCCTGTCATCAGTCCCCAAAAAAGGTGTGGGATCGCAGAGTGATCATCAGGGAGACTCCAGACCTCATGGGGAGATTTTTTTTTAAGTGCCAAGGATCAAACTCAAGGCCTTGTGCTTGTGCTGCTGAGCTAAATCTCCAGCCCCAGGAAATACTTTTAAAATAAATTCTAGTTATAAAATTTGAGCTTAAGTCTCTCTCTCTCTCCTTTTTTTTTTTTTTTTTTTTTTTTTGGATGCCGGGAATCAAACACATGACCTGGCATTTGCCAAGCAGGCGCCTGTCTGTGCCTCTGAGCTAAGTCCCCGGCAGAGCTGAAGTCTCTTACCCGTTTCTGAGTATGTAGTTCAGCACCAGTAACACAGTCACATTTCGGGCCAGTTGTCCCCGAATCTTGAGTTTTTGCTTTGGATATTTTGGGCAGGGGCTGTTTGTGAGTTTTGTTTTTTTTTTTTTTTTTTGAGACGGGGTCTCACTGTGGAGCTCAGGCGATCCTTCTGCCTCAGCCTCTGGACTGCTAAGATTGCTTTGGCTTTTGTTTTTGTTTCTTTGAGATGAGCTCTCTATCTAAACCAGGTTGGCCTTGAATTCACAGCGTATCCCGGGCTGGCCATCAAACTCCCAGCAATCCTCCTGCCTCAGCCACCCAAGTGCTGGGGTTGCAGATGGGTGCCACCTCGTGTGGCTCATCTCCACAACGTTCTCCTCTTCCCCACCAGCCCTCTGTCCCCATGAAACAGCAGTTCCTGTCCCTCCCCAGCTCAGGCCCTCCTCTCTGCCCCTGTGGCTCTGATGACCCTTGGGAGTGGAGTCCCATCTGGTTCACTCAGCACAGCGACTTCAAGGTTGTCCCTGTTACAGCAAATGTGAGGACTCCGTTCCTTTTCAGGGCTGAGTAATACTCCTTGTGCAGATGGGCTGCTGTGCGTGTATCCCTTTGTCTATCAAGGACGTCTGAGTTATTTGTACCTTTGAACCCGTGAAGAGCATTGCGGTTAGGACATGTGGCTTTAAAACTGGTTTCTGCAAATCAAAGCTTTTAGCCTTTGGAGTGGGTCCTTGGGCGCGTGGGGTGGGTCCTTTGGAGTGGGGGCAGCTGACCTGACTGTTCATATCTGAGCCCTTTTAGATGGGGAGTCCCCTTCCCAGGGTGGACCCCCCCTGCTGTGTGTCAGGACCCTGGAGTGACTGTGCTCCAGGCCCATCCTCATCCCAGGTCTCACGGTTTGGGGGTTTCTCCATGTCCAGAGGAGACAGATACAGGAGCACCCAGGGAGGCAGTGCCCTCTGCCCACCTACTGGAAGCAGGAAGCACAGCTCTCTCCCGGCTTCCTCCTTTTAAACATTGAGATGCGATTAACATCAGAAAGCTGCACGGCCCCAGGCCGGGGATGTAGCCCAGCGCCCAGCACCTGCCTGATGTGAGGTTCTGAGTTCCATTCCTGGTGCCAAAAAAACCCCAAAATACTGACTGGGTTGTGGCCTGTCCTCAAGGTTGTGCGATTGTCCTCTCTAGTTCCAGGCCATGCCCGTGAGTGGTGCCCCATTCCCTCCCTACCCTATGCCCCCCAATCCTGTCTCTGGATTTGGCTGTCCTGGGCTTTTCCTGTCCCTGGAGTCCTCCCCCTGTGGCCTTCTGGCTTCTCCCCCACCTTTGTGTTTTTTTTTTGAGACAGGGTCTCACTATGCGGTGCAGGCCGGCCTTGGGCTCACTGTGTAGCCCAGGCCGGTCTTGAACTCGCAACGATCCTCCTGCCTCAGCCTCCCGAGTGCTGGGATGACAGGCGTGCTCACTTGGTGTCTCCCTTCTCTTTGGGCTTGTTTCCTGCAGTCACACCCAGTGCTCCGTGAGCCTGGCGCGGCACCCTGAGGCCGCGTGACCTGGTCTGAGGGTGACAGGCTCTTACCACCTTGGAATATAGACTCCTGCAGTAGCCCGGGGTCAGGTTCAAGGCGCTGTGGTCCGGAAGCTGCTTGCTCCTGGGGTGAGGGCTGTAAGGCCTCCGAGGGAAACCAAGGCACTTGGCAGGTCTGATCACCTGTGCAACGTGGCAGGCTGGCAAGTCTGGGGTTTCAGACCTCAGCCCGGCCCTCCTCAGGGCTGGGTCTGTCTCCTCTCTACACTCTGAAGTAACGGCTGACACACACTTGGTGTCTCAGTGCTCTGGAGGCTGAAGCAGGAAGATCATAAGCTCAAGGCCAGCCTAGAGGCGGATGAGATCCTGTTCAAAGGGCTGGGAATGCAGCTTTAGAACAGTCACGCAAAGAGTCAGATATCATGGGGCTGGGAATGTAGCTCAGCGGCATAAGCGCCTGCCTTGTGAGTTCGATCCCCGGTACCGATAAAAACAAAAAAGACAAAAAAAAAAAAAAAAGAGTCAGATATAAGAGAAAGAGTGCGGGAAACCTGTCCACACGCTAGAGATTCCAGAGAATCCAGCCGAGGGCCCGGATCCCACAGCAGCGTCCTGCATGAGTCCAGCTGGGGGCCCAGAGCCCACGGCAATGACTCGCGCAAGTCTGTGTCACGGACCTGCCCTGGACAGGCCCCAAGGCCGGCGGTGGCAGCCAGGAAGCCTGCACGGCGGAGTGAAGGAGCTGTGCCCCGCCTGACAGGCTGCACTGGAGCCAGGAAGCGACATAAAGTAAGGATCAGAGCTCCCAGAAAAGCCCTGCGGCCACCCTCAGCGGCACTGAGGTCCCGGGCTCCTCTGGCGATGAGGACAGCCAGGGTCATGTCAGCAGAGAAGCCACAGCCCCGGCTCCCCCTCCAGGTCTCTCTCTCTGCTGGCAGCGACCCCCAGGGGGCCCTTCTGCACCCAGCACCCCGCTGACTCCGTTCAGTTGGGTGTGACAAGCTGACCACCAGTTGTCACATCCACCACAGCGGCCATGGTGTGTGCCTGTGGTCCCAGACCTTGGGAGGCCGAGGCAGGAAGAATCTTTGAGCCCAGAAGTCCAAGACTGTCCTGGGCAGTAGCAAGGCCCTGGACAGCCTCCGTGGTGCTGCGCCCCCGGCGTGGCCCTGCACAGGGTCCTTTTTGTACAGAGGTGGCAGGAAGCACTGTTTGCCCAGAAGCCGGCACTGTCCCCTTGGCCGCGGTCTCTGGGCCCCAGCAGTGCAGGACTGGGCACTGCTCCTCTGTCCCCGAACCGAGAGCTGTGTCACTCCACACGCGCATGGCCTCCGGGTCAGAGCCAGTGTGTCCTTCCAGCCTGACCCCAGGTGCCTCCCAGGCCCTCTGCCCGAGTGGGCTCGCCTAAAAATAGGGTTTGTTCTCCGCACCCGCCAGGGGTGCTGTGGGGATCGTGCATGGCGCCTGTCACCAGCAGGCCTCACTTGGTTGTCGAGGGCCACAGGCCGGCCCCTGCCCAGCCGTGAGCCTCGAGGTCCTTGGCTTGTGACTCCGCTCTCTGCCTCCGTCCGCCCAGCATCCTCCCTGTGTGTCCAGGTGTCCCCTCCTCCATGTGGACCTTGAAACCCAGTGGTGTCTCTGAAGGCCCTGTCTGTAGGCCGCATTCTAGGGGTCCTGGGGATTGGGGCTTTGCCAAGTGGGCCTAGAGAATATGGGCAGCCCGTGGGGCCAGCTGTCCTGCACCTCACAGCCTTGGTGCCCGGGACACACATCGAAGCTCTGCAGGAGGCAGCGGGGCGCCCGGGCCGTGGGGAGGATGGCGGCTCTGGGGAAGGTGGCCCCACCTGGCCCGCACAGAGGGGCAGGTGGAGCACGCAGCCCCCAAAGTGGAGGACCCATGGCTGAGGACAGCGTAGGGCTCCGTGCGCCCGGTAGGCATCCCTGGTGCTGGGGGACCCTCGCCTGTGCCCAGAGAGCTTCCACAGGCCACGGCCGCCCGGAGCTGTGGAACATCCCGAGTCAATTGGGGCTCTTCCTAGAGTCCAGGTTTTATTTCCCTGCCCCAAAGGCAGCCAGGTCATATGTATTAATCTAGTATTGCAGACAGGGAAACCGAGGCACAGAGACCAGCAGGTCATTGCGCTCCTAGCCTCATGGGTTTTCGTGTCCCAGTGTGGTGACCTGTGTGACCCACTGCTGTCCTGGCCCCTCCACGTCCAAAGGCTGGACTGCTGTCAGGTGACAACAAATTGGCCAGTAGACAGCTGAGATGAGCTAGCTGGGGTGGCACATGCCTGTCCCTTCGCCGTCTGGGAGGCTGAGGCAGGAGCATTGCAGGTTTAAGCCCAGGCTGAGTAATTTAGCAAGACTGTCTCAGAGTACAAAAGGGCTGGGTGTGGCTCAGGGCAGGGCCTCTGGGTTCAGTCCCCAGTCCGCAGGGGAAAGCCCAGCCCCTGGGGATGGAGCTGCGCCGGCCAGGAGCCCAGGGGCCTGGAACCTGGGGTGTGGGCCAGACTGCCTGGAGCCCCCAGGGAGGTCCTTCCTGCGCCCAGCAGGCCCATGCGCCTCGGCTCTGGCTGTGACACTGTCAGCACACGGCCATAGCTGCACCTGCGTCCATGCTCCCACCCTCTAGGGCCACCTGTCACCGCGCCCTGCTGGCTTCCTCAGGCTTCCCCCACCACCGAGACCTTGTTCTGCGGGTCAGGGCCTGACCCAGCCCCAGTGCTGCCCCTGCTCTTTGGCTTTTGTCCCGAGGGAAGGTTTCCTGTGCCTCCCTGGCCTGCAGGGAGAGACACTGACCCGTCCTGCATGGCACCCCCATCCTGTCCCACCACCTCTGCTGGCCCCTGCCCCGGCGGCTCCCCACTCAGGACCTCGACAGTGGCCTCCACGTGGCATGGGCACCGGGTCACCTGCAGGAGCTGGGCTGCAGCTGCGGGTCCTGGTCTCAGTGTCCGGCGCCCTCTGAGCTTCTCTGGGGCTCAGGGCCATGGGTGTGAGCCAAGAACCTGCCCGGCTCTGGAGGGGGGTGTGGAGGACGCCAGCAGTGGCCCCAGAAGTGCCAGCTAAAGGCAGGAGTGCTGGGCACGTGAGCTGCTGGCTGCTCACCCAGAAGAGAGAAGCCGCACAGCTGTCACCGCAGCGCTCTGGGAGGCTGAGGCGGGAGGCCACAAGTGTAAGCCCAGCCTGGGCAATTTAGCGAGACCTGCCTCATAACAAAAGTCAAGCAGGGCGGAGGCTGTGCCTCCGGGGAGAGCCCTGGGCGTCGTCCGGTACCGTGGAATGAATGAATGGGAAACCCAGGAGCCGCTATCCCGAGGCGAGAGCTTTGACTGAACACTTGGTGCCGTGCTGCTCAGGACCTGGTCATCTGCCCTACGCATGGACAAATCTGTAGCCCCCAAGGGACCCAAGGGGGTTCCCTCTTCTCAGACACACACGTGTTACAAGGCTCTGGGCCCCTCAGGGCCGTGGAGCGTGGGACAGGTCTGGTGGCTGCTGGAGCCGGAAGTGCAGGCAGGGCTCGAAGTGGCTGCCAGTGCTCCAGCACTTAATCTACTCTTCGTGCGGCACCACAGATCCCAGAGTCGGCGATGGACAGCAAGAAGCGCCTGGCCTACGCCATCATCCGGTTCCTGCATGACCAGCTGCGGCACGGTGGGCTCTCGTCCGACGCCCAGGAGAGCCTGGAAGGTTCGAGGCCCAGCCTGCGGGGTTGGGGAGAGGGCAGCAGCTGGACTTGGGGAACAGAAGGACTGGGCCCGGAGTCCCTCCGGGCACAGGCAGAGGGGTGCTGGGCCGGCCCGTAGAGGAGGCCGCATGGCAGAGGTGCTGCCCATCTCCCCCGCAGTTGCCATCCAGTGTCTGGAGACGGCGTTTGGGGTGACCCTGGGGGACAGCGACTTGGCGCTCCCCCAGACCCTGCCAGAGATATTCGAAGCTGCTGCTGCAGGCCAGGTGAGCGCCCCGCATCCCGTCCTGGAGAGCATGGTGGCCGTGGTTGTCACCAGGGACTGTCCTGTGTGACCTGGGCCACGCCTGGGGGGCCAGGAGGTGGGGAGGGAGGCACAGGGCGCATCTTTCCCCAACAGGAGGTGCCACCCCAGGACCTGAAGACCCCTGAGCGGACCCCACCATCTGAGGAGGACTCCGCCGAGGCTGAGCGCCTCAAGACGGAAGGTGAGGGTGGGCCCCGGGAGGAGTCTGCGCCCACGGGTGGTGGCTGGGCCCTGCCCGCTCGGCCGCAGGGAAGCGGACTGGGCTGCCTGTGAAACTCAGGAATGGTCTGAGGTCCTGCCAGCTCTGTGGGCCCAGCCAGCACGGGGTACAAAACTCGGGTGGGGGGAGAGTTACATATTTGCCCTGGGCACGCAGAGGGCCCGGCAGCTGTGCCCCTGGCGCTGTGTCAGGCACGGCTGTTATCTGGGGTTGGTTCCCAGCACTTGGGGAGGCTGAGGCAGGAGGGTCTCGAGTCTGAGTCCAGCCTGGGTGCTTTAGTGACTTGGGGAGACCCAGGCTTAGCATAAAGCAAGGCCGGGCCCCAGGTTCTGCCCGGGCTGCTTCCCAGGGGGAGAGCCGGAGGGACCCCAGCCGAGAAGTGTGGCTCTGCAGGTCACCCGCCATCTCTGTGCAGGGAACGAGCAGATGAAGGTGGAGAACTTCGAGGCCGCGGTGCACCTCTACGGCAAGGCCATCGAGCTGAACCCCGCCAACGCCGTCTACTTCTGTAACAGGTATGGGGGCAGGATAGGCGGCGTGTCCCCAGCCCGGAGCAGAGCATGCTGGTGGCAGTCCGGCCGCTGCCTTGCTCTCGTCCTTGTGGCCGGGCGGGGCCCTGCGCACGGCTAGCTGAGTGCTCACCTCCAAGCTGCACACGGTACAGCCCGGCCTCCGGGGGAGAAGCTGCTACCGGCGGGAGGGGCTCCCTGGCCAGAGCCTGCCCCGGAACCGCCAGGGGGCTGTTCTTCAGGCTGGGGTTGGGTTTGGGTTTGGTTTGGGTTTTGCAGCAGGGTCTCCCACTGTGTCATCCTTGCGGGCCTGGCACCTGTGTCATCCTCTCGGGCCTGCCTCAGCCTCCCAGCTGTCGGGCCTGCAGGGTGTCCACCACTGCGCCTGGCTTCTGGGGCTTTGTTGTTCTGGTACTGGGACTGAATCTGAGGCCTTTGCACTGAGCTGCACCCCTAGCTCCCCCGTTGTAAAACTTTTTTATTTTACTTATTTATTTTGGCTTTTGGTTTATGTGTTGTTCATGGTGGACTTGGACTCCTAGAGACCCTCCTGCCTCGGTCTCCTGAGTGCAGATGTGAATGCTGCCTAGACTGTGAGGGGAGAGAGGATTCACACAGCCTGCAGTGTAGTCTGTTGCCGTGATTATTTATTCTTACCTAGTTTGTAAACTGCACCTACACAGCTTAGTGCAGTGTGTTTATTGTACTTTTGGGTGTATTAGTCTCATCTCTTTTGGGGGGAGGCGGGTACTGAGGATCGAACTCACAACCTCATGCTTGCCAGGCAGGCATGTTATGCTGCTGAGCTGAATCCCCCCTGGCCCACATTCTCATTTCTGAGCTCACCTAGTTCCTAAAGTACAGCATGAGCGTGTCACAGCGTGCATGGCTTCAGGGGAACCCCGCACCCTGCAGTTCCATGCCATCGTGTCCTGGGGACGTGGGGCTTCACAGTACCTGCCTCCTGGAATGGAGAAGGGATGGGGCCAAACATCGGGCGGAGCCAAGCCAACGGCCAGTCACCCCCGAACTGGGCAGTTGGTCACTGAACGTCAGCGGGCAGGGGCAGTGCTCACCCCCCGGGGCTCGGCCGCCACCTTGTCCTGGCCCCCTCAAGGTCCTGCCATCCCATCCAGGGGGAGGCTGAGGCTCCAGGCCTTGAGGTACTGTGCGTGTGTGCATGGGGTGCAGCCGGCTCTGGACGCAGAGTGCCCCTGGGTGGGCAGGGCATTGCAGGGGTGCGGGTAGCTCTGCGACCCCGCTGGTGGCCGGGAGCACCGACCCCAGTGCCCTTGCCTCCCCAGGGCGGCGGCCTACAGCAAGCTGGGGAACTACGCGGGTGCCGTGCAGGACTGCGAGCGCGCCATCGGCATCGACCCAGCCTACAGCAAGGCCTACGGCCGCATGGGGTGAGTGGCCCGGAGGGTGCCTGGCCCGAGAGCTGGGGAGCTGGCCGTGCTCGGTGTCCTGCCCGTCACCGGACAGGATGGCAGCCACCAGGGTCCCCATGAGGGCCAGGACTGGACAAGCCACCCCCCTGAGCTCCAGGGTGGGCTTCTTAGTGACAGCAGGGGACAGCGTCACTCTCCGTGCCATGGTGCTGCCAAGCCAGGTGTCCCCTCCAGCTTGGGTCGCAGGAAAGCCTGGCACAGGGTCACGGGCTCCACTGCCCTGCCCAGCTGAGCGCCCTGGAGCCCATGTGTCTCCGCAGAGGACCAACCATGGTGCAGCAATGTCCAAAGAGCAGGGGTCGGTGGCCGGGTCCCCCAGGCCCAGGGCCTTAGGAGGGCCAGGCAGAGGGAGCCACCCTGCACCCTGTCGCCTGCAGCCTGGCGCTGTCCAGCCTGAACAAGCACGCAGAGGCCGTGGCCTACTACAACAAGGCCCTGGAGCTGGACCCTGACAATGAGACCTACAAGTCCAACCTCAAGATCGCGGAGCTGAAGCTTCGAGAGGCCCCGAGCCCTGTGAGTCCTGCAGGGACAGGGATGCTGGGGGCACGTGGCGGAAGGCCGGGGCTTTCGACACAGGTGTGGGGTGCGCCGTCACCCCAGGACTCCGGGAGGCCAGGACAGGAGGTCACAGGTGCCAGTCCAGCCCGGGCAGCGTAGCGGCGTGGCGAGACCGTATCTCAGGATGGCGGGGCTGGGCAGGGCGCGGTGGGAGCCCTGAATTCACTCTGTGCTGCAGACAGGGAGGGAGGGAAAGTCCACACGTGGTCCCCCAAACCCGCAGGGCCAGGCGGGTGCTGGGAGGGCCCTCGGAGGCGGTGGGCTCTGGGCCCCGGCTGTCCTGGGCACCAGGGTGGGTGGGCAGTGCCAGCGGCTGGGGCAGCCCTCAGGGTGGGGTTCGTGCTCACCCAGCAGCGTCCGCGCTTGGGGTCACTCCGGGCAGCGGTGTGTGCGGAGGCGGCCTCTCCTGCAGGCCCAGCTGGCCCCGTGGGCTGGAGCCCAGCGCTGTGCTGGCTCCTGGGGCGATGGGGCATGGAGCACCCCGGCCTGCTGGTCCTCAGGTCCCGGGCCTGGGTTGGATGTCGTTGGGGTGTTGCTAACTGGTGCCTTTCCCGTCCCTAGACGAGCGGTATGGGCAGCTTCGACATCGCCGGCCTGCTGAACAACCCAAGCTTCATAAGCATGGTGACAGCCCCGCCCGCCCCGGTCCCCACCATAGCCTGTCTGGGTACAGGGGTTGCCACCACTGCCGCACTGGGCATCTTGGCCAGACGGCCCAGCACAGTCTTACCCCGGCCCCAGCTCAATCCCCCTGGGCAGTGTGACAGTGACAGATGCCACCATTGTGGCGTCTCCTGTCTCCAAGGTTCAGAGATGAGAAAGGGTCCCAAGTACCTGGGCCATGATGCCCTGCGTGAGAGGCATCGGCCGGGCCACCGCCTCCCCCTGAGCTCTGTTTCCTGGGTGCTGCCCACTTCCCTAGTGTGGAGCCCACTTAGCCTCAGCCGCCCAGGGCCAGCAGGTGGGGGCCACCAGCGAGTTTTTCCTGGGCGCAGCCGTGCCTGCTGGGACACTGGTGTCACCTTGGAGAGACCACACAGGGTCGCAGTGGCCGCCACTGGTGCAGCCGCCCTTGAGCACTGCAGGCCAGAGGCGGGGGGCGTCCTACCCGAGCGTAGGGACAAGACTTAGGAAGGCAGGGCTGTGCCTGTGCGAGAGGACACATGTGAGGCCGAGCTGGTTTCAGATTAGCAGCCGCGGTGACATAGGCCTGTCATCCCAGCACTTCGGGAGGCTGAAGCAGGAGGATCCCAGGCTCCAGCCCAGCCAGCAGCTTAATGAGACTCAAAATGTAACAGGGTTGGGCTGTGTAGCCCAGTACCACCAGAGGCAGACACACCTCAGTTAAAGTGTCATGATGGTGCTGGGTGTGACAGATGTGTTCTGTTTTTCAGGCCTCAAGTTTAATGAACCACCCCCAGCTCCAGCAGCTGTAAGTGTCACCCTCCCCTTGTCCTCTTGGGGTTGCCTCTCTTATCTAGCAAAAAGCATTTAAAAAAAAAAAGCAAACAAACGTACTGTTGAGCTATTTTAAAGTGCACAATTTGGAGCCAGGCGTGGTGGCGCTGCTTGTCATCCCAGTGCTCAGGAGGCTGAGGCAGGACAATTCCCACGAGTTCAGGGCCAGCCTGGGCTACAAAGTGAGCTCAAGGCCAGGCTGACCTGCACAGTGAGACCCTGTTGCAGAAAGACAGAAAAAGTGTGCAATTTGGTAGCAGCGGGCACATTCACAGTGTCACGCATCCATCTGCCTCCTGTAATTCCAAAACGTCACCCCAAGAAAGCCCCATTCATCCCCAAGAGCAGTCACCTGTCCCCGCCCAGCCTCAGCACCCTGAGTCCGCCTCCTGTCCCTGGAGTCACCTGTCCCGGGCCTTTCCTGTCTGCGGAGCCCGTGCTGTGTCCTCTGTGACGTGCGTCCCTGAACACAGCGTCTTCGGGGTCTGTCTGTGCCATGGCGAGTGTCACAGCTTCGCGTGGGGTGGACTTCATGGGGTTGGTGTGCCTGTCTGGGGCTGTGTGAACCGTGTCACTGGGACACAAGGCCGTGGGAACATTTTGAGACTCCACCCTCAGTGGTTCCGGGGACCCCCACCCCTGGCAGTGCTGTCGCTGGGTCACATGACTGGCTGGGGATCCCCTGGCCACTTTCATCCCCCCCCCACCTCTCCGCCATGGAGCTGCTGGGCAGGCCTGGCTCCGCCCCGGCTCCGCACTTCTCATCCCAGTCTTCGCAGCCTCAGGCCTGGGGGGTGACCACGGAGGGTCCCCTCCCGGGTGGCCGGTGTGATGCCCGTGCGCTTCCTCCACAGCATGTCCGGGATGATTTCAGGCAGCCACAACCCCCTGGGAACCCCCGGCACCAGCCCCTCACAGAGCGACCTGTCCAGCCTCATCCAGGCGTGAGTGGGGCCGCAGCCGGACTTGGGGGCACGGGTGGGCGGCACGAGGGGGCCCAGTGCCCTGCAGCCTGCGCGTGCGCCGCCCTAGGGGGTCGTGGGGGAGGTGTGGGGCCACAAGCCGTGCCGTCCACAGGGGCCAGCAGTTCGCGCAGCACATGCAGCTTTCCAACCCCGAGTTCATCGAGCAGCTGCGCAGTCAGATCCGCAGCCGGACTCCCAGTGCCAGCAACGAGGAACCGCAGGAGTGAAAGCCCCCATGGCGACGCGGAGGCGGGGCAGGTGAGGGGCGGGGTCTGCAGGGAGCAGGTGAGGGGGCAGGGCCTCTGCGGGGGGGGGGGCAGGGGCGGGGTCAGCCCCCCCACCCCACCTTGCTTCGTTTTGTCATTGTCCACACATGTGCAGGCACACCCATGCTTTAATTCTTTAACCAAGATGATTTTAGGAAAACCTTAAAAAGTGACAAAGACAGCCTTAATGTTTGCATCAGAGCCAACCCCTGCTAATAGTTTGGGCACTTTTTTTTTTTTTGTCTTTCTGAGAGGGGCTCGCTGTGCAGCTCAGGCTGGCCTTGGGCTCACTTTGTGGCCCAGGCTGGTCTGGAACGTGCAGCGATCCTCCTGCCTTGGCCTCCCGAGTGCTGGGATGACAGGCGTGGGCCATGACACCAGGCTGTTTTCTTAATTTTGGTGCCGAGGGTGGGACAGTATCAGGCAAGGACTCAGCACTGAGCCGCACCCCAGTGCTACCGTTTTTTTTCTTCTTTGACTTAGAGTTGTTTTTCAAATCTATTTAATTTCAAGGATAAAGTTTCAAAACGCATCAATCAGGGCCACAGTGGTACATGCATTGCACATTGTCACCGCCAAATAGCTCTCTTTTAATAAGCTTTTTGTTTTGCTTTTGTTGGTTTGAGACAGGGTCTCAACTGTGTAGCCAGGCTGGCCTCAAACTCACAGTGCTGTCCTGCCTCAGCCTGCCAAGGGTCAACGAGTGTGCACCCCCACGCCTGGCTCAGTGAGCTTTCATAGTGGGCTTTTTTTTTTTTTTTTTTTTTGATATTGGAACTTGAACTGAGGACCTCACACTTGCCAGGCAGGCGTTGTGCTACTGAGCAATATCCCCAGCCCAAGCTTTTATAGGGAAAAATGCTTGAGCCAGGATTCCCACACAGTGGCAGGTCCCCATCATCCCACCCTCTGGGAGGCTGAGACAGGAAGATTGCAAGCTGGAGCCTAGCCTGGGCAGCTCTGTGACTTAGAAACAAGAATGGCCACAGGTGGTGCTCAGTGCAAAGGCCTGGGGTGGTTCTCCAGTACTGCAAACCAGCTCAGTCGGAAACGCATTCAGCCTCTTCGTGTCCAGGTCTCAAGCCAGTACAACCTTCCAGTGACGGCCCTGCCCTGTGTGCTGACCCAGCAGCCACAGCCTGCTCGGCCCTCCGTCGCCCAGAGCATGATGGGACTGAGATGTTGGGTTTCATCGGCTGTTAGTATCTTGTTGGCAGCACCGGGATGCTAGGCCAGAGCTCGCCCCTGAGCTGCACCCTGGGACACAGGGTTTTCCCTGAGTCGCTCAGTTACATGGGCTTGACTTTGCCATCCTCCTGCCTCAGCCTCCCAGAGCGCTGGGACGAGAGGCCTGTGCCGAAGCCTTGCCTGCTGTGAGTGTTCACGGCCCCTGCAGCCCTGTCCTCCCCCGTGCTTGGGCCTCACATCCGGTTTTGGGCCGCCGGCCGCCTGTCTGTCCCCCAGCTGTGCCGTGCCACCCGTCCTTCTCGGCTGACCGGAAGCCTCCACGCCTACTGCCGTTTATTCCCGTTGGGCCACTCGAGAGAAGCTGAGTGAAGTCGGGGCTGCATGTTAGGATGGACCCTGTCCCCGCCGTCCCCACCCCGCTGCCCATCCGTCCCTCCACGTCTGGGCCCCCAAGGAGACAGACCAGCAGGCCCAGCACCGACCAGCAGCGACCTCCCTCCTGGCTCCGGAGCCCACGGACACTGAACTCGGCTCCACAGTCCCCTTCGTCCCTTAATTTGTCTTCAAGGACTTGGGGTGCTCGGCCGACCTCACGGCCAGGCGCCGACTGCACTGCCAGCCCTGGCCTGGGCGCCCCCACCGAGGACCTCGAGCTGCGGCGTCCATGCCCTTCCCGCCCCCGTCTCCAGTCATCGAGTCCTGGCCATGCGGGGGACCCCACCCAGGCTCCTCCACATCCCATCCCGCCCTGCTGCAGGCGGGGACCTGGCCCCCCCTGCTCCCCAGGAAGCTGCTTCTGGAGGGGCGGCCGAGGGCAACGGGGGCCTCACAGATGTCCCTGCGGCCCTGCCCATCCCCGGGGGCCTCCAGGCGGGACTGGGCTCCAGGATGGGCCCCGGTCTGCCGCACGCCATATGCATCATAGGAAGCAGCGGCCCGGCCACCGCAGTGCTCACCAGCGGGACCCACATGGGAATAAACACATGGTGACCTCCTCTCAGCTGGCGTCGGCCTCAGGGCATTGTGGGGTCCCTCCTTACCTCCCCACAGCCCACAAATCCCATCAGTGACCCTAGGGACCTCTTGTGACCAGCACTGGCAGGGTGGCAGGGGCCCCGTCACCCCCCAGCACCGTGCACAGACCTCTGCACGCCCCGCCCTGCAGTGGGGGACACTGATAGCAGCCCCCAACCTGGCGGCCTTCTCCGCCAACGCAGGAGCCAGGCTTCCCAGCTGGGCTGAAGTCCCTGCCGCGAGAGCAGCCACTGTCCGGCCGGTCACCTCAGAGAGCCCTGTCGGCAGGACAGTCGGTTCAGCCGGGGCTGCAGCCCCTTGGCGCCCAGGTGGGGAACCCCTGGGGAGGGGTTCCCCAGGGGGAGAGCGGGTGTGAGCGCGCGTCCAGGACACCCGGAGTCCACGAGAGACTCCAGTGCGCGTGCCCAGCGGCTCCTGCCCCCCCCCCTTCTCCGGGTCGTTCTCGGTTTTTGATTTTTCGTTTTGTGTTTTTGAGACAGGGTCTCGCCGTGCCGTTCAGGCTGCTCTGGAACTTGTCACAATGCGCCTGCCTCAGCCTCCTGAGGTGACAGGCCTGGGCCCCCACGCCCGGATTCCCAGAGGCTAGGACTGCCGGACAAGGCTGTGCCTCTCTCGCGTCCGTAGCCAGCCGCCCTCACTCCTGCAGCCGCCCCCGGGGGTACCCCGCCGCGAGCAGCGCTTGGTTGCTCTCAGGACACCGGGTGCTGCCCGTCTGTCTCCGTGTCTCCGGCCCTCGCCAGGCAGCCGGTTCACGGTCTCGCCGATTCAGGGATCCAGGCCTGCAAGGGCCTTCTGGTCCCCACGTGAGGCCCCAGGGCGAGTGGGGTCGCCCCTGCTGGCTGAGCGCATAGTCGCCGCACCCCGCCAGGCCCAGACCAGCTCTCGAAATAACGGCGTGCGCAGTCTTTCCCGCTCTCGGGGAGGCTGAGGCAGGAGAACCGCAAGTTCCAACTTAGTCCGGGCAACTTAGCAAACTCCGGAGGACCCCGGCCCCAAATCAAAAAGGGTTTGAGTTGGACTTCAAAGTGCAAAGGCCCTGGGCGCAATGCCCTTGACCTGGGGAGAAGTTAAAAACAAAACCAGCCCTAAGCCCCGGTGCCAGTGGGCGGCGTGCGCAGTCTTTCCCGCTCTCGGGGAGGCTGAGGCAGGAGAACCGCAAGTTCCAACTTAGTCCGGGCAACTTAGCAAACTCCAGAGGACCCCGGCCCCAAATCAAAAAGGGTTTGAGTTGGACTTCAAAGTGCAAAGGCCCTGGGCGCAATGCCCTTGACCTGGGGAGAAGTTAAAAACAAAACCAGCCCTAAGCCCCGGTGCCAGTGGGGCGGGGGCAGGTGGGAGCCGTGGCTGTCCCACCCCGGGGCCGAGGCTGCTGCAGGCGCGACGGGGGCTGTCGTCGTTACCACTCCTCGGGCCGCCAGAGCTGCAGGCAGGGTTATTCCTGAACGTTATTTCTGAACGGTACGGTGCCAGCTGGGACTCGCGGTCCCGGGAGCGGCTGAGCCTCGGGCTTCCGGGCAGCCAGTGCCACCTCAAGTGAGGGGAGACTCCTGCCATCAGATGCCATCAGCGCAGCCCACATGAAGGGACAAGGAGCAGATTGTGTCTTTCCTAGAAAGACAGGCACAGTCGTCAGTGTCGGTGGATGTGTGTGGCTGTCACTTGGGGGTGACATGGCACCTGCAGTGCCCAGGATGCCCACCCCAGCGTGTGGGCCCAGCTCCCTGAACCATCCCCAGCACACAGCTAAATGTGTCGAGCTGATAGATGCCCCGGCCTGTTCGCCCTCCTGCAAAATTAATTCATTCATCGGCCCCGCAGCGTCTTCCTGGGCAGTGAAATAGTCCCTGCCAAACTGGGCACCTTGAAGGCCCAGGCTCAGTGCATTTGCCCACCCTGATATTGCAAAATCTGTGCCGGGCGTGGTGATGCACGCCTGTAATCCCAGCACTCAGGAGGCTGAGGCAGGAGGATCGCTGAGAGTATGAGGCCATCCTGAGCTACGTAATGAGCTCAAGTCCAGCCTCAGCTACACACTGAGACCTTGTTTCAAAAAGCAAAACAACCAAAATGTCATTGCAAAAACCAAGAGGGTGGATGGAGCTGCTCATGACTGGGGAGCTGGAGCAATTGCTTGGTCGGCCAGCAGGGGACGCGCTGGTGCTTTGCTGTCTCCAGTAGGCGCCTGCCTGGGTCTCCTGTGCAGCTTCAGGTCTGGATGGATCCAGAGGTAGCTAATTGGAACCGACCCGGGCTTATTAGATCCTCAGACCAGCACTAGGCCCAGAGATTAGCACAGCGCTCTAGAGCTGGTTCTTCAAGAATTTCAAGAATAAAACATCCTTTGAACTACAGCTGAGCTGACAGATGCACAGTAGGGTACACAGTTGACCACCAGTACAGCTTGATCCATGGTGCCTCGGGAGCACGTGTACTAAAACCAAACCGTCTGGTGACATACAGGTCTGAAACACTGACTCATCCACCAGTGAGCACTGAGGGTGCGGGCAGACCCCAAAAGTGCTGCCAGGAACCACACACTGTTCAGTTTAAGGCTGCCCCAATCCTCTAAGCTCCTCCATTAGACTCTGCCTTCTAACGCACCCTCAAAGAGTGCTGCCCTGGGGACCAAGCCTTCAACCCAGAGGCTTTCAGGGCCATCAAGTTAATTCTCTCCTGGAACTTGCAGTTGTTGTTGTTTTTGAGACTGGGTCTCACTGAGTAGTTTTAAGCTGGCTTTGAATTCATTATGTAGCCCAGGCTGGTCTCAAGTTTGAGGCTATCCTCCTGCCTTAGCATGTTGAGTGCTGGGATTGCAGGCATGCACCACCACCCTGGCTGCTTTGATCTGGTATGCTGCTGCATAACAACTGTTACAAGGATGACTCATACTCCCTTAGAGGGCCAGGGCTACAGAGCTCAGCGACACAGCACCTGCCTGGCGAGCGCAAGGCCCTGAGTTTAATCCCTGGTGGCACACACGTGTGATCCCAGCACTTGGGAGGCTGAGGCAGGAGGATTTTTGCAAGTTTGAGAGCAGCCTGGGCTACATAGTGCCCCCTCAAGTCCAGCCTGCGCTGCATAACATGACCCTGTCTAAAAAAGACCCCCCCCAAAAAAAAGTAAAAAAACACACCTGAGAAGCTCTCACAGTCCAGAGAAACATAAGCAGATGTGATAAGGAGGTGACCTTTCCAGATGCTCGACAGTCTTGGGCAGAAAAGGAACATTAGCAGTAGCATGGTGGTGCACACCTGTAATTCTAGCTAATCAGGAAGCTGAGGCAGGAGGATTGCGTGTTCCCAGACAGCCTGAGCAGCTTGGTGAAACCCAGACTCAAAATTTGTGTTTTGAGTGCACCATGCAAGGCACGGTGGCTCACGCCTGCAATCCCAGCCCTCGGGAGGCTGAGGCAGGAGGATCGCTGTGAGCTTGAGACCAGCTTGGGCTACAAAGTGAGCTCAAGGCCTGACTGAACTGCACAGTAAGAACCTGTCTGAAAAAGACAAAAAAAAATTTCTTTTGAGAGGACTGGAGATGTAGCTCAATGTTCCTTGGGTTCAAGCCCCAGTATTGGGAAAAAAAATATTAGGAAAAGCTAAGGAATTATGAATCAATACAAATAATAAATAATTTGGATGTCTGTTAATATTGTATCATTATTGGTTAACAATGTGAGAAATAAAAGATAAATATATGATATCACCTGGATATGAGACGTTAATAACAGGGAAACTGGTGGACACATGTAAACTCAACTTTCTTTGCAATTTTTCCATAAGTAGTTATTCTAAAATAGTATGTTTATGCTCAGCATGGTGGCTCACGCCTATAAGCCCAGCACTCGGGAGGCTGAGGCAGGAAAATTGTTGCAAGTTGGAGACCAGCCTGGGCTACAAAGTTAGCTCAAGGCCAGCCTGAACTGCATAGAGAGACTCTGTCTCAAAAAACAATAAATAATAAAAATAAAAGAAGTTCCTTAAAATACTGTATTTCGGGCCACAGATATAGCTTGGTGGCATAAGCACCAGCCAGGAAAGTTGCAAAAGTTCTGAGTTCAATTTTCAATACCAAAAACAAAATGCTGTATTTCTTTTTTTCACCTTAACAATTTTTTTTTTCAGTACTGTAGATGGAAGCCAAGTCTTGCACATGCTGGGCAAGCACCCTGCCTTTCCACATCTCCAGCCTGTTGTTGAGTTTTTACTTGGTGACAGCAACCAAGTAATGCTTCTGCCTCAGCCTCCTGAGTAGCTGGCATTAACACGTGTGCCACTGTACCCGGATGTAAAGCAGAATTTTTTTATTTTTGTAAAACACAATTTTTAAATCAGGATTTAATCCAGTGTCACCTATTGCAGCTAGTTATATCAATTTTTTTTTAATTGTCCTTTTGAGAGAGGGTCTTGCTGTGCAGTCCAGGCTGGCCTTGAGCTCACTTTGTAGCCCAGACAGGTCTTGAACTCGCAACGATCCTTCTGCCTCAGCCTCCCGACTGCTGGGATGACAGGTGTGCACCACCACGCCCGACTTAGTTATATCTATTTCTTGTTTCGTTGTTTCTCACCCCCCTCCCTTCGCCCCCACTTCCCCCAGTACTGGGGATTGAATCTCCGGGCTTTCAAACTGTGTTAAAATTCTTTTTTTTTTTTTTTTTTTTAAAGAAAGTCTTGCTAAATGAGTAAATTGCCCAGGCTGGGCTTGAATTTAGAATCCTCTTGCCTTAGCCCCACGGAATGCAGGAGTTCTAAGCGTGCACCACCGCGCCCAGCTTGGCTGTGCTTTTAAAGCGGGAAGAAGGGAACGCGCAGCAGGGATGCTTCCACAGAGATGGTCCCCGGTAGGAATCACTTCCTGCCAAGCCTCCAACCGAGCAGAATTCAGCACCAGAGGACCTGGACAGCTCTGGAAGCCAAACCCTTTCGGAACCAATGCTCAATGTTGCCACATTCCCATCCGGAACCTCTTAGTGGCTGCGCCCTCTCGCCAAGAGGAAACTACTCTCAGGAGCAGGTGGGAGAAGTGGAGCGGCAGGATGAGTGGCAACCGCGTCAGCCAATAACGTGTGACTTTGAACCAGTGGCGCTCCGCAACACCAATAGTCGTTGTGGTGGGCGGGACGTGGGCATCGGCGCGCCGAGGCGGGAGCTCTCCTGGACCGCGGCGGCCGGGTGGGAACCGCGCGGCGGTTGGCGGCGGCCGGAGCCGCTTGGCGGTCGAGAGAGGCTGCGCAGGTACCTGTGGGGCGAAGGTGGGTCTGGGGCGCTAGGACAGGGCCGGGAGGCCTGGCCGATTCCGCCCGTTAGCCGAGACCGGGCTGCGCGGTGCGGCTGCGCGGGCACACAGTAGGCGCTCACTAAGTGCTGAATGAACTGGTGGCCCAGTCTCCTCCGCGGGCCGCTCGATCCGGGTTCCAGTTTGAGAGCGTGCAGGCCGCCCCCACGCCCACTCCGCGGCCTGGGTCGGCCAGACCCCGACGGGTATTTATTAGGCGCCTGCTGTGTGCCTTTGCGGTTCTGTGGGGCGCACAGCAAGCGGGAAGGAGCATTTAAACGCATTTAAAAACACGGTTCCCTCCACCGCACAAAATAGAGGCGGGTTCTGCCAGTTTAAGGGGACAGGGAGGGCCCTATGACCCCCCCCCCAACATCTAGGCAGATGCCTGTAGACATAAATGACGTAGAGGGCAGAGAGAAAGAGGGGGACTCAAAGATGGAGGAGCTGAGGTCTCTTCTGGTAACTCCACATTTTGCAGGCCAGGGTAAAATCGCCACTTTGGTCCATCAAGTCTCATAAAGAGGCTCATGCAGGAGCCAGGGATGTAGCTCAGGGGCACAAGTGCTTGCTTGGCAATTACCAGGCCGTGAGTTTGATCCCTGGTACCAAAAAAAAAAAGAGGTTAACACATCAAGCTGGTCCCTCTGTTCATCTGGTGGCCACCGGACATGTTTTGCACAGGCCCATGGTGGCTACAGGATATACAGTTTGGAGAAGGGGTAGATCCCAGATGAGAGGGACATCCTTGGGAGTTCAGGGTAGAGAGGTGTGGCAGGCAGCAAGAACAACCTGTGCAAAGGCCCTGTAGCAGGAAGGAGTTTGACATGTTTGAGGGACACTGATGTGGGCTGAGGTGGGGAAGACTGGTCACAGAGAACCTCAGCCTTGATATTAAAGGGTTTGTATTCTGTATTATCACATTAATTTCATCACAAAGGAAGCTCTTCCTCTCTGAAGCTTAAGGTTGAAGTCACCAGGTGCCCACGATTACTAAGCACTTGCAGTGCAACCAAGCAAAATTTTTCCTTCTTTCTCTTTTCTTTTCTTTTTTTGGTACTGGGGATCAAACGCACAACCTTGCACTTGCCAGGCAGGCACTTGTGCCGCTGAGCTGTACCTCCAGCCCCCAAAGAAGAATTTCAAACTGTTCCATTGCAGTTGATCTGGAGACATGTGTTCAGTAGCCGCTGTACTGGACACTGCAGCCCCTGGTGTTTTCCAAGGGGGGCAGTGATAGGCGCAAGCTGTGGGGTGGACAGAAGTCCTCGGTGGACGCTGGGTAACTAGGGCTGGCCCGAAGATCCCCAGCTAACATGGTTGCCTCTGGTGTTCACAGCTGCTGGGCGGAGCCATGAGCTTCCCGATGCAGGATCAGCCCCGGTAGTGCATTGTGGCGCCCACCTGTGTGTCCATGCGTGGTGTGGCCCCGCGGTGACCGGTGCCTTCCAACCTGCTGCCGCCATGGTGAAGCTGTTGGTGGTTAAGATCCTCTGCATGGTGGGTGTGTTCTTCTTCATGCTGCTGGGCTCCCTGCTGCCCGTGAAGGTCATCGAGACGGACTTTGAGAAAGCTCATCACTCCAAAAAGGTCCTTTCCCTCTGCAACACCTTTGGGGGCGGGGTCTTTCTGGCCACCTGCTTCAATGCGCTGCTGCCCGCCGTGCGGGAGAAGGTAAGGCCTCTCCGGTGGGCACCTTACGGCCAGGGGGCTCTTGCATCTGTCAGCTACTGCTGCATAACAAGCCACAGCACCTGGGCATCATTTATTATCTTGTGGCTTCTGTGGGTCTGCATCTGGGTTCGGCCAGGCGAGGTCCTCTGTTTTGGGTCACACGAAGCTGCAGTCAGGACGTCCCCTGGCTGTGGTTGGTTACCCCGCGGCTTGAAGGTGGAGATGGACTGGCTTCCAGACCCAGCGTGGGTTCAGATCGCTGCTGGCTGTGAGACCGAGGAGCTCAGAGGCAGGAAGTGGTCCTGTGTCCCTCTCCACCAGCATCTGTCACATGTGACGGTGGTGTGACCTCCCTCCCCGCCCCTCCATTGCTTAGAAGTCTGGGCCAGGTCCCTCCCGGGCCGGAGACGGGGCCTTCTACAGGCGGCTGGCACAGGCACCGTCTTCGGGCCTGACCGCCACGCTCCCGGCCTGCGTTTCCTGGCAGTGACCTGATACCAAGGAGCTGCCTCCGGCTCGGGTTCGAGCCCCCCAGAGGGCCTCAGGAGGGTGCAGGCGCGCACGCCTGCCAGTGACCTCAGCTGAGCCTGGGCCCGCGCAGGTGTGAGTTGTGAGGCTGAGTGGCTGGGGTCTCCGGCCAGCAGCGGCAGGGGCGGGACTTCCGGTGCAGCCCAGCTCCCCACCCCCACCCCCGCGCAGGCGCCCTGGTGCGGAGCCCTGGGCGAGGAGTGGACGCTGTCGGGGCGCTGTTCTCTGAGCCCACTAGTGTGGTGGGGTCATTCCTCCACGGGTGGGGTCCGCCTGTGACCCTGGCTTCCGCCTGGAGGGGCCCAGCCAGCCCGGCCCAGATTCCTGACCCTGCCACGACCTTCGTGTCATCCTGCAGCGCAGACCGTGTCTGTGTGTCTGTCACACCCCCCGGGGCTCACACAGCTTGCGTCCACGCGAAAGAGCCCCTCAGAATTGTCCCCAAGCTCGGATGTGTGCTTCGAGCCATGTCGGGGCACAGCCCCACCCTGCCCGCCTCCCCCGCGCCCTCCTGCCCTCCCCCACCTCAGGGTCGCCCCTGGCAGGCGGCCACGCCTTTCTGCTCTGTGTGTCCTGGCCCCTGAACCGTGTCTGTCCCCAGGAGAGGCACGAAGAGGCCTCGAGGCAGTGTGTAGAGCTGAGGTGAGATGGCCTGAGAGGCTGACTGGGGCGGGGAGGCATGCGTGGTCGTCGCGACTCAGAGCCCCTGGCACAGAGCGGGTGGCGGCGGGGACGCTGCTGGGCAGGGCCTAGGATGTCCCCAGCCACGCCGGCCCCAGCATGCCCACCGGTCACTAAAGTCACAGTGGCTGCAGACACTGCTACAAGTCCTCCAGAGATGGTCACACTAGCCGCGGGTCACTGTGTGTGTGTTCAGCTGTGACAGAGCCTGACGCACAAGGAGCAGGGACTATGCTTTACAGCCAGCAGCGGGACTCCTGTGGGTAGCCTGGGGTAAGAGGGGTCACCGTGCAGGGTGTAGGGGAGCCCGGCTGGCTGTGTCGGGTCCACAGCGAGGAGCGCTCAGGCGTGGCTGTGCAGGGCAGAGATCTGGCAGATCCCATCGAGGAGCTGGCCGGGCCAGTGATGCCGGAACCTGTTGGGCAACTGAGCCTTGCTGACTGAAAATGTGGAACCTATTTTATGATGGGCAGCCTGAAATTTTGGGCCTTCACTAGGGGCCCCCTGGTTTAGGGTACTATGAAGTTCCATGTAAACTGAGACTCAGAGGCTAGGATTCCACCAGTCATGAGCCGGGCGAGGGCAGGAATGTCCCCAACAGTGTGGACAGCATGAGCAAAGACCCTGGGGCTGCAGAGAGCTCAGTATACTTACACCTGGATGAGGCCGCGGAGGGTACATGGGCCTGGGTACACCTGCCTTATTTGGCTCTGCAAGTTTCAGTGAGTCTTGGGAGAGGAAAATCGAAAGTTCAAGGCCAGCCAGGCTGTACACTGGAACTCTATCTCAAAAGAACCAGGAAGTTTTCTAAATTAAAGTTAAATAACATCCACCATCCCAACCTTTGCCTGGACCAGGCCGCGCTAACCCAGCCCTCCGCCAGCCCCTTTGAGAAACAGGCTCTCACTAAGTCACTCAGATCGCGCAGGTTGGGCGCACGCTGTGATCCTCCTGCCTCAGCCTCCCAGAGTGCGGAGATGCCAGGCGAGCACTGCCGTCCCCAGTCCGCCTGGGCCCTGACCTCTTGTGCAGATGGGATATTCCTGGGCCCTGCAAGGTGAGCAGCAGTGTCCCCACCGCCACCTCTGATGGCCTCCGTCCCCCCTCCCCATGGCAGCTGCAGCACGTCCTGAGCCTCGCGCACCTGAGCACTGACTACCCGCTGGCCGAGACCCTGCTGCTGCTGGGCTTCTTCGTGACCGTGTTCGTGGAGCAGCTGGTGCTCACGTTCCGCAAGGAGAAGCCGTCCTTCATCGACCTGGAGACCTTCAACGCGGGCTCGGACGCGGGCAGCGACTCGGAGTACGAGAGCCCCTTTGCTGGGGGCGCGCACCGGCCAGCGCTCTACGCCGAGGGCCACGCGCACGCGCACGGCGCAGGCCTGAGCGCGCAGGAGCTGTCACGCTCGGGGCCCCTGCGCCTGCTCAGCCTGGTCTTCGCGCTGTCGGCGCACTCCATCTTCGAGGGCCTGGCGCTCGGCCTGCAGGAGGAGGGCGAGAAGGTGGTCAGCCTCTTCGTGGGCGTGGCCATCCACGAGACCTTGGTGGCCGTGGCCCTGGGCATCAGCATGGCCCGCAGCGCCATTCCCCTGCGCGACGCGGCCAAGCTGGCGGTCACCGTGAGCGTCATGATCCCGCTAGGCATCGGCATGGGCCTGGGCATCGAGAGCGCCCGCGGAGTGCCGAGCAGCGTGGCCTCCGTCGTGCTGCAGGGCCTGGCGGGGGGCACCTTCCTCTTCGTCACCTTCCTGGAGATCCTGGCCAAGGAGCTGGAGGACAAGAATGACCGGCTGCTCAAGGTCCTCTTCCTGGTGCTGGGCTATGCCGTGCTGGCCGGCATGGTCTTCCTCAAGTGGTGAGTCCTCCCCTCCCTCCTCCCCCTCCCCCTCCTCTTTCCCCTCCCCTCCCTCTTTCCCCTCCCCCCTCCTGCTCCCCTCCCCCTCCTGGCCCTCTGGTCCTGGCTGCTGTGAGCTCCAGCTGGGCACAGGCCACGGCCCAGGCTCCACCTCCCCAGAGCAGGAGCACAGGGGTGCAGCCTCCATGACCAGGCCGCACCCCTGTCCTGCAATCGAGCCTCCCTGCACTGATGCGACTTTAAAAACACTCGAAAAAAAGATCCGCTGGAGCTGTGTTGCCAGGACAGCCACAGGCGGGGTGGGGTGAGACCCAGACTTGCCCCCCAGCCCGCTGCACCCCAGCCTAGGACGGGAGCCGGGAGTCTGGCTGTGCCTAGGGTGTGAGCAGCACCATCCTACAGCTGGCCTCCAGCCAGCGGTGCCCAGTGTCCAACCTCAACCTGCACAACTACCACAGGCCCCCAGGGCCAAAAAGCTCCTGGGGCAGACAGAATGCCCTAGCAACTCCTCCCACCTGACCTGTTGCCCTGGCAACCCCTCCTGCCCTTGGGAACCAGAGTCCAGTGAGCTGCGGGGAGTTTGCCTGGTGGGAGGGACCCAGGTTCTGAGCCCAGGGCCCCTGCTCTGGGCCTGGCTCACACTGGATGCCAGGGGCTCCCTGGTGCCCCCAGTCCTCAGCCCCAGGCCATGCTGTCTGTCCCCCGCTTCTTCCTGTGCCTAACTCTCGGCCAGCGCCTCTGTGGGACATTTGGGTCGCCCATGGGGTCCCTGCCCCTCATTCCCTCTGCCTGGGACCAGCAGGGATGTCCTAGGGTGGGCGTCCCTGGGGGCACTGCTGTCCGCCCAGCTTCCAGGACTTGGGCAGGAGAATGGACTTTCGGGGCACCTGCAGCCTGCATGTCTCTGTGAGGACTCGGGATTCAGCGCCTCGACCCCTGCAGATGAGCCAGGGTTCGGGCCCCACATCCTCGGGCGGGGCCCCCCTTGGAGCTGCAGAAGCCAGGCCCTTTTCTGCCAGCTCTCCGTGTCTGTGAGCCTGGGGTGGCCTGACCTTGTCCTGGGCCAGGAGCAGCCATGTGGGTGTGAGACGTCCCTGCCATGTCCCAGTCCATGTCTCCCACGCCGTCGCCAGGTGCTCCCCCTACAGCCTTTGCCACTAGAAGGCAGTGTCAAGGAGATGCAGAGCTGTGTGTCTGTGCACGGGTGTGGGATATGACCAGGAGATGGGGCTGGGCCAGGATAGGAAAGCTCAGGTTGCCCCCGTCACCACCAAAAACACAGGCTGTAGGGGCGCCCTCCACACGTCAGCTCCCTGAGGACGCCAGCAAGCCGGCCTGGCTGCCCCCAGCCTCTGGTCATGCCGATGCCTCAGCTGGAGCTCACCCCCAGGCCCTCCACCCATCCACCGCCAGGCACGCCTCGTCCCAGGGCGCGCCGTTGCCGAAGTTCACCCAGGCCTCACCAAGTCTGTGTTCTGCTGTGGAAAGAGAGACCCTGCCAGCTCCGGGCCAGGACAGGTCCCGCCCAGCCCAAGGCTACACACACACACATGCTGTCTCCTGGGCCCAGCTCTGTGGCTGCCCCCACTTTTAAAAAGGAAGTGAGGTGTGGCCACCAGTTACCCGGAGTAGGGCCTTTGCACGGCCCTTCATGGAGGTCCTGGCCACATGGGCATCGGAGCTTCCTTCTGCCTGGGTGAGCGGGGAGTGGCCACCACCCCCAGGCCCTCCTGGGCTCCGCAGGGTTGGCCAGCATCGGCTGCATCTGGTGGCAGGCGGCACCCTCGGCCACTGTGACGCCCGGAGCTGTCTCCTTGCCACTGTGAAGGCTGGTGTGCCTTCTTGCGGTTCTCAGTTGAGACTCTAGCCCCGGGGACATTGTGTGGGGTCTGGGGACACTGGCTGGAGGGCGGGGATGCCACTCAGACCCTGCTAGCCCCCAGGATTCTGCCGGCCCCAGTCTGTACCCCGGGGGGTCTGCCGCAGCATCATTCGTGATGGGCACCACCATAATCCAGCGTGGCAGTGTGTGCTCTGCTGTGTTTGTGTTCCGGTCGCCCGGGTGGGTGGGATGGGCAGAGCCAGAGTCCCTAGGCCCAGACAAGCCACCCTGTGACACAGCAGGCAGGCTGTCTCTATGTCAGGACATTAGAGAAAGCCAAGAGCCTGCCTCCTGTCCTCCGCTGCCGCCCACTCCACTCCCAGAACGCATCCGGTGTCCCTGGGAGGCTGGCAGGACCCCCAGCACAGAACTCAGACCACTCACGTTGCCACGAGGAAGACCAAGAATGACAACACACAGCACATTGTCAGGTGGCAGCAGGTGCCAGGCAGGAAGAGGGCACTTGGCCCTGTCCCCAGGAAGTGACCCAGAGGAGACGGCACTTGAGAAGCACTGGAGGAAAAGCATCTTCAGCTATGGGAACTGGCTGTGCAAAGGCCCTGGGGCCTTTCTGCAGATCTCATCCTTTCCTGATGACCAAAGCAGCCTGGGCTGTCTGTACAGAGACACAAGTGTCAGGGTTGGGAGTTTATCCCCCAGCACCAAGGGCCTCAGGACCCCACTGCTCCGAGATGGCACTGTAACAGCCTCCAATCTGCTAGGAGAGCCCAGGTTGCCCCCAGGGGCCTGGCGCTGCTGTGATGATTTGACAAATGCTCTCCTTGTCGTGAAACATGGGTGCTGGGCTGGGGGCGGCCCTCCGTGGTGGGCACTCACCTAAGTGTGTGATGGCCTGGGTTCAGGTCCAGCCTGGCAAAAAGAACAGAAAACTAACACTAATGACATATTTTATAAATAAAGGGAAACACTGATGCCAGTCTAGAAACCTGACTGCCACGTGGCCCCAGCAGGGCACAGGGGTGAAGAGATGTCTGTGGGGTGCAGGCTCAGGCAAGGACGGGCACGGAGGGTGACAGCTGTCCCCTGCACAAGTCCTGGCCCAGCCTCCCTCGCTGGGCCACCTTGACGAAGCTGCATCCCTGCTTTGGCCTCGGTTTCCAAGTGTGGGCGGACAGTGGCCTGGAAGAAACCTGGCCAGTTCCTGTCTGGAGTCTGCAGGCTCCGGGGCTCTGCGTCCCGGGGAGAGAGGGGAGGGGACAGGGACTCGGCCTCGCCTGGCTCCCCAGGCCTGGAGCTTGGCGCCCGGGAAGCTATAAATAGCAGGCAGTGTCCAGGAGTTGTTGCCTGAGTCAGCCTGGCCCGCAGGGGCTGGAGCCCCAGGAGTGGCCGGCCAGGAGCTCACGCCCCTCGGGGAGATGCTGCTGCTGACAGTGGCCTGAGCTGAGGTCCCCCTTGGGGTGGTCAGGTCACAGTGGCACTGCTGGAGGCTGGGATGGAGCGGGGAACAAGCAGGGGTCACCTCAGCTGCCAGCCACCGAGGGACAGCCAAGGAGCCAGAGGAGGACCATTTGCTCAAGGCCGCAGCTGAGAACCTGACACCCCGACTCCAGGAGCTCCCGGGCCTCCCCACGAGGGTGGGGGCCAAGGGGCACCTTCCTCCGACACCTTCTGTGGGGACCCCTCACACCCACCCAGGGGCCCTTTCGGGTGTGGAATTGGAGCCCAAAGTCCAGTGTCCCCTGAAATGGGCCCAGGACAAGCTCCAAGCCAGCAGAGGCACAAGCCTGGCACCCCAGCACTGCAGGAGGCTGAGGCAGATTTTCGGGGCCAGCCCACCCTGAGCCACTCAGACCCTATCTCAAACAATAAATAAATAAAATGAAATGAAGGCCAGGCCTGTGGCTCAGCTGTGCACCACCTGCCCAGCATGGGAGAGGGCCGGCCTTCCATCCTGGACACCAAGAAGAAAAGGGGCTGGGGGGCGCAGCGCAGCCCAAAAGCCTGGGATTGCTCCCCCCAGGGGCAGGAGAGGGGCAGGTGAGCCCCAGCCCTCCGGGGGTCCTCGGACAAAGGCTTCCGGTTGGCCTACCGGGGTACCCTTGGAACCCAGCCCCACCCTCACCCAGCAGGCCACACAAACCCTGGGGGTGTGGGTGGGACACCCCACTGTTCTGAGCCCCACCTCTGCCCTCTCAGAGCTGATGACTGGCATTGTTTTAATGTTTGTTTTGGGGTTTTTTTGTCTTTTTGAGACAGCCTCGCTATGTAGTTCAGGCTGCCTTGAGCTCACTTTTTAGCCCACTTTGACCTTGAACGTGTAAAGATCCTCCTGCCTCAGCCTCCCAAGTGCTGGGATGACAGGCCTGCGCCACCTCGCCGCCTGACTGACCCTGTTTTGTGTCTGGAGGCTGCACCTTGAGTCCGGCAGCGAGGACGGCCATGACCCGGGTGTCGCCGCAGCCCGGGCCCCCTGCTCCCCGCAGCGCCCTGGCCGGGTCATCTGGTCATCTGTCCTGCCGGGCTCCCGGCTGGAGGGCGACCTCTGCGCTCGCACCCGCGCCGTCCCCAGCCCGCGGCCCCGGGGTGTGGGGCGGGGTCCCTGGGGAGGCCGTGGGCGCCCCCCGGCGCGGTGGGGCGGGGACAGCGCGGAGGCGGGCGGGCGGGGACGCGGGCGGGACGCGGGACTGCGGCGGCGGCGGCGGCGGGGGCGGCGCGGACAGCAGCCGAGCAGCAGCGGCCCAGGTAGGCGGCGGGCTGGGGGCGGGGGGGGTCCCGGGGCGCCCTCCCGCGCACCCGCCTCTGTGCGGCCCCACCCACGGCCTCCTCCGGGCTGCGCAGGCCCGCGGCACGGCCCGGCCTCGGCGGGCCTCGGACACTCCCTCCCGGCTCCGGGGGCCTCTGCAGCGGGCGCCCCGCCGGGGAGCAGCCCCTCGGGGACCGCTGGCCGCCCTCCGCCCGGCGTCCTCCGGGCGCTGCCCGCTGGGCCCTGCGTGCCCACCTCGCCCTCCCCAGCCCCATCCCCCGGGCCCCCCAGCCCTGCCGGGACCTTCCCTGCACGCAGAGCCGGGGACCCCCCCCCCCGGCAGCCCCCAGCATGCTCCCCTCTCTCAGGCCCCCGGAGGTGGCCCTGCGCCCGCCAAACCCCTCCCTGGCCCCTCACCCCAGCCCAAGACGCCTCCCCCGCCCCCCCCCCGCGTCCCTCAGGCCGGGGCGCTGTTGGGGACCCCAAGTTACCCCCAGGGCCCCGGGGCCCGGCCGCCCGCAGACCCAGCGCCGGGCAGGTCTGCCTGGCCAAGGCGGCCGAGAGGCTTCCCTGGGGTGAAGCCGAGGACCCCCGGGCCGGTCACCAGGCAGGGACGCCTCCAGGTCCTGCTGCGCTGTGCCACCTCCTGCCCGCGTGACCTTGAGCCCGACTGTCCCCGCGCCAGCTCGGCACCCACGACCCCCGCCCCGCAGCGGAGCGAGAGTGGGCTGCCAGGGGCCCAGGCCCAGGGCTACCAGTGCGGTCCAGCCCCCCTGTGGGGGGCCCTGGTGAGGGGTGCAGCCCTCAGTTACCCAAACAAGGCAGCACTTGGTCTAGGGCAGCAGAATCCACCCCACAAGTCGCCCCCGTCCCTATGGTGGCAGCATCTGGCTGCAGCTAGCGCCCACCTCGGAAAGAGAACCCGCAAGCGGGCCCCCGGCCGCTGCCAGGGCCTAGTCTCTTGGTTGTGGGTGGTCTTTCCTGAAGCTGCAATAAGTTTCCCCAGCGTCGCTGGGCCATGTGCCAGCTGTCACTTCTATAACCCACCTCCCAACAAATCTAGTACCTCTGATAATTCAGAATGTGCCTTTAAAACCCCTGGAGGGGCCACACACACACCCAGCCAGTCTGGGGACTGAAAGAGGGATTGTGTCAGCACCTTATTTACAAAAACTTACTTTTTTTTTTTTTTTTTTTTTTTTGTCTCTTTGAGGCAGGGTCTCACTGTGCAGTCCAGGCTGGCCTTGAGCTCACTCTGTAGCCCCGGCTGGTCTCAAACTCGAAGCGATCCTCCTGCCTCAGCCTCCTGAGTGCAGAAATCACAGATGTGTGCCATTGTGCCTTGCTAAACTTTTTTTTTTTAAGTCCTGGGGTCTGAACCCACGGCCTTGGCACTGAGTTACACCCCCAGCCCTCTTTAAATTTCTTCTTTTGAGCAGGGTCTGGCTACACTGCCCTGGCTACACTGGGCTTCACCCCTCCATCCTCCTGCCTCAGCTTCCCAGAGTGCTGCTTTGCAGCCCTGGGCCTTGGCTGGGCTGGAAGTGAGCCTCCAACCTCCCCACAGGCACCCAGGAAATGACCTTGGCCACACCGCTTGGGCAGGTGGAGGCCCAGCCCGGGGTCGAGGACAGTGGCTCCTCTGTCCTGCTGTGGTGCCCTTACAGAGGGACCTCAGGCCCAGAGGAGACGGGGAAGGAGGGATGGGTCTCCCCTGTCTTATAGGAGTGGGGCTGCTGGTTCTGCCCCACAGGTTCCCCCCCCCCCCCCCGGGGCTGAAGCGCTTCAGGAATCTGGGCTGTGTGACCTTCCGAGGCAGGCGCTGGGCTTCTCTGAGCACAGAAGCCAGAGGATAAGAGGATCCTCGCCCCCACCGGAAGTTCTGTTCCTAAAGACACATCAGACTCGGGTGGGAGGCCAGGGCATGCCGGACCCTTATTTGGGAACAGAGTTTAAGGAGCTCCAAATTTCCTTCCCTTCTTTATTCTTTGGCACTGGGGATGGACCCCGGGGCCTTCACCCTGAGCTGTGTCCCCAACCCTTTTTCATTTTGTATTTGAGACAAGTCTGGGTAACTGACTAAGTTCCCCAGGCTGGCTGGAGCTGGGGATGCTCCTGCCTCAGCCTCCTGGATCCCAAGCATGCACCTCCAGGCCCGACTGAGCTCCAGCTGTGACTCTCCCCTTCCCTGGGCTGGGAGGGCCTGGCTCCCGGGATGCCACTGTGGGGAACCGGCATCTTGGTTTTCAAACCGTGGCTCCTCAGCTTTGGGGTCATAGTTATGGGGAACAGAGAAGTGGCTTAAAAATGCAAGTTCTGGGCACTGGGTGCAGCTCAGCGGGAGAGCTTGCAGAGTGTGTGTGCGGCCTGGGTTTCAAGCCCAGAGCTGCAAAAACTTCGCAAGGACCAACTGATGTGGCAGCTTTAGGATGGAGGCCCTAAAACCTACATTTTTTTTTTCTATCAGTACTGGGGATCGAACTCACCACCAAGTGCTTGCAAGGCAGGCATTTATTATGCCGCTGAGCCAAACCCCCAGCCCCAAAAGCTACATTTTTTGAGGTGCTGAGCACTGAATCCAGGGCCTTCCCCCCAGCCACGTCCCCAGCACTTTGGGTCTTCTCCTTTTTCTTGTGGTACTGGGACTCAAACTCAGGACCTTGCACTTGCCATGCAGGCATTTACAGCCCAGCCCTTTAAAAAGGTGCCCCTTTGAGACAGCATCTCACTACACAGTTCAGGCTGGCCTTGAATTCACTCTGTAGCCCAGGCTGGCCTCAACTTGCGGTGCTTCTCCTGCCTCAGCCTCCCGAGTGCTGGGATGACAGGTGGTCACCGCGAGGCCCAGCTCCTTTTCAACTTTGAGACAGAGTCCCGCTAAATCCCTGTTTACCAGGCTGGGCTCCAATTTTCGATCCTCCCGTTTCAGCCTCCCAGAGTGCTAGAATTAGTTACGGGCCACTTAAATCACCCCACCCCGTGGCTCCCAGGAGATGTAGGACGCTGTGGACTGCAGAAGAGCTGGGAACTGTGCTTATGCGGGGGACACACTCAGTCACCCACTGGGGCTGGGAAGGGAAACTGAGGCTCCAGATGAGGAGACTCGGTCTCGGAGCCCTGCTGAGATGGGGCTGGCTGGGGGCGGGTGCATGGCTCCCACGGCCCGAAGGCAGCCTGGAAGAGCCAGGAAGCCCGCAGGGCCCAGGGAGGGTGAGGGGGGCCCAGATGCTCCCCCGGGGCGAGCAGCACCGGCCTGAGCCTCCCCTCCGCACAGGGTCGCCGTCGCGGCGGCCGCTCTCGGGAGAAGATGCCGGAGCAGAGCAACGACTACCGCGTGGTGGTGTTCGGGGCCGGCGGCGTGGGCAAGAGCTCGCTGGTGCTGCGCTTCGTGAAGGGCACGTTCCGCGACACCTACATCCCCACCATCGAGGACACCTACCGGCAGGTGATCAGCTGCGACAAGAGCGTGTGCACGCTGCAGATCACGGACACCACGGGCAGCCACCAGTTCCCGGCCATGCAGCGCCTGTCCATCTCCAGGGGCCACGCCTTCATCCTGGTCTTCTCGGTGACCAGCAAGCAGTCGCTGGAGGAGCTGGGCCCCATCTACAGGCGCATCGTGCAGATCAAGGGCAGCGTGGAGGACGTGCCCGTCGTGCTGGTGGGCAACAAGTGCGACGAGGCGCAGCGCGAGGTGGACACGCGCGAGGCGCAGGCCCTGGCGCAGCAGTGGAAGTGCGCCTTCATGGAGACCTCGGCCAAGATGAACTACAACGTGAAGGAGCTCTTCCAGGAGCTGCTCACGCGCGAGACGCGCCGCAGCGTGAGCCTCAGCGTGGACGGCAAGCGCGCCGGCAAGCAGGCGCGGGGGGAGCGCGCCAAGGGCAAGTGCAGCCTCATGTGAGGGCGGGCGCCACGCGGGACGCGCGCGCGGGGACACGGAGGGCCCGACCGGCCGGCCGGCCGCGGGGAGGCGCCTCTGCAGGCGGCCGCCCTCCTGCTCCCGCCCCAGCCCTCCCCCACCCCCTCCCGCCCCAGCCCTCCTGCCCCACCCTTCCCCCTCCCCACCCCTCCCCCTTCTCGCTTCCCCTCCCCCTTTCCTCCCCCTCCCCTGCCCCTCCTTTCCCTCCCTCTTCCTCTCCCTTACCCCCCATTCCTCTCCCCTCCCCATCTCCTTCCTCCTCCCCCTTCTCCCCTCCCCCTTCCCCTCTTCCATCGTCCTCCCCCTCTTCCTCCTCCTTCCCCACCTCCCCTCCCTCATCTCACTTGGGGAAACCGAGGCTGCGCAGCCAGCCCTGTGTAGCACCCCGGCTCCCGCCCAGCGCTGGTTTCTCCTCCCACCCCTGACCCGTGGGCTCGGCCGCCCGGAGCTGGACACGGCCCCATACCCCACCCCCCACCCCCCCCACCCCCGTCCTGGGGCAGTTGCCCAGAAGAGCTGCTTGTCACGGCCAGGACCAGAGAAGCCGCCTTGCCGAGGACCCCAGTCTCCGTCCCGCTGTCCCTTTGGGTGCCCCGGCCAGAGCTCCATCCTTGTCACCACATTGGATCACTGTGACCTCCCAGGAGCTGGGGCCGAACCACACAGCGACCTCAGATTCTCTTCTTCTTCTTCTTCTGTCTCCCCCCGTGTTGCACACACACCCCGGCACCCCCTGTGCCCACAGCCCCGTCCTGTGGGCCCAGCTGCACACAGCAGGAGGGGCCCCGCGATGGGCCTCAGGCCACCAGGCAATAACCACGGGCCCTGCGGCCTCACCCCAGGGCTGGGCCCGCAGCCACAGCACAAGCCGGGGTGGGCCAGCCAGGCCGCCGGGGCAGGGCAGCAGGGCACTGCCAGCCCCCGCTTGGGAATTAGGATGCTGGGGAGGGGGTGGCCGGGCAGACCCGACCCGAGCCCCGTCCAGGGCCTGTCGTTGGCACCCAGCACCAGCCGGATGCTTGGGGGCCCCCGGTGGGACCCACTTCCTCCTGCCAACCCTGCCCCACAGATGGGGCACCAGGAAGTGTCCCGGTTCCGGGGTCTCAGAAGCTCTGACATGTGGGGTGTCCCTCATTGTCTGGGTGACTTCCCGAGGACTCCCCGGTGGCTGTGGGATATCATATCCGTGCACCTGTGTGTGTGTGTGTGTGTGTGTGTGTGTGTGTGTGTGTGCTTAGGGGGGTGTGTTTGGCACCTGTTGAAGGCCCTGGTGACACGTGAGGGGAGGTGGTATGGCCATTTGTTCATGGCTGTTGACAGAGATTAGGAGTTTGATTTTTCTGTGTCTCTGCACTGTCTGAACGTGGCCGTGTCTGCAGGGGTGAGTGCCCCTGGTTATTGGCAGCCTGCTGCAGTCCGATGCAGGCCAGCTCCTGGCCTGGCAGCTGTTATCAGTCAGCTAGAGCTGTGTAAGGAATGCACCGGTGTGGCATCCTGAAGCGACCTATGCTTACTGCCTCAGAGTTTCTGTGACTCAAGGGCCTGGGTGGGGTGAGTTGGATTCTTTCTCGGGATCTCCCAAAGCCACAGCGAAGGGGTCCCCTGGAGCAAAGCAGGGTGGTGCACACCTGTCCCTACCTTTAGAGAGGCTGAGGCAGGAGGATCACCTGCCTGGCAGTTAGAGCTCCCTTGGGCAACTTAGTGACTTAGGGAGACCCTAAGGGCTCAAAATAACAAAAAGAAAACAAGGCTTGGGGTGGAGCTCAGTGCAGAGGCCCTGGGTTTGACTCCCAGTACCACACATACACACACACACACACACACACACACACACACACACACACACACGCAGACACACTGTTCAACTTTTGGAGGTTTTCTAGGGGGAGTGCTGGGGACGGACTCCAGGGCCCTTGCTCCGAGGTTCATCCCCAGCTCTTGTTGATTTTGCTATGATTTTGAGACAGGTTCCCACTAAGCCACTAAGTTGCCCGGGCTGGGCTGAACTTGGGACCCTCCTGCTTCAGCCTCGCAGAGTGCCGAGATGACAGGCAGGCCTCTTAGAGGAAGTTGCATGTGGCTGAGGGGAACAGGAAGGAGCAGAGCCCCTCTGTGCCATTGTGATGGTTTCCTCTCATGTTCGGGGGACTGTCCCCTCCATGGATGCAGAGAGGCAGGGAGCATGTGTGCGCGTTAGGCTGCCCCGGAGTGGACGTGGGTGTGCGTGGGTGAGGCTCCAGACCCACAGCCTCGTGTCCCAGCAGAGCTGAGCCTTGATCTTGGACAGGGCCCAGGGACCCCGGCAGCCGCTGTTGACGTCCCCTCTCCTGGCCCCCGGGAGCGGCTCCTGGCTGGACAGGGCTCCCGGCCCTTTCTCAGGGACGCACCCTGATAGCACAATTCCCACGGGGCCACGACCCACCCTGGGCCTCTCCCACTCCTTGCCCCGGGGCTCGGGCATCTGCAATAGGGGGAGCAGCCCGCCCTGGCCACTGCCCATCCTGCCCGGGCAGCCCTGGTGCTGGGGACCCTGCCAGACTACGCTCGCTGCCACCCCACCCTGCCCCTCTGCATGTGGGAGCCCTGCCCCCATCCCCCGCCCGCTGCCCGCTGTCCGCCGTGGGGTCTGTGTCGCGTCCACTGTAGACTTAGTCTTCCTGCAATAAAGATATGGCTCCTGTGTGGCCCCGAAGCTCCGAGACACTTTTTTGTGGAGGGGTTGGGGGAATGGTGGGCTTGCCACCTGCAGAGGATGAGGGTGGGCACGGTGGGCAGGGGAGGGGTGGAGGGGGGCAGGCGAGGGGAGGGAGGAGGAGGAGGAAGTTCAGAGCAGAGGACAGAGCTGGGGAAGCCTGCACACCTGTCGTCCCAGGACCCTGGGAAACTGAGGCAGGAGAATTGTGTTTGAGCCCAGCATATAAGGAGAAGAAGATCAATCTGGATCCCAAAAGAGCACCGGGAGTAGGAGTCCATGGCGACCTGACCTGGGAGAAACTTTCATGCTGAGCCAGGAGGTCCTGGGAGGAGCCCCAGGCAGGGGAAGAGCATGTGCAAAGGTCCCGAGGCTGGAGTGGCTGGGACAGAGGGAGGGAGGGATGGGCACCTGGGATTGGGGCAGTCAGAGGGTCAGCAGGGTGAATGGAGATTACATAGCCTTAAGGGATTCAGGGTAAAGGGCCCTGAGGCATGATGGGAATGCTCAGGTTTCCCCGGTGGCCAGTAGAGGGCAGTAGGCAGAATGCTGAGAGCCTCACGTTGAAATCTCTAGTTCATCGTGCTGGAGGTGAAGCTCGGGGTCTCCTGCACGCCAAGCACACGAACAACCACAGAGCCACCCCCCAGCCCGAGAGGCCCATTTGACAAAGTGAAGAACCTCAGTTTCCCCCTCTGTACCAGAGTCCAGCTTGCCAAGTCCCCCAGCCATCAAGACATATTACCATTTTTATACATCCCATTTATTTTACTTGATACATATTTGGGGGTGGGGTGGGGAGGCAGGGTCCCACTACATAATCCAGGCTGACCTTGAACTCACTATGGAGCCAGGCTGGCATCAAATAAAATTTCTTACTGAAATAGAATTTACATGTGACTGCATTTTTAAAAAAAGCTTTTCTCTTTAATAGCGATTGATTCCCAGGAAAATGCACAGAGCTCTTTTACCCTCGCCTCTCCCAGGAAGGCATTTTGTAGAACTACCATGCAGCCTCAAAGCCAGGAAAACGACGACATTCAGGTTGCAGAGAGAGAAAGAGACAGAGAAGAGAGAGAGAGAGAGAGAGAGAGAGAGAGAGAGAGAGAGAGAGACTGAGGCAGGAGGATCGTTGCAAGTTCGAGACCAGCCTGAGCTACAAAGTGAGCTTAAGGCCAGCCTGCACCGCACAGTGAGACCCTGCCTCAAAAAGATTTTTTAAAATGTGCATTGAATTAAATATTAACTTTTTCTATGTAGCCCAGGCTGCTTGCAGCTCCTCCCAGGCTCCAGCAAATCCTCTCACCTCAGCCTCCAAGTATAAATATTAAAATTTTAAATAAAGACAGAATCCAACATTGCTATGGGAGCCTCAGGCAGGAGAACACTGCGGTGTATACCGTGTCTGCATCCATCTATTTTTATATACGCATCTTTATATATCTATACATCTTTATGCATTGGTAACGGTCGATTTTTTTTCCAGAAGTGGATTTTGACAATATGACTAATGAATTTGCTGCCATTAAAGCTAGAAATATAAAATTTTAACATATTCTGCCTGGGTATAAATGAAGTATTTAAACTTTATAATGATATAAGAAAAAGATGATTTGGGAGTTTTTAATATAACACCCTTTCAACTCTTTAATGTTTTTTAATGATGATAACGTTCTGGAAAAAATCAACTACTAAAAAAATATGTAATTCTTGCTGGGCACAGTGGCACACACCTATCATCTCAACTGCTTGGGAGGCTGAGGCAGGAGGGTTGGAAATTTGAAGTCAACCTGGGCTAAATTTAGTGAGGGCCTGTCTCAAAAATAAAGACTGAAGGCTTAGCTCACTCAAAAGTAAAGACTGAAGGCTTAGCAAAGCACTTGTCAAATATGTGTGTGGCTCTGAGTTTGATTCCTGTATCATAAAATAAAAACAAAGACATCATTGTGGGAGAAAATTTGGCAGTTTAAAAAAATTACAGGTGTGGTGGTGCAGTCCTGCAATCTCAGCACTAAAGAGGCTGAGACAGGAGGATCATTGTGAGTTCAAGGCCAACGTGGGCTGCAGAGTGAGACCCTATCTCAAAAAATCAGAAATAGCCAGTTGTGGTGCATGCCTGTGATCCCAGCACTCGGGAGGCTGAGGCCGGAGGATCGCTGTGACTTTGAGGCCAGCGTGAACTACATAATGAGACTCTGTCTCAAGACAAAAGCAAAAACGACCCAAAAATGAAATAAAATAGCCGTGTGCTTATCACATGACACACTAATCGCACTCCCGGATATTTATTCCACAGAAATGAAGACTTGTGTTCATGTGTAAATCATGTATTTGTGGCAGCTTTATCTGAAAAAGCAAAAACCCTGGAAAGAATGAATAAAGCCTTCAGGGGCAGGCGATAAAGTGGGCCCACTGGTACCAGGAGCCCGGGCTCGGCAGCGCCAGGAACAGGCCGGGGGTGCAGCTCAGGGGCGACTGCGTGAGTGTGTGCTGAGGCCTGAGTCCATCCCCAGTGGCGGTGGATGCCCTTAATCCCAGCACTCTGGGAGGCTGAGGCAGGAGGATCTCAAGTTTGAGCCCAGTCTGGGCAGCATAGATAGATCTTGTCTCCAAATAAAAAGCGCCAGGGATGGAGCTCGGTGTGAGAGTCCTGGGTCCCATCCCCAGTACTGCGAAAGAAAGAGAGACGGAAAGGGAGAGAGGAAAAAAAAGAGAAACGAAAAAAATATCGATACAAACAAGAACCTACAGGAGGGGCCTCGGATATAGCTCAGCAGTAGCACCTGCAAGAGGGAGGATCCTCAGTACCAACCAACAAACAAACAAACCCCTGGTGCCTGGGTTAGGGACGCGGTGGGGTGGGCGTGGCTACGGCAGGGGCGGGCGTGACCACGGCAGGGTGGGGTGGGCGTGGCCACGGCAGGCTGCAGGAGCCTGGCGGGGGGGGGGGGGGGAGTACAGTACCATATTCTGAGGCGACGCTGTACCAGTTTTGCAAAACATTCCCGCTGGGGGAAGTGGCTGGAAAGTACCCTTGGGTCAGGCGTGGTGGTGCATTCCTGTAACTTCAGCGCCCGGGAGGCTGAGGCAAGAAGATGACTGTCAGTTCAAGGCCAACCTGGGCTCCAAAGTGAGATGAGACCCTGTCTCAAACACACACACGCACACACACCAAACCCCAAAAAACTACACTGAGGTCTCTATCATTTTTTTATGGTCGGATGTAACTTTATTAATTTTTTAAAATAAACCTTCAGTTTCTTTTCTTTTTTTTTTTTTTTTTCTTTTTTTTTTTTTTTGGTACCGGGGATCAAACTCACGACTGCGCGCTTGCAAGGCAGGTGCTTATGCCGCTGAGCTAAATCCCCAGCCAGTTTCTTTTTTTTAAAAAAAAATCTAGTTTTTTTTTTTGTTTTTTTTTTTACCTATTGTTTCTTTAAAAAATTTTTTTTGCAGCCCCGGGGAGTGAACCTGGGACCCTTGCACTAAGCTACATTTCCTGTTCTTGTCTTTTTAAAATTTATTCATTTATTTATTACTTTTGTGTATGGGGGAGTCGAACTCCTGACCTCGCACTTGCCAGGCAAGAGCTTAAGCCACTGAGCTAAATCCTCAACTTTAAAAAAATTTTTTTAAAAAACATTTTTATTTTGTTAGAGGTGCTGGCTGATTCTCACTGAATCACCTCACCCAGGTTGTGTCCAAACTTGGGATCCTCCTGCCTCAGCCTCCCAAGGGCTAGGATTACAGTTGTGCCCATAATGTCTGGCTCCTGATTTTTAAAATTATTTATTGATAATTTTCTCTTTCTCTGCGTTTGGCACTAGGGGTTGCGCCCTGGGGGTCGTACACGCTGCACTAACCTATCAGCAACTCAGGCCCCATATCTTGATTTTAAAACAGTGGCCATAGGGCTGGGGATTTATCTCAGCAGCAAAAGCACCTGGCTTGCAAGCTGGCAATCTTGAGTTCGATCTCCGCTACCGAACAAAAAAAAACATTGGCTGTAGGTTTAACACTTTGCGGGGGTTTCGGTCACCCTGCGCCTGGAGGGTCGCCCACTGCCCCTCCGCTGAAGGTGCGCGCTGAGGCTGCCTGTCTGGTCGCAGGTGGGAAAGTTGGTGCCTGTCCACGTGCCTGGCTTCCCTGCGTCCTGCAGGGGACAGGGCGGACAGCTGGCACCTACAGGAGGAACAGAGATTCCTGTGGGGAAAACAGGAGCCCTGCGGAGATGAGCCCCGAGGCCCACAGCTGGAGATCACGGATTGTCAGCCTTGAACAGAGTTCCCAAGGCCACGGAATATGGTAGCTCCATTCTCTTTCAAATGTGCTCGACCCTAGTAGCTGGGAGGCTGAGGCAGGAGGATTGCAAGCTCCAGGCCTGCCCAGATACCTTAGTGAGAACATCTCAAATAAAATAAGGGCTAGAGGTGCAGTTCGGTGATAGCTTGCTGAGCGTTCAAGAATCCCTGGGTTTCAGCGTCAGTACCAGGAGTAATAATTTCATTTTCTAGCCTTCTGCAGAGGGTTCCGTGAGAGGGGGATTAACAGTGTCTAAGAAAGTGTCGCCGCGGTTACTGTTTTTGACTTTCTTCTCGAGGCAGTGACTTCCGGGGTTAGGATTCGCAACTGGACCTCCACGTCGCGCCCGGGATTCGAACACGAGCACTGCGTGGACGTGACGCAGTCACCGCTGGAAACCTGTTCCTCGCTCGCTTAGGAGCACAGGACTGATTTGCAAATTAGCATAGCCCCGCCCTCCTCTCGCGTTCCCCGCTCGCCGATGGCCAGCTGCCGTGCCACTCAAGGCTCCTCCCTCCGGGCCCGCCCGCGCCTGAAGCCCCGCCCCGTTCTCCCGGGCGCAGCCTACCCCGATGCCTGCCTCGCGCCCCGCCCCCTGCTCCGGCCTCCGGCGTCTGGGATCGCGATTGGTCACTCCGAGTCGCCGGGCCCGCCCCCCGCTCCAGGCTCCGCCCCGCAGAGGGAGCCAGCGCTCGCGGGCCGGGGCGGCGGGTTCGGCTGCGCGGCGGGGCTGAGGCGGCGGCGGCGGGCCGGAGCGCAGGTGAGGGCGTCTGCGGCGTTGGGGTCCGCTGTGGACGGCGCTGGGGCTGGAGTTGGGGGTTCAGCTGGCGAGGGGTCTGGGAGTTGGGGGTTGGGGTCAACTCGGGAGGGGGCTGGAGTTGGGGGACCTGGTCCTCTGGAAAGGGGCTGGAGTCGGGGGGCCCGGGCAGCTGCGGGGCGGGGGGCTCCTGGAGTCAGCCGAGAAGGGGCTGGGGAGGGGTGCAGGTTAGTTAAAAGGGGACCAGGGGTGCAGCCGGAGGTCTCAGTTAGCTGGGGAGGAAGCTAGAGGAGGGCCGATGGGGAGCAGGACGGGGCTGATCGGAGGGTCAAGGGTATTTGAGAGATCTGGGGGCGCCAGGTAGTTGGCGGGGGCCCCCCGGGGATGGAGTTCGGGGTGGGATTTGCCGAGGAGGGGGGCTGCAGACAGCTGGGATTGGGAGACTGAGTTGCCCCGACGGATGTTTGGGGGGCTTGGGGTTCGGGGTTAGCCCCCCTCCAGCCCCAGCAGCCCCCCATTTTTAGTGGGTGGAAAACCCAGGGCCGAAGTTAGTCCGGGTCAGGAAGCAGCTGAGGGGTGGAGGCCGGAGGGCCAGGCTTTTCGCAGAGGGGCGTGAAGGGAAAGGATGTGGGGGCCGGGGCAGCGGGCCGGGGACCCCGGGACCTGGGGAGCTGGGGACAGGTGTCTTTGTACAGCCTGGCTGGAGAAAAGAGGCGATCGGGGGTCTGGGTTTGGATTTGATGGTCCAGATTGGGGGCGGAATCGCCTCCCTGTGTGTGTGTGTATTGGGGTGCCGATCATTCGGTGTGGGGATGGGTGAGGGGCCGCGTCGCACCCCACAGAGACCCCACGGGAGTCTGCAGTACTGCCTCACCTCTTTCGTGGTGGAGGGTGCAGAGGGGCAGACATCTCGGGGTGCAGCAAAGCTGACACGGGTGACAGAATTTTTCGGGAGTGACAGTGGCATCGGGGGCCGATGATCCTGAGTGAGGGGTGTGGGTGGCACTTTATTTTTCCAGGATAGCGGGGGTGCTGGGGCTGCAGGTGGGGGCTGGAGACAGGCGGGTCCCCAGCTAGGTCTGTGCATCGTTTCTGGGTGACAGCGAAGCAGCTGAACCTGTTTGTGGTGAGCTGGTGACCCTGAGGTCCTGTGGAGATAGTGTCCGCAGCCCTGGGGGACAGGCTCCTCTTCGGGGTTTCCCTCTGCTGTGTGTCACTCCCAGGTGTTCGTTCCTCCCTGCCAGGTGGGAATAATAAAAAAGCCAGAGCTAGCACTCAGTGGGGTTGGTGGTTGCCAGGATCCAGGGGCAGGAGAAACCTCCGAGCGAAATGTTCTTTGTTTCTTTTATCTTTCTGAGACAAGATCTCTATGCAGTTCAGGCCAGCCTTGAGCTCACTTTGTAGCCCAAGCTGGTCTCGAATTTGCAAGGATCCTCCTGCCTTAGCCTCCCAAGTGCTGGGATGGCAGGTGTGAGCCACCACATTATTAAAGGGAGGGGGGAATAAAAAAACTGAGAGAAAGAACATGCAGTCTAGTCAGTGATGGAGGGTTCCCCAGGTTCTCCTGACTTGGGGTACCTGTGAGGAGTCATTGCGATGTGTGCTGCTGAGACACCACCAGACTAGGAACAAGTGATTCGCTTCTAAATATGAGCTTTAAACTTGAGCTCATGATACACTTGAGGTTCTCTGTGGGGTGTCCTGGCCTGCGGTGGCCCAACACTAGAAACTCCCCAGTTGTGAAAACTGCTGATGTCCCCCAGCATGGCCTGGGGTCCTGTGGTGGCAGGCTGGTCCTGGCTAAGAACCATGCTTGGAGACAAAACTTATTTGCCAGTGTAAAAAACAGAACAAACCCTCTCAGCCAGGGCTGTTGGCACCCATCTGTCATCCCAGCACTCTTCGAGGCTGAGGCAGGAGGGTTGCAGGTTTCAACACAGCCTGGGCAGCTTAGCAGCTTAGTGAGAAATTGTCAGAGCAAAAGAGAGAGAGAGAGAGAGAGAGAGAGAGAGAGAGAGAGAGAGAAGGAAAGCTGGGGTGCAGCTCAGTATTAGGCCCTCATTTGATCCCTCGTTCTGTGGCGTGCAGGGAAAAAACCCGACACTTATATCCTCTTTGATGCCAGGAAGTGTGACCAGTCAGATGTCACACTTGTTTAGTGCTGTCTTTTGGGGAGGAGGAAAGAAATCACTCTGCTTTTAGAAAATTTTCAGGCACAGAGTTATTTCTATCTGGGTCTTCTGGCTGGCTTTTGAACCCTCATGTTGATTTGAATTGTGGTTAATTAGCTCTGGACATCAAAAGTTGGCCCCTCTTTCGAGACAGGGTCTTGCTGTGTAGTTCAGGCTGACTTTCAACTCACTACATAGCCCAGGCTGGGCTCGAACTCACATCAATCCTCCTGCCTCAGCCTCCCGAGTGTTGGGATGACAGGCCTGTGCCGGCACACCTGTGTGTGTTTGGATTTTTTTTTTTTTTTTGTCTTTTTCCTTTTTTTTATCGGTACCAGGGATTGAACTCACGACTGCCTGCTTATAAGGCAGGCACTTATGCCGCTGAGCTAAATCCCCAGCCCTCATATATTTGGTTTTAACAAGGTGCCTGAAGCTTATTCCAAAGAAACTTGAAAGCTCCAGGTAATTCACAGTCACCCTCTGTGCCCTCCTGGGAGAGCTAAGGCTTGGGGTGAGCGTCCTTGGTCACATGCCAGCCCCCCCCCCCAGCTCCTGTCTCCCTCCTTGGGATCGCCGGCTGTGGGCAGCTGGGGGAATCCCCACGGCCGTCTGGGCCCGCTGCTGGGGGCGGTGGGGCTTGTGGACAGCTCAGAGCCGCCGCAGACACAGCCGCCGCTGCTTCCGGAGAACCCTGCAGAGAGAAGCCTCCTATGTGTTTTCTTTTTAAAATAGAGGTGTTATTTGCATATCTTAAAATGCATCCATTTTAAGCAGATAATTCAAGAGTTTTTTATTTTTTGCAAGCTTATCAAATTGTGCAGCCATAGTGAATCAATTTTAGAACTTCTCCCCCGCCCCCAGGAAGATCTCTCCTCCCTAAGAGCCCCTCACCTGTCCCTTCTCCAGCCCTGCTCTCCCAAGTCCACTTCCTGTGTCCTGGCCGTTTCCTGGCCGTGGAATCCATGCTCTGGCTCTCAGTGTCCGGCCTCTCTCACCAAGTGTGGTGTTCCTAAGATCTGCCCACACCCATTTTCCGGGCTGAGTAATATTCCAGCACGCTGGTGGTCCTGGCCGTGTGTGTCCCTCCAGCCCTCCAGGGACACTGGACTGTCTTCTGTTGGCTGCCGGCATCCTGTTGTTACTTAAGTGGTTTTGTCCTGGGAATAGGAGCCCCACTGAACTGGTTTCGGGGTGTTGTTATTTGGGGGTGTTTCGTCCTCTCTCTGCCATGCTTTCTATGCTAACAGTGCACCAGAGCGCAGATCTGTACCATCTTTTGCTCAGTGGTCCCGTACACCCCGAGGTGGATTCCATGCAGCCAGCATGAGCCCCTAAAGGGCACACTGGCCAGCACTGTGCCGCCTCCTCGCCGGCTCCCCCGCCCCCACTGCCACCCCCATGGTGGGCTGGAAGCGCCCCCTCTGGCTCTCGAGGTGCTGTCTTGTGGGGGGCCTGGCGGGGTGGCCTTTTCCTCTCGGGCCTCCCAGCTCCCCATGCTGCCCCCCCCAGCTTCCTGGGCGCCCGCTCCCCCTTCCCCCCATCGGAGCCACTGCTGCCCTGCGCTCTACAAAGGCGCGCTGTATGCCCGGAACCCGTGCCAGGCCCCGGAGCCACGTGAATGGGGTGCTTGTGTGCGGCATGGGGGGTGGGGGTGTGGGCGGAAGCCGGGCCCTCTGTGGCTGTCACGGCTTCCTGGCGCTGCTGCCTGCCTGGCTGTCCGTGCCAGGGTCCCAGGCCGGGTTCGCATGAGGTGCCTGGGTGCCAGGCCCCAGGGACAGGAATGGGGACAGAGCCCAGGGGTCCCAGGGAAGAGGCCAGAGGGCAGTTTCACTGACACTCAGCTGCTGGGGTGCAGCGTGGAGGGACCGTGTGTGTGCCAGAGATGGCCCAGCCTTCCTCCATCATGGCCATGGGTCAGTGGCCAGGACACGGGTGGCATCCTAGGTGGGGACGTCCCTGTGGGGCATCCCGGGCACTGCAGGGAGGTGAGCAGTGTCCCCAGCCTCTGCCTGGTCTGTGCCAGGATGTCCCCAGAGTGACAGCCACACGCGTCCCCAGAGCCATGCATAGCTGTCCCTGCTTGTGAACCACTGCCTTGTAGACTAGGCTGAGGCAGAACAGACATGTCAGTTTGTTTGTTTGTTGATTGTCTTTCTGAGGCAGGGTCTCCCTATGCAGTTCAGGCTGGCCTTGAGCTCACTTTGCAGCCCAGGCTGGTCTGGAACTCACAGCGACCCTCCCGCCTCAGCCTCCCGAGTGCAGGGATGACAGGCGTGTGCCACCACACCCTGCCCCTAGCACAGACATTTTAGACTCAAACCATTTTATTTTTCAAAGAGATGGCCACATTTGCAATAGTGATGTTCTATCCTCTGCAAAAGCAGCGCCCCCTTTCCGCCCCGTAGATATGGATCCCCACAAACACGCTCCAGAAATACCTGTTGGGACCCAAATCTGGCCACACTCTGTGAGCTCAGATAGTGACCCAGCCAAGCACGGAGGGCAAAGGGATTGTCTGCCTCTCGGGGCATGACTGCTCTGAGATCGGATGCTCACATCCCGGGAATCAGAGCGAAGTCCCCAGCATCGTGCAGGACTGAGGCTTAGAGGAGGAGGAGGAGGAGGAGGAGGAGGAGGAGGAGGAGGAGGAGGAGGAGGAGGAGGACGGGACCTCAGGCCTGCCAAGGTCTGCGCCTCACGAAAGGCGGGGTAAGGCTGCTGGCTCCACCACACGCAGGCTCAGCGGCTCCCGGCTCGGGGCTCTGACCCAGACCTGGCAGCGTCCTGGCTCCACAGGGCCCCGGTGACGTCTGCCCACCTTCCCTGTGTGTCTCTGTCTCCTCCTTTACGAGGACACTTGTCACTGGATCAGGACAGCCTCGCCTCAGCCTGACCCTATCTCCATGTTCTGAGACAGGGCCTGGCTATGGTGGCCCAGGCTGACCTCGAAATCGCAGGGACCCTCCTGCCTCAGCCTCCCCGGTGCTGGGATCACGGGTGTGCGCCGCCACGCCCGGCTCCTGAGACTTCACCTCTAAACAAGTGCACTCCCGGGTATTGGGGTCCGGTGGTCAGGAGCACAGCCTACAGGGCGAGCTGTCCCCTGTCCCCGCACGGGGACATTTCAGCCGCTCCTGGGCTGTGTGCTCCTGGTCTGCCTTTTGGGATGACAGAAGATTAAAACAGGCAAAAGAGAAAACAGGAGAACTGTCTCTCACATGCAGGAAGTGGGGTGTGAGTTCACTGGCTCTTCTGGGGGGGCCAGGTTCCCACGCAGCGCCCCCAGGAGCACCTGGTCTGCTGTTTGAAGCATACAAAGCAAGCCGTTAGAGTTTTCAGGTGTTTGGCAAAGCTTAAAGGCCACGTTATTGCAGTGATAGGGTTCCAGCCACGGCGAGGGGTTTCTTTCCCCCACCTGTTCCCCTGCCTTCCCTCCACCGCCTCCTCCCCTGGTTGGTTTCGTTTGGTTTTGTTTTGAGACATGAACTTGCTGTAGCCCAGGCTGGCTGTGAACTTCCCAAGGACCCTCCTGCCTCAGCCTCCTGGGTGCTGGGATTACTTAGCAACCACGCCAGCTACGGAGCACTTTAGAGCTGTGTGTGTCCCACTGAGCACCTCAGGGCCCTGTGGTTCTCTGGGGTGGGGTCCTAGGTCCCTGGGCTCCCCCTAACCCCTGGCCCCAAGCCAAAGCTCATGCGTCCCCAGATATCTGTCTCCCCTGGGTGGCAGGATGTCCCCTAGTCAAGCGCCACTGGGCTAATTTATTGCTAGTAAAACTTTATGATTCCCTTATTGTCTAGAACTAGTTTTGCTAGTTTAGTTTTTGGGGCGGCCGCAGGCCCGGCCTCCTGACTATCAATACCCCTGCCCTGCCCGAGGGTCCTCTGGTACCACCAGGACCCTCCAGATGGGTCACCTCCAGGCCATAGGCTACCCCCCCCCCGCTTAGAGTTTCAACCCGACACGCCTCCTCCTCTAAAGTGCCATGGTCCTAGTATTTGAGGAGGCTGAGTCAGGAGGATCGCAAATTGAAGCCCAGCCTGGGTAATTTAGGGACTCGGCAGGAGCCTGTCTCAAAATACAGCATTACAAAGGCTGGGACGGAGCTCAGGGTGAAGGCCCTGGCTCACCTCCCCTGCCACAAAACACAGCCAACTGTACCGCCCTGGAGTCCTGGCTGACCCCACGGCCCCCTGGCCGGCCTGCTTTCCCGTGGCCAGGCAGGAGCGGGGACGGTGGCCGGGGCGCCCTGGGAAGGCTGAACCTCTGCACAGTGTGGGGTTTACACGACTGACTCCTGTGGTTTCTGCCATGGAACTAGCTGGCTTCCCACAGAAACACCAGGATGGCACAACTAGTTTTAAAGATTTTCTAAGCCGTGTTCAAAAAGCTCAAAAAGGGAAAGGGAAGGAACAAACCAGAATGGAAGGGCTAGCCTTTAAAAGTTGGTTTTTTAGCCTTGTTTTTGCGGTATCCAGGGAATTGAGCCCAGGTAAGCGCTGTGCACCGACCCACACCCCAGCCCTCTTCAGAGTTTATCGTGAGGCCTCCCGGGCTGGCGAGGGACTTGAGATCCTCCTGCTTCAGCCTCCCCAGTAGCTGGGATTGGAAGCTAGCACCACTGTGCCCAGCGGGAACAAAGGGGTTTGCAGTCCTGGGGGCTGAACCTGGCTCTTCCCACTGAACTACAACCCCGGCCCCTTTTCTTTTTATTTTAGGGCCCAACAGTTTACAGTGCTGAGTTAAATAAAAAGCAGGTCTGGGGCGACTGATTAGGGTGCAGCACGCACTCAAGGCCCGGGATTTTGTGCCGAGTCCCGGCTTGGAAAGTTCTCCTGTGCTTGTTTAGAATCACAGTGTGCGAGCTCTGGGTCCAGGAGGGGCCCTGACGTTGTCCAGGCCAGGGCTCTGCAAACCGCAGCCCACAGGCCGTATCCGGTTTTCACAGGGCCCGTGAGCTGACCCGCTCAGAGCATTTGCTGTTTCTAAACCTCGTCTTGGTGCTGGGGATACGGACCAGGGCCTTGTGAGTGCTAAGCATGCGAGCCACCCCGGGCTCCACCTGCAGCCCAGTGAGCCTCTGCCTCTGTCCCTGTCTGTCTCCGAGGACACCATGAGTACCGGAAGCTACACCCCAGCCTTTGTTATTTTTTTTTTTGAGGGCAGGTCTTGCCAAGTTGCCCAGGCTGGACTCCAGCCCTGAGAGCCTCCTGCCTCAGCCTCCTGGAGTGCCGGATTCCACCGCACCTGGGTCTTTTAACTTTTTGGACACAGGGTTTCACTCAAGTTGCACGGGTTGTGTTGATTCACCATCCTCCTGCCTCAGCCTCCAGAGGATCTGGGGATGACCTGGCTGGTTTGCTGCGGGGTACTTTGAAGCCGCCACAGGCTGTGCAGCCTCAGTTTACCCAGGGTGCCAGCGCTGGGAGTGTGAGCTGGGCTTCTGCTACTGGAAGGAATGGGCCGACACAGGCTGGCTTACAAAGTCAAAAGTTTTTCTACCTCGCAGATTTGGGGGCCCAGAGACCTCGATGGGCAGGCTGGGGCGCTCGAGGCTCAGGCCCTGGAGAGGGCTACAGGGCAACCCGTAATAGGGGTGGAGCGGGAGGGGGAGGAGGAGAATGGGGACTGTGGGTCCTGAAGCCACGCCCCCAGTGGCCTATGCTCCTCCCACCAGGCCCCGCCTTTTAAAGGCACCCCCCCCCCTTTTTTTTGGTACCAGGGATACAACTCATGACCTCAGGTTGGCCAGGCAGGCGCTTGTGCCACTGAGCTAAGCCCCAGCCCTAAGATGTCATAGTTTAAAAAAAATAAAATAAGGAAAGCAGGGCACATAAGCACTCAGGAGGCTGAGGCAGGAGGATCACTGTGAGTTCAAGGCCAGGCTGGACATCTTAGGGAGGCCCAGACTCCGTCACCAGCCCTGCTTAACAGAGGAGGACGGGGAGAGGAAAAGGCGCGGATTTAGGTCTCTCGGGGTCTCCTGGATCGGAGACCCAGACGACAGAACCAGCCTTCCTGGCTTGCATTCTGGTTCCCCTCTTCCCGGGCACGGACCACCCCAACCCAGCATGGACTGGCTGGAAAGCAGGGTGCACAGTGGGGTGGTGCTGGCAGCGGATGGGGGGCAAGGTGGGACCCCAGGAAACAGCTGGGTTCCGCTGGGGCAGCCCCAGTGGGACGGTGGACAGGCACTGCGGCCTCTGATGGCTCAGCCAGCGTGACAGGGCCCCCTCCCCGCCCGCCTGGCCTGGCCTCCGAGGAGCACCCTCTGGTGCCCAAGGTCCCCGCAGAGCGGATGTGGGCCTGGGCCCGTGCTGTCCTGCGCTCCAGCCCGGCGCCTTCCTGCCTAGCGCTCTGCACTAACCTGCGAGTGTTTGCTTCAGACTTGTTTCCTGTGGCTTTGTGGTTTGTTTCTGTCTCATTTTGGTTTTGAGGGTTTTGTTTGAGGCCGGGTGCACAGAGTCTTGCTAGGTACATGAGGCTGGTGTCAAACCCATGGAGATCCTCCTGCCTCAGCCTCCCAGGTAGCTGAGATCCCAGCTGGGAGTCGCTGAGTTTCTGCTCTTCTGTCTGGGTTTAACTCTGCAACTCGGTGACACTGAGGGTAACTGAGCCCTGGAATCTGCATTGAGCTCTGCAGGGACTTCTGACACTTTCTTCTTTAGCCCGAGTGTCTGTTTTTTCTCTCTCTCTCTCTTTATTTGATCTGGAAAAGAGGCCGCTTCCTCCTCCCGGGTAGGTGGTGTGCGGGCTGGGAAGGATGCAGCCTTTTTATCCAGAGAAAGATTTGCCCTTCCTCATCCTTGGACCCATGAATCTGTCACCTCCATGGCAGAAAGGACTCTGCAGATGGGGTCGCGTGGAGGGCCCCTGGGGGTGGAACCATCCTGAGTTTCGGGGGCCCAGTGTCACCCAGAGTCCCCCCGAGCAGGGTTGGGAGGATGAGGGGCCAAGAGTAGCTGAAGACACAACGCTGCCCGCTCTGCAGGTGGAAGGGGCCACAAGCCGATGGCTGCGGGCGTCTCTAAGAGCCAGATGGGGACCTGGGCTCTCCCGGGAGCCTCAGGAGGAGCAGCCCTGAGTCTGCCCTGCAGACTGTGTGAGAGGGGACAGTTGTTTTAGTGGGTTTTAATCCACTAAGCCAGCGGGGATTTATTATGGCCGCTGCGTTAACTTAGAGAGCCATGCTGACCTAAGGTGTGAAATTGTCCTGGCTAGGTTTGGATTTGCAATCCTCCTGCCTCGGCCTCCTGAGCATTAGGGTGACAGTACACCACCCCCTGAGCGACGCCAGACACAGAAGGACTCTGTGGACACAGAAGGACAGTGTGGACTCTGGACGGGAAACACCTTCAGGAACAGGAGATGGCCTTGAATGCCTGGGCTGGAGAGGGGACAGGTGACACTTCTGGGGACAAAGCTTCGTTTTGGGGTGGTGGAGTGCTCGGGAAAGAGGAGGGTGTTACATCACGGGAAATATACTCAATGCCACTGACCTGCACCCCTTAAAGTGGTTGCGATTGGAATTTTGATGTGTTTTACCACAAAACCTGTCAGAGCTTAGGACCATTGACAGTCCTTGAAGGACACTTCCAAGATGGCTGTTTCCCCCTGCCAAGCCCTTCCTTCGCCAGCCCTGCTGAGAGGTAGACACTGACGGCTTCTCCTGTTCAGCTTCAGTGTCTGGTACCCAACTTTGGGCACCTTCGCTTTGGGGCACAGAGCAGGTCATGTGTTTGAGTGAGGCCTTGCCAGGCCCAGGTAACTGGTTCCGTGGGAGGAGCTCATTGTGAGAATGTGGTGAAATGCAGAATTGAAAGCAGAAGGTTGAAAAGGTCCAACCTGCTTTCAGGGGATAGGATACCCTGGGGAACAAGATCTGTGAGAAATAGAAGGGGCTGAATTGTGGAACCTTCTGGAACCGCCTAGAACTTTCTGGAATGCACAGGGCACTGTGAGGGCACTGTGGAACCTTCTGGAACCTTCTAGAACTTTCTGGAATGCACAGGGCACTGTGAGGGCACTGTGGAACCTTCTGGAACCTTCTAGAACTTTCTGGAATGCACAGGGCACTGTGAGGGCACTGTGGAACCTTCTAGAACTTTCTGGAACGCACAGGGCACTGTGTATGATAGTCTATGTTAATATTTGTACTCCCCCTCCCTCTAAATGGTGCCCTAGACATGAACCAAAGCAAGGAGAGGATTAAGCGTGTTTGTGGGGCACCAAGGTGGATGCCAAAGCCAGGATGGGTGGCTGGGGAGTTAACCTGTATAGAAGCTGGGGGAAGTGTCAGGGCAGCTGCTGGTTTTCATCCTGACAGAGGCTGGGTGGCCACGGGGCAGGAATCTGTCATGGGGGACCCCACAGGCCACTCCTGACCCCAGAGCTGAGGGGGGCTGTGGCTGCCTCTGCCTGGCCCCCCAGGGTGACCATCCCCTGGTCCCTGCTGGTGTGTCGTGCATGGGGAAACTGAGGCCACGTGCATCCCTAGTCACTGTGTGTCACCTGCGCCCCAAGTGACAGGGTGGGCGTCAGCCAGGGCCTCCCCTCTGGTCAGGGCCCATCTTCCTAAGTGGTGGCCAGGCACAGGTGACACGGGAAATGTTGGGTCTGGGGACAGGAGGGGCTCATGGGGTCCCCGGCCCCCGCTGTCCCCCCGCCGTGACCCCCAGTCCGCTGCCCGCCGTGCTCCCACGAGCTCAGCCCGGCCGCCCCAGAGGCCCCGCTGCCTGCTCAGGGCACTCGCCTGGCAGCATCCTGGGTGTAATTAAGTCGCCATTTCCCTCCGCGTGGTGACACAGATTGGGTCTAATGAGGACGGTGGTGTCCGTGCAGAGCTGAGGGCCTCGAGGCCCCGGGGCTGCTGGCGCTGAGGCCCTGGGAGGCCCGGGCCGGCCGGCTCTCCCCTGGGCTGCCGGGTGAGACCAGGGTGCCAGGAGGTGACGCGGGAGGGTCCCCAGCCTCAGAGGGTCTCAGTGCATCACTGGGAAGCAGGGTGACCAGATCCTGTGCACAAATCTTCTGTTTTTGAGGCCGGGTCTCGCTATGCAGTTCAGGCTGGCCTTGAGCTCACTCTGGAGCCCAGACTGGTCTCGAACTCAAAGTGATCCTCCTGCCTCAGCCTCCCAAGTGCTGGGATGACAGGCGTGCACCACCACACCCAGGTGCATCCTGTAGGACCCGAGAAATGTGTCCCCAGCCCTTCTTTGCATGGCTTTCCCAGAGCCAGTGTAGGTCATTTTGATCCTTAATTCCCATCCTTGGCAGGGGACCTTGTAACGTCACATTCCCTAATCTTTAGCAAGCCTGGTTCCATCGATAACACCCCACACACTGGGCTCCTGGCAGCCTTGCCTGCGTCTAAGCCTGGCCTTTCCCAGCCCAGCTCATGAGGGGGCTGGCACAGGGACGGCTGCCTTTGGACTATATGCAGCAGTTTGTAGCCCTATCAGGACTCTAAGCATTACAATATTCCCTGCCCCAAGTGTACAGACATCTGGATTTTCAGCAGTATAAATCTGTATCTTTTAAATATATTTCAGATTCTTATCCTTTGAGCATCTTGGAAACAGCCTTGTATCAGTCAGCTAGTGCTGCATAACAAATAGGCACCCCCCCCAGTATAATAGTTCATAGCAACACATACTTCTTATATCACAGTTCCTCAGGTCAGGAATCTGGGCACAGTCTAGCTGGCCCCTGCTGGGCTGTCACAGGCTGTGGTCTCCTCTGAGACTCAGCTCAGGAAGGACCTCCATCTTCATCACTTCTGCAGCTATCAATAGATTCTAGTTCCTTCCATTAGGTCCTGCCTGCCAGCATGGAAGCTTGCTTCCTGCACCAGCCAAAGATGGGGTTGCTGGGAAGATGCACGCCACCAGCTGGATGTGCATGCCTGTCATCCCAGCCCTGCCTCGGCTGAGGCAGGAGGATTCCAAGTTCCAGTCCAGCCTGGGCAACTTAGTGACAGCAAGACCTATCCCGAAATATAAAAAAAAATTAAAAGAGCTTAATGCGAAGGTCCCGCATTTGATCCCCAGAACTGCACCCGCCCACCCCAAATTAGGAGATTTTGAGTATAAAATCTTGTTATTTTTCTGAGTAATGGAAGAGCGGGTGATCTTGTGCCGTGTCTGGGACAGGACGGTCCCTTGTGATTGAACCTGGGTGTTATCTCTGTCTCCAGGGCTCCCTGCCCACTGGGGCCTTGGAGCGGAACTCAGACCCGTGAGCCCTCTGCAGTTTTGAGGGGACTGTGCCCCTGGTGATGGGTGGCAGCCCTGGGGCCCGGGAGGAGGGTCTGGTGGAGAGAGGGGGGCAAAATTATTTCTCAGCCTTGCTTGGCGAGCAGAGCTCTGGGGTGAAGACACAGGCAGCCAGCACCGGCCACGGCCCCAGGATGGTGGCACCTGCGGTGACGGGTGGCCCCAGGACCTCTTCCCGCCAGGCCTTAGTGCAGAAGTGGGGATTCAGCCGGAGACCAGCTGGGAGGCCGGAGAAGTGTTCAGCCCTGCAGGCTGCAGTGGGGGGCGGGGAGGCCAGGCGTGAAGGTGACCTTAGATGGGGGGCTCCCCGAGCCTGCGCTGTGCCTGAGGAAGAGCTGAGCGCTTTCCCAGCAGGCGCTGCGGGCCAACCTTGTGGGCCAGGCTGGCCGCGCCCTGCCGTGTCCTGAAGCCAGCTGGTTCTGGGGAGCAGGCGGTGGGGGAGCTCCAGGCCTCCAGTGCAGGGGTACAGTCCGGGAGCACATGGCTGGTCACCTTGGCCAGCACCAGAGGAATTCTTTCCACCCCGGAGGCTCTCAGCTTCTTCAACAAAATATATATATATTTTTTTTGCCTTTTTTTTTTTTTTGTAATGAGGCTCGAACTCACAACCTCATGCTTGCCAAGCAGGTGCTTACACCACTGAGCTAAATCCCCGGCCCCTATATTTTAGGGTCTTGCTGTGCAGTCCAGGCTGGTCTGGAACTCAGAAGGATCCTCCTGCCTCGGCCTCCCGAGTGCCGGGATTGTGGGCGTGAGCCACTGTGCTGGGCCTGTGGCCCTTTTTAAAAACAGTTGGATTTTGAGAGCTGGCCTGGCTAAGTTGCCCAGGCTGGTCTCAAACTTGAAGTCCCTGGGGTAGCTGGGCGACAGGTGGGCACCCCACCCCACGTGGGTTTGACCCTCTTAAAGGTGCCCTCCTTTTTGTGACTGCCTTCTGCAGAGGGGACCCGGGGCTGGTTTTATCCTCTCTCTGAGCCTCAGTTTCCCCATCCGTACCCTGTGGGAACATTGTGTAGAATAATGTGTAGGACGGTGGTCCTGGGGGACACTGGCATGTTGGGGACACCTGTGGCTGTCACGCTGGCGTGGAGCGGGCAGCAGCCAGGGACACTGTGTCCACCCTGCAGTGCCGGGTGATGGAGCTGGCCGACGTCAGCACCGACCACTGATCTGACCTGGTGTCAGTCAGATGCGTCCGAGGTCACCTCCAGAGAGACCGGAGGCCACGCCGTGATGCAGAACTTTGCACGCAGCACCTGCCGCCCCTCAGCCTCGCCCTGGGAGCCTCCCTCTGTGCCACCATGCCGGGGTCCTGGGTGCTGTCACCGGGCCGGGGAGGAGGCGGCGCCCCCGTACCCCACTCCTGTCGGCAGCCTCGCTTCCCTGGCCGATTTGCATACCCTGTTTTTAGCTCCTTCTCCTCGAGATTTTATATAATCGGCTCATTATGCCAGGCTGTCACGGGGACCCAGCGTTCCCTCAGCCGCTTTCTGAAGCGTTTGCTCACGTCAATCGCTAATTGCCTGTCTCTCTCTCTCTCTCTCTCTCTCTCTCTCTCTCTCTCTCTCTCTCTCTTTTATAAACTTTGCATTTTAGAACAGTTTTAGATTTATAGAAAACTCTTTTTTGGTACCAGGATTTGAACTCAGGACCTCGCACTTGCCAGGCCGCTGCTTAGGCCACGGAGCTGAATCCTCGGCCCCAGACCTGTGGAGAGCTGGGGAACTCAGTCGAGAGAGGTCCCCGTGTGTCCCTGATGACGATGGTCTCACGTCGACCCGGGACGTGGGTCTCGGTCACTAAGCTGGTGTTGACACCCGGGGTCCGTCCCAGCCCACGCTGTCTTTGGAGTCCCTTAACTTACCTGGTGGCCTTTTCCGGACCCCGTCCAGGGTCCCCGTGGCATTTCGTGGCCCCTGTGCCAGGGCCGGCCGGGGCCTCAGGCCTTCTCTTCCCGATTCTCTGAAAGGCTTAACAGAGGCCTGGCGGGGCTGGCGGGACTCCACCTACGACTCGGCTGTGACAAGATGGGACCCAAGGCTGTCGCACTGAGCTCTCGCCCTGGCCTTTTTATTTTATTTATTTATTTTTTATCTTTTGGAGACGAGGTCTCTCTGTGTAGCCCGGGCTGGTCTGGAACTCGCAGCGACCCTCCTGCCTCAGCCTCCCCAGAGCTGGGGTGACAGGCGTGGGCCAGCGCTCAGAGCCGGACAGGCGCCCTCCTACCCAGGGCGGCACCGCGGGCCTCTGCTCGGCCAGGCCGCGTCCCCACCCTGGGCCTCCGGGGACTCTGCGGCCCTTGCCGTGTGAATGGTGTACACAGTGTGTTCCTTGTCCCCAGCTGGCCTCGGCCCGAGCCCACAACGGCCACGTGTCTGCGCCTCCCGCGTCCAAGGGTGGGGGTGAAGACGGCTCCGGAGACAACGGGCGATTCTGTGCCCAGGGGACACTGAGAGATGTCTGGGGACGTCTGCGGCTGTCACAACCAGGGGAGCTCCCAGCATGGGGGCTGGAGCACAGGGACGCGGCCAGCATCTGCAGTGGTGGTGGTCGGGGGGCAGAGGTCGCCCCATGAGGACGCCTTTCGGGTCACAGCGCCCAGGCGACAATGGCCGCATTGCACTGGGAAGGCCTGCCCCGTGCAGTGGACATGACCTGTGCGTCCGGGGTGCGGGGCTCTGGGGGCTGCAGGGCACCAGGCTCACGGCTGAGGGCCCGTGCTGGGTCCTTCGGCCCCGTCAGCCTTGTGACCGTGACCGTGACCGTGACCGTGACCTCCTCCTGCACCCCGCCTGGGCGGGAGCTGTCAGCAGCCCCCGCGCTGTGCTCCGCCTTGGCTGTCAGCGCCCGGAGGTGACACAGTTAGATGGTTGCCGTGGCGATGAGTGGCAGCCTCAGCTCGGGTACAGGAGACAGCGCGGGGGCTGCACCCGGAGAGGAGCCACCGCTGCCACGTGCGGGACGGGACGTCAGCAAGGACGCGCGGGGGCTGCCGGCTGTCACCCCCAGGGCCCTGGCTGTCCCTGCCCTCCCTCCGGGTTCCCTGCCCCAGCGTGATTCTGTCCCCAGGGGACGTCTGTGACCGCCACACTGGCACGGAGTGATTGGGGGCCTTGGGCACCGCTCGGCGCCCTCAGGGACACTCGTATTAAGGGGACCAAGTGACACAATGGCCCTGGGCAGATGGAACTGGCCAAGGCCTGGGGACCCTCTCCTGCCAGGTCACAGAGCTTTGCTTTCTTGGCTGGTCGTGCCGAGTGTCCGCCCGAATTCACCACACGTGGCCACTGTCAGAGTCGGCAGCACAGGGATGGCCCTGCTGTCCTGGGGGAGGTCGGGTCCCGGGGTGCTGGCCGGAGGTGTCCAGCAAGGCTCTGCTCCCTGCGGATATTTTCACCGTGTGTTTCAGGCCGGCCTTGAGCTCATTCTGTAGCTCAGGCTGGTCTCAAACTCGCAGCGATCCTCCTGCCTCAGCCTCCCGAGTGCTGGCCTGACAGGGGTGCATGACCGTGCCCAGCCTGATTGTGCCCTTTCTGATGTGCATGAATACATGTCTATGTATGAGTCTAGGCGTACAAACCACTATCTGTGCGTACACAAACTATGATTTTTACTCTGCTGTTGGAGTGATTTACTTAGATACAGTCAAACACCACGTAGCCACTTCCCTTGGTGGCCCCCAGGAGTGAAGGTCCTGCACCCTGCACTGTGGAGGGGGGGCAAGCTGGGTGTTACTGGCATAGCAGTGAAATCATCTGAGGACCTGCTTCTCAGGATGGATTCCTGTCGCTAACCTACCATGACCGTCATCGCCTCTTGTATCGGTCAGCTAGTGCTGCGTAACAAGTCAGAACAGAGTCAATGCCTCAAAACCACACCACATGTCTCACTAGTTAGCCCAGGCTGGCTTTGAACTCTGGGCAATCCTCCTGCCTCAGCCTCCCAAGGTTTGGGATCACAGGTGTGCCCCACCACACCCAGCTTGTTGAACATGTTATTCATACACTTACTGGCCGTTTCATAAATCTGTTATGGAGAAATGTTTTCTCTGGTCTTTCCTCCACTGCTCAAGTCAGGTGATTCCTTTCCTCCCTACCACGTCCTGCTTCTCAGTGTCGCCTTTGCTCTGGGCTTCAGGAGCGGCTCTCTCAGGGCTCTGGCTGGGTCGGGATTTGGGTTTGTGGTCAGTGTTTGATCTTTTTGTCTTGGGTCAGCTGAGTCACCCCAGCATCCAGATGCTGGTCAGGGGACTCGGGTGCCACCTGCTGGCCACGTGGTGCCCTCTGTCCCTCCACACCTGGCTTTTGGATGGTGGCCGGCACTTTGCTGTCCCTGGAGCACACAGCTGGGGACAGGGCGGGGCAGCGGCGTGTGGCAGAGGGACAACAGGAGTCAGGCTGGGTCGGCCCCTTGCCCCTCGGTCCCCACTGCACCCCTGCCCGTGGCACCCGCCTGCCCCGGCTCCCAACCCGGGCTGTTCATGTCACTTGAGCCGGGTCTAAGGCAGCGAGCGGGACATGAGCAGGGGACCTGGGCTCAGCAGCCAGCTCTGCCGGACCTGTGCAGGGCACCAGGGGAGCTGTCCCTTTGCCCTGAGGAGCCGTGCCAGGGGCCCGGTGTCTCGAGGTGGTGTTAGGAAGGAGAGGACGGGGCGGGCAGGGGTCAGAAACCCAGCACCCTGGGTCAGCTCGGAGCTGGGCATGGGCGGGTGGCGACAGCTCCCTGCCCAGGCATGCGCAGTGCCCAGGGGCCTGGGGTCAGTGTCTAGGCAGGACAGCGCCGTCCTTCCCCGTTCCAGAGGCAGCAGGACGCGTCCCGGGTGACCAGAGGACCCAGCTCCCGGACGGGCTCTGTGTCCCTCCCTGCTCAGCGTGGGGGTCACCGTGGGCAGCACCCTGGGACCTCAGCAGGCCAGGTGATCGCTGACCGCGGTCTCCAGTGGGCATGGTGACCACAGCCACCTCCGTCCCAGTGTCACAGTGCTCCAGGGTGTGCGTCCCCAAGTGTTTTCAGAAACAGGAGCCCGGAAGGACGCAGGCCCTGAAGCGGGCGACGGAGGCCTTTCTGTTTTCCTGTTTTCACGGTGACTGATGTCACAGCCTAGCTGGTGCCCAGGCCAAGCGCTTTCCTGTCATGTGTGGTGCCGCCCGGGGCCCCAGTACCCCAGGCTCCTGTCACCATGGATCGGGAGGGTCCCTCTCATGAGCTGTCACCTCTCTGTCCGCGTGTGCACCCGTTGAACCATGGTGGTGGGCAGGGCTCCCATCGCCCGGTGACACGGGCTCAGATCCCTGTGGGGGTTACAGGCGTGGCTTCTTCTGGGGGGCATGGGAACTGGGTTTATCCTAAGAGCTGCTCAGCCGCACACTTTGGAAGGGTGCAGGATGACACGGGGCTGGGCTCTGACACAGGCCCGGCCCAGCTCCCCGGGAGGCTGAGGCAGGAGGATCCCAAGTTCAAGCCCGGCCTGGGCATCTTTGCAAGACCTGACCTCAGAACAAAAAAGGTACAGGGCTGGAAACAGCCCGGTGTGAAGGTCCTGGCTTCGGTCTGCGGCCAGCGGTGACATCTGCTCCTTGTGCTTGGTCCCCAGAGGCCTGGGGTCACTTATACCTGCCTGCCCCTCGGTCCCAAGCGATCTGGTCACCAGTCTGAGCCCCGCACTGCGCCCTGGCACCTGGGCATCTGCACCCGCTTTCCTGGGCCTTCCTTTGGTCTCTCCAGAGGCCCTGACCCACCCTCCTGGCCACTCATGGTCCCCGGGGCTTGTGAGCCATCCCGAAGGGACCCAAAGGCCAGCGTCATTGGTGGAGCTCGAGTGAAGGTCATGGAGGACCACAGAGCACCAGCTGGCACTGCCTGCAGCCTGGCTGCGTCTTGTGCCCAGGGACAGAGCTGCCAGACGCGGCCACCCATGCATGCCGAGCTGTCCTGCAGCCCCAGCTGGTCTGCGCTGAGGGAACCCCAGGGCCCCGCAGTGACCACTGTGGGCTCAAGGGCGGCCTGGGCCAGGACACCGGTCAGAGCCACCAGAAGATGGGGGCAGCCCTGGCATCCACAGAGGGACACACGTGGAGGCCGTCCCCATGCAGGGGCATCACACAGCCAGGCTGGGGTGCGGCTGTGACACTTCACAGCGTGGACAGACCCTGAGGGTGTCATGCATAGTGAGAGACACTGGACTCTGTGGTGTCCGTGGACAGGAAACGCCAGAGACAGGATGTGTCCCCTCCCCAGGGGCAGGCGGGGGCAGGTGACCACTCACGGGATGGGGCCAGCTTTTTGGGGTGATGCCATGCTGTGGGTGATGCCATCACTGCACACCGTAGAGTGTGCCACCAGCCAGCAAACTCTGTGCATATTATTTATGTTGCAGCGCTGGGTGTCGGATCCAGGGACTCTGCCCTGAGCCCCATCTCCTGGCTCTTTTTATTTTTGGGAAAAAAAAAATCATCGTAAATTGCACAGCTGATACTGAAGTTAGATCCTCCTGCCTCAGCCTCCCCAGTAGCTGGCATGACAGGCGTGTGCCACCACTCCTGCTTGAATTGCACCCTCTGAACAGCTGTTATGTGCACACTGAGTCTCAAAGCAAAGCACCATGGGACCACCCTTACATTCAGTCTGTACGCTCGGTGTGCAAAACCGGCCTCTCTGCGTGGTGCTATCACGTAGTTTTGTAGTGTTGTTAGAGAAGCAGGACAAAGGTACAGGACCCCCCTGTCCTATCTGCAGCTTCCTGTGAGCTGCGGTGAATTTAAGAGTTGAAAGAATTGTAAATCCCAGCACCCAGGAGGCTGAGGCAGGAGGATCACTGCATGTTTAAGGCCAGCCTGGGCTACAGAGTACGTTCAAAGCTATCAAAGTGAGCTAGAACTACATAGTGAGACCTCGCCGAGAGAGAGACAGAGACAGAGACATAGTTCCCTGTAAAATGGAGGGGTAGTCTTGGCCTCTAGCAGCTCTGTGAGGATGCTGCTCCAGCCCTTTCATCATGCATCTCCGGTGACAGTTGCTGTCAGGGCCATGCATCCCTCTTGCCTCAGGGACCCAGCAGCACCAGTCCCAAAGGGACAGTGCCTGGTGGAGCTAATCCTGCAAGGGCCAGTTAAGACATTTCTGCAGCTTGGGCGCCACCTGCAGTTGGCAGTGAGTATTTCAACAAATTAGCGTGAGTTCAAAGAAAGCCAGTCAGCGGCTTTATTTATTTAAATTGGTATATTTGGTGCTGGGAATTGAACTCAGGACTTTGCACCTACCAGGCAGGCGCTATGCCACTGAGCTATATCCCCAGCCAAGCCAGCATTTTTAAAAAGAAAAAAAATTAACTTTTTAAATAAAAAACCTTTTTTGCCGTACTGGGGATTGAAATCAGGGCCTTTCACTGAGCTGTAGCCCGCCCTTCTGCTCATTTTGAGGTATGGTCTCATCAAGTTGCCCGGGCTGCGTTTGAACTTGCAATCCTCCTGCCTCGGCCTCCTGGAATGCTGGGATTACAGGTGAACACCACCATTCCAGGTCAGGAAAAAAAAAAAGTTAAAACAGGCGTGGTGGCACATGCCTGTCATCCCAGCGTTTGAGGGTGTTCAAAGCCAGCTGGCACTAGAAATCGAGACCCTACCTTAAAGAAATAAAATAAAAGGGGTTGGGGATGTAGCTCAGCGGCATAAGCGCCTGCCTTGCAAGCAGGCAGTTGTGAGTTCGATCCCTGGTACTGATAAAAAGGAAAAAGACAAAAACTAAATAAATAAAAAAATAAAATCGCGATGTTATGTTAAATGAACTTTTAAGGTGCTGGAGATGGAACCCAGGGCTTCGCGCATGCTAACCAAGTGCCCCTAAAATGAGCTCTCCCCCCCCCCCCCGCGCCAAATGAGTTTTTAATGTTAGCATCATTTTACACTTCCAGGAGTTACAGAGTACATCAGAAATTCCGGCCAGCTTTGCGGGATGTTTTATGATAGCTGCGGTCCTCAACTTTTTTGGCGCCAGGGACTGGTTTTCTAGGAGATGATTTTCCCACGGTGGGGGCGGGAGTAGCCCCGCGCGTGCGCAGTTCACAGCAGGCCGCTACAGTGCGGATTAGGGGCGGAGCCGATCCTGCAGGGGGCGGGGCTTGGCGGTGACCCGGTGGCCTGGAAACAGAGGTGGCTCTGATTTCTGCGCACCTCCTGCGCAACTGAAGCGTTGTACTTGTATCGCAGCTCAAGCTAGAGTTACTGAGCACTGAATATATTAAAAAAGCTTTATAAAAAAGATCTCATTGAGTGGCGCCTGGTGGCACATCCTTGTCATTCCAGTGTTCAGGAGGCTGAGGCAGGAGGATCAAAAATTGGAACCCTGAAGCCACAGCATAGCAACCTAGCCAGACCCTGTCTCGATACAGGAGAAAGGGCTGGGGGTCATGGCTCAGTGCAGAGGCCCTGGGGTCAGTCCCTGGTTCCACTCAAGAAATAGGTCACCTCCTTCTGGCCTTAGGGAAGGCCAGCGAGGCTGGGTGTGGCCCTGGCTGGGTCAGGAGGATCCTTGCAATGATCCTCCTGCCTCAGCCTCCAAGCGCTGGGATGACAGGCGTGTGCCGCCACACCTGGCTCTGACCTCTGCACTTTAAAATCTTCCCCTCTCCCCATGGTGAGGCTGAGGGATTCCAAGGCAAGATTCTCTAAAAGGTTTGTGTCACAGTCTTTGCTGAGTGGTAACAAGCACCTGTCATCCAGCACTCTGGGAGGCTGAGGCAGGAGGATCTCAAGTTTCAGCCCAGCCTGGGCAACTTAGGGGCTTCGCAAGATCCGTCTCAAAAGGTGAAAAAGCCTGGGGGTGCTGCTCAGTGAGAGAACCTTGGCTTCCATCCCCAGCGCTACAACACACACACACACACACACACACACACACACACACACATCCTGAGGTTGTGCAAATTCAGGCTCCCGCTTGTCTGCCATGCCCGGCTCTTCCCTCCACGGGGCCCAGATTCACACACTGTGTTTTCCCCTAGGAAGCAAAGCCCTGGGGCCGGAACCTGGCTGGGGACAAGATCTCACACACAGGTAGGTCCCCTCATATCTGTCTTCGCTCCTCTGGGCACGATGTCCTGGTCATGCTGGGTATCTGAGGGCTGGTCTCCTCCAGGGATGGCAAGGACTGTGCTTGGTCTTCCGCACCCCTGGCCCATTTTCATGAAGGGCACAGCAATTGCTGAGGGCAGAGCTAAGTCTGGGCTGGGACGTCGAGCTGAAAGCTGTGGTCTCAGTCCACTTTCTGGTGCTGTAACAGAGTGCAGGAGGCAGGGTGTTTTATAAAGAAGAAAGGTTGGTTTGGCTTCCAGTTCTGAGGGGAGATTGGTGACCGCGTCCAGTCAGGGCCTCAGCAGGACAGCAGGACACATGGCATTCCAGGCAGGGGTGACCCGTTACGCCAGAATTCCAGGGCCAGACAGGGCCTGGCGGGGGCCTCTCTGCTCTTGTTTAAATTTTGAGACAGGGTCTTGCTGAGTTACTAAGTGCCCAGGCTGGACTTGGACTTGCAGCCTTCCTGCCTCAGCCTCCCAGAGCGCTGGGGTGACAGGCGTGTGACACCACCTCCGACTGCTTAACTTTGTGTTAGGATTGTGGAGAGAAGGGAAAAGCCGGGGGGCACTGGCAGGGCACCTATGGGGGTGCCATGAGAGAGATGCCAGCGAGCGTCGCCCCCACTTGGGTTGTTGGTGTGGGGCTGGGATACGCTCTCACTTCCTGTAGAAATGAAAAAAAAAGGTAGAAAGTGGGTCAGAGCCCCCAGACCCTCTCTACCTCATTCAGGGCTTAATTATAAGATAAGGTCTCCCTGCGAAGCTCAGGCTGGCCTTGGACGTGCAGAGATCCTCCCGCCTCAGCCTCCCTTTGTATTTGGATGACAGGTGTGAAGAGGGACACTGTGTGGGTGTCCTTGGGAGCTCCTGGCATGGCGCGGGTCGGGGCCAAGGTTGGTCATGTGGAGCCCGAGACCCCTGCTGTGGGGCCTGGGATCAGGTCCCTTTCTCTGTGACCCGGGGACGCATGGAGCTTTTGTGGAGGGCGACCGAGGCTTTTCCTACTCTATCAACAAACACAGCAGTAGCAGTGCCAGCGCCAGCCATGCTCAGCCCTTTAGCTCCCCCAAAGCACGGGACAGGCAGCGTGGGCTCCTCCTCACCCCGCAGAGCCCGGCGCCTGCAGGCTGGGCCTTCTTCCCTGAGCCGCAGTCTGCAGGACAGCCCTGTGCACCCGGGAGGCCACAGCCGCAGGGCTGCATCAGCTGCTTTGACTTTCTGGGGTGCAGAGGGGGCTGTAATCCTGACCCTAGGAGAGGCGGATGCAGGAGGGTCGCCAGTTCGGGGTCAGTCTGGGCACTTTAGTGAGACCCTGTCTCCACCTAAAAGCTGAAAAGGGCTGCCGATGGGGTCAGTGCAGGGCGGTGCGCAGCCGCCCCCAGCCGCCCCCAGCCCAGGGTGGGCGGGGCTGCAGTTACCGCCAGCGGCCAGCAGGGGGCAGGGGAGGAGCGCGAGTTCAAGGGACGGGCGCGCTGTGCGGGTGGTCTTAAGAGAGCTGAGGTTTGTCTTTCCGTCTGTCTGTCTGTTTTTTTTGTCTTTTTGAGGCAGGGTCTCGCTGTGCAGTCCAGGCTGCCTTGAGCTCACTGTGTAGCCAGGCTGGTCTCGAACTCGCGGCAATCCTCCTGCCTCGGCCTCCTGAGTGCAGGGCTTACAGGCCTGCGTCTCCACGCCCGGCTGAGCTCAGCCCTTTCCGCTGTGCCCAGTGCTGAGAGGCCGGGCCCGGCTGGCCCTGGATGTCCCCTGCGGGCCCCTCTGGTCCCGGGCGTGTCTGTTATCAGTTCTCTCCTGGACAAGCCGTTCCGGGGCCGCTGTCTGCACGGGGGTCACCTGAGGGCAGTGCTGTCCGCAGGGGCCACTGAGCAAGGTCTCAGGCCCGTGCAGCTGTCACATCTGGGGAGCTCTGGAGCCAGCCGGGGTGCCCTGGGCGCCCCCCACCAGTGAAGGAACGGGGGGGGGGGCTATCCGGGGACCCGGCTGCTGGGTCTGAGCCTTCTGCCCCCCCCAGGGGGGTGACACTGGGGGCGCTGTCTCAGGACCTCAGCGGGGCAGGCAGTCGCGGTATGCGCGGAGGAGGTCACTTGGGGTCCCTGGCACCCCTTGATTGAGGGGGTCTTATCTGGGCATCGTTTTGCCCCCAGCAGCTGTTCACAGCTGCCAGGATTTTGGGGGGATGTCACTGGCCCCCACCCGACGATACCCACTGGGCCCGCCCCCAAATGCCCGCAGCGCCCCTGCCACGGGACCTCGCACCGCTCTGCTCCTCTGAGCCCTGAGGGCCCAGCTGTCCTCCTAGAGCCATGACTGCCCCATTTTCCTGACTTGTAAATCGAGGCCCAGTGAGGTTCCCATCTGCCATCCAGGAGTGGGGACCCCTGGTGGGGGTGGAAGGAGCCCCAGCGTCGCCCACGTGCCCCCTGCTCAGTGCCCGGCGGGCCCAGCTGGCCAGGAAGCCCGAGCAGACCCAGAGCACGCGTGGGGGTGACGGAGGGCTGCAGAGCCCCGGGGGCGCCAGGAGGGCGGAAGGGGCTCCTTGCGGGTGGGCGTCGCCGCGCAGCATGTCCGCGGCTCAGGCCACTGTTGGGACTGACCACCAGGAGCCGGGGCTGTCACGCCCGGGCTCAGGCTGATGTCACAGCCTGAAAAGGATTATTAAAAGACGTTATGAGCTGGGGGTGGGGAGTCACTGTCCCATGGGTCCCCCGGATTTCCAGTTTGCAAGATGACACATTTTAGCTGCATCAAGGGTGGTGTGGAAATGCTTCCTGCTCCTCAGGGGCGCACACAGGAGGGGGTGAAAAGGGAGATTTTGTCACATTTTTACCTCAAGGGGAGGGATGGAGGTGAAGGAGGTGTCTAAGAGGCTCCTGAATTCTCCTGCCAGCCCCAATAAAGAAGGTACCTGGCGTGGCAGCACTCTGGGAGGTGAGGCCGGAGGGCTGCAAGTTCAAGGCCAGCCTGAGCAGCTTAGTAACTCAGGGAGACCCTGTTCCAAAATCAGAAGTACAAAGGGCTGGGAATGGAGCTCAGTGGGAGGATGCTAGGTTCAACCCCCAGTGCCACAATAACAAAAAACAAATAGTCAATTTGTAAGCAGCCTGTGGAGACCACAAGGCAAAGGCCCAGAGTGGCCTCTGGTTGGCACCGAGCCCCTCTCAGCAGCCAGCAGGACAAGGGCTTCTTCCCCACACCACCAAGGAAAGAGACCCTCACAGCAGCCCAGTGGGGCTGAGCAGAGCACCCCAACTTCTAGACAAGAACTCAGCACAGCCAATGCCAAGGCTCAGGCTTGGGAGACTCCGAGAAGAGGACCCAACTGAGCCGAGCTGTACGTGGGCATCACTTTGGTGATTTGTTACGAGGCTGTGGCTGACCCATACACTTTCTGCCTTGAAACAGAGTTAATTATCTCCATTCCAAAGATGAGAAAATAGCTGAGTCACTTGCCTGGAGCCAGATGACAACTGGTGACATTTAAATTAGCTGTGACTGTCACCCGGGCCAGACCATGGGTTCGATGAGGTCAGGGATCTGGTGCAAAGCCTCCACGATAGCTAGAGAGTGAGAGAGAGAAGAAATGAGCCCGGTGTGGTGCTGTCATCCTCACCACTCAGGAGGCTGAGGCAGGAGGGTTTGGCACTGAGGCAGCCTGGGCGCCTGGCAAGGACGAATGAGACGGGCGAGTCCTGGGGTTGATCTCATGCTGCAAAATAAGAGAATAAAGGGGGCCAAGAAGAGAGAGCAGGCAGCGGGCTGTGGGGCGAGGCGTCAGTCACCGACTGGTGGCCGGGACCAGGACCGCCGGGGTGCCCGGGGACTCGGCTCCGCTGCTGAGCCAGCCGCCCGCGAGGGCTGAGCTCAGCGCTCCTGGAGCGGGACATTCTGTCCCCGCGCCCTGACTGACGCCCGGCTGATTCACAGCCGTGCCTGCAACGGAGGCCGGGCGGGCGCGGTCACCCTCCGACCCACGTGTGCCCGGGAGCTCCGAGCCTCGGGAGGGCACACGGAGCGGGCGGCCTGGCCAGCTGCCGGCAGTGGCTGTCCTTGAGGCCGGAGGAGCCGGCGACGGAGGGAAGGGAGGTGGCGGCCGTGACTGTGTCTCCAGAGTCCTGCGGGCCGCGCGGGTGGCCCGGCCCTGCAGGGTGCTGAGCGGTGTCCCTGGCCCTTCTTGTTTATTTCTTATTTCTTATTTTGAGACGAGGGCGCACGAAGTGGCCCAGGCTGAACTCAGACCTGCGATGCTCCTGCCTCAGCCTCCCAGACCCTGGATGACACACATGCGCCACCACACCAGCTAATAACATGCGACGTTGTAACTGTCCAGGCGCCCAGCTCAGTGGCACTGAGCGCCTTGCGTGGCTGTCACCACCGTTCACTTCCAGAACTTTCTATCTCCCAAGCTGAACCCATGAGACACCGCCAACTTTTTCCTCTTCAGCCCCAGCACCCGGAGTCTTCATTTCTCCGTCCTGGGTGCTTTCTGTCCACAGAGCGCATGCTGTGTGGCCATCTGTGTCCGGCGTCTCTCACTGAGCACGGTTTCCTTTAGGTCCAGCCACACTGTGGCGGTGACACAGCTGCACTCCTTTTCCTGGGCATATAATATTCCAGTCTGTGACTGGGCTTGGCTGTGTGTCCCTCTGTCCATCTGTGACACGGGAGCTGTTCCCACGTTCGGGCTGTTGGGAAGCTTGTGTTACAGTAGACCCAGGTGCACAAATAGTCACTGTCTCCCTGTTTGGGGTGCTTCTGGGCACAGTGCCCAGCCTGTCCTGAGCCCAGCCTCTGGTCCTCTGACCACCTTCTGAACACTGCCCTGGATCAAGACGTGCCCAGGCCCTGCCACCTGCCCTGGGCCCGCGTGCCTCCAGGAGGAAGCTGGCTTTTATCACCACCGCAGCGGGAAGCCTCAGAGGGCAGCTCGGGGTTCCCTCTCAGCTGTGTCCCCTTCCCCAAGGCGCCTGACCTGGCCATCTCCGAGTTTCAGAAGAGGCCTAGCACTCCGCACGCATACCGAGGCCCTTTGGGCCACTGATTTCCCCAGAATGCACCATGCTCCCTGCCCAGAGCTGCTCTAAGGGCCGCAGGGCACCAGGACAGCAGGGGTGAGCCCGTGCTCTCCAGCCTGGGGCCTGGGGTCGGTGGCAGTGATGATAATCTGCCCTCATAGAAAGAAAAAGAACGTTCAAGTTGGGGGAGGGGGGCGCAGGCCTGTAATGCCAGCGCTTGGGGAGGCTGAGGCAGGAGGATCCACAATTCAAGCTCGACCTGGGCAACTCAGCAAGACCCAGTCTCAAAGGAAATGGTGAAGAGATTGGGGTGCAGCTCGGCGTGAAGCCCCGGGGCCCAGCCCAGCACAGCACGGAAGCCACTGGGTACGCAGTACCTGCCTGGTACTGCCGTGACACAGGCCACGTGCCCAGAGGCTTTAAAGTTGGAGACCTCTATGTTGTCACAGCTCTGGGGCCGAGGTCCCAAACCCAGACCTGGGCCACCGGGCTGAGGCTCCGAGGAAGCTCCTTCCTGCCTGCCTGGGGCTGGGGTCCCCTCACCCTGTCTCTCCCTCTGTTATCACATGACTCCTCCCCCTCCACTCCCTGTCTCCGCACTGGAGATGGAACCCCAGGGCCTTTGCAGGAAGCCGAACCCCCAGGCCTTTTTAAGCTTACTTTGAGACAGGCTCTTGCCAAGTCATCCGGGCTCTGCTGGAACTTGCAATCCTCCTGCCTCAGCCTCCCAAAGGATGGGTGTGTGCCGCCACATCCAGCCTGGAGGTTTCTGGGTCCGAGGGATGGACGGGGCCGGGTCTCCCTGAATGATGCTGGTTCTTGTCCGGGCTGGCGATCATCAACTGGAGCAGTTCTGACATTAGAGGACAGAACTTGGGGTCACTGGTGACTGTCACACTGGGAGCCCCTGGCTCGGAAGCCGGGGACCCTGCTCACACCCGCACTGCCCAGGGTGCTCCCGGGAGAGCACCCAGTCCTTGCCCCTCGGCCCCACCCCCGACTGTCCCTGGCCCTGAGTCCCTTCCGCCTCGGGGCCACTCAGCCCTGCTGGATTTCCAAGCCAAAGAGTCTATTTTACAGGCTCGGGTGGTGGCCTGCATGTCTGTGTCTCTGTTTCTGTCCCTAGCTAATGACTTCCCCTCCCTGGGAACCGTCCCCACCAGGGGTTGGCAGTCTGTCCCTTAAAGTCCAGGTGGTCCCTAGTGCTCGGTTTGAGGATCAGAAACTGCGCTTGGAGGATCAGAAACTGCGTGAGACTCACTCTGTGGTGGGCGTGGCTTCCAGGTGGCCTTCCAGGTGGGTGTGGCCTGCGCCAGTAAAACTTTATTGATACAAACAGAGGATTGCTGGGATTTCAGAGGGTCCCCTCTCCTGGTCCTGTGCTACTCATGCAGGCCTGTCATCCCAGCACTCTGGGAGGCTGAGGCAAGTTCCAGCCCAGCCTGGGCAGTTTAGCCACTTAATAAATCCCTGTCTCAAAGAGAAAAATAAACACCGTTGGGTCTGAGGGTGAAACTCAGTGCAAAGGCCCTGGGGTCAATCCCCAGAACTGCAAAATAAAAGCGAAACAGGTCTCTCTCTCTGTCTTTTTCTTTTTTTAGTACGGGGATTGAACTCACAATGTTGCTCCCCAGGCAGGCGCTTATACCGCTGAGCTAAATCAGAGTGATCCTGCTTGGCAGGGGACACCAGGCCATGTCTGGGGACACATATGGCTGTCATGACTGGGGGGAGCTCCTAGCATAAGGTGGGTGGAGTTCAGTGATGCCGCTTAGCCCCCATGAGAATGACCTGGCTCCAGGGTGCACAGAGCCCAAGGAGAAGGTCAACCCAGTTATAAAAAAGGGAAAAGGGCGGGGTGTACAGCTCAGCACCACAGCGCCTTGCTGGCAGGTGTAAGGTCCTGAGTTCGAGCACTGGTACCAAAAAAAAAAAAGTAATTCGGGGGGCATTATACTACTGAATTGTTACCTTGAGGCAAGCTTTTCTTTGTCTGAAGCCCAGCCCCTTTTTTTTAACTTTTTTTTTTTTTAATTTAGAGATAGGGTCTCAAGAAGTCACTCATTTGTCCGGGCTGGGCCGGAACTTGAGATCCTTCTGCTTCAGCCTCCCAGAGTGCTGAGCTGACAGGTGTGCACCACCGTACCCACCCAGAGGGAGGTTGGCTGGGTCTTCCCTGCCCAGCTGCACCGGGTCCCCGCGACGCCCCAGCCCTGGCCCCGCCCCCACCAACGTGCTCGCTCCGTCGCTGCAGCGCGCGGCCGCCAGGGGGCAGCACAGCCCGTTCATAGGCGCGGCCCCCCGCAGGGCAGCGGGCCCGGCTGTCTAGACGCGGGCTGCGCGGCATTCCTGACCCCTGAAGTCAGGCCACGTGCAGAGCCCGCGCCCCGCGCTCCGTCAGCGCCGCCCACCCCGCGTTTCCGAGCGCGTCTCGCCAGGCCGTTGGGTGAGGGTCGGGGTGGGAGCGGGGAGACCGACTACCCTGGCACCCTGGGGGTCCCTGGGTTCCAGTTGCTCTCCTGTGCTGTCGATGGGAACAGAGACGCTTGGGTCAGGGCGCTGGGGGTCATTGCATGTACCCCAGCCGGGCTGCACCCAACCCCGGGGGGTGGGGGGGAGAAATGCACCCAGAGCCCCTGCCCTGCTAGCCTTGGGCATTGGAAGCCGAGCCCAGGGCTTTGCGCTGAGCCCTTTAATTTCTTTTCTTTTCTTTTTTTTTTTTTAATTTTGAGACAGGGTCTCACTGAGTTGCCCAGTGGGCTCCAATTTGCAGTCCTCCTGCCTCAGCTTCCCAGAGTGCTGGCGTGGCAGGCAGGCGTGCACCCGTTGGCCCCACGTGGGTCTGAGCTCATTTCATCTGCAGTCGCCTGATTTTAGGTCGCCTGCTGAGGTCAGAACTTTCACATATAAATCTGGGCACACAAATCACCAACGCGCACGGCGGGGTTTGGCCTGCAGCCCGCAGGGCGCCCCTTCCTGCGCGCAGCTTTCTGGAAGGAGCCCTGATCCTGCCCAGCTCCAGGAGGGAGGAGCCAGAGGGGGCGGCCCGGGACACAGCTGGTGACGACGAGGCCGCTGGCTGTTGGTGGCCTGGGGCCAGCTAGGGCAGAGGGAAAGGCCGAGTGCCATCTGCGAGCCAAATGGCGCTTCCTCGAAGCTGGGGGGCTGGTGCGGGAGGGAGGCCTTGCAGACTTGGGGGGGGCAGGAGCCCGTCTTGAGGGAGGCTAGGCCTGGCCTTTGCCTTTTCTCTCTGTGCCCAGGCTGGGGACAGAGAGAGAAGAGAGCACCGATTACCGGGGACAGAGAGACGCAGTTAGCTCTGCACCTGCCAGTTCTCGGGAAAAGCTACACGAAAGCCAACTGCGCAGGTGCGCAGGGCCGGGGGCGTGGCCTGGGGCAAGGTAGGGGCGGGGTCCTGGCGTCTCTGCACCCTGGAGATCGGAACAGCTGTCATCGGACGGGTCCAGCCACGGAAGGGAGCGCGGCTGTGACACTCGCCACAGCTTGCGGGGGCCTTGAGGACGCCGTGCTCAGTGGGAGACGCCAGGCACGAGAAACACAGCAAGGACAGGGAACGCCCAGCATCGATAAATCCAGACAGGACGTGGATTCCGGGGTGCCCAGCAGGGGAGGGGAGAGATGATCGCTCATGGGACAGATAGGGCTTCTTTTGGGGTGATGGGGTGTCTTGGAATGAAACAGGTTGTACAGTGTTGGGAACGTTCACTTTTAAAAAGGTCAGTGTTGCAGCCCAGGGTGGTGCGAGCCTGTTATCCCAGCGCAGTGGGAGGCTGAGGCAGGAGGTGGCAGGCCAGGCGGAGCCCGGCCTGGGCCACTAAGTGACTCAGCAACACCCTATCGCAAAAGTTTTAAAAGTATCTACACAGGGCTGGAGCTCAGTGCAAGGCCTTGGCTTCCACCACCAGGACCGAAAAACAAGGTTAATTTTATATTATGCAAATCTCAGCGGGCGGGTCTGGAGGATCCAGCTTGGGGCAGCTCAGTGGTGGCTGTGTCGCCAGCATGCAGGCAGGTGCGAGGAGGGCCGGAGCCGGCCGAGGGGCGCTGGGGGGGGGGGCTGGGCAGGGCAGCCGGAGGGTCAGGTGCAGCCCGAGCTCCCAGTCGCGTGAGGCAGGCGCTGCCGGCGGACAGGTGGGGACCCACGCGGGGACACGTGAGCCCGCGGCCCGGGATGTGCGTCACCGGGGACCCTGGTGTCACTCTGCTCTTGCCGCGCACCTGGCCCGCGCTTGGGTTTCTGTCCTGTGCGTGGGCAGGAGTCGCCGAGTCGCTGAGTCACCTCTGGCCTTTTGGGCCTCCCCCGCCTCCCTCCCACCTGCAGGTCCTTCTGGCTTTCAGGTGTTAGAAGCCACGCGGTGCACTCCGCGTCACGGGGCGGTGGCTGCAGGCCGCCCGCCTGCTCATCTCCCCGCCCCCTCCTACCCTTCCACTCAAATGTCATCCGATGCTGTCACCTGCGGGGGGCGGGGCTGGCTGCACCGGGTGGCCTGGCCACCTGCCAGGGTGGAGCTGGCCTCCCGCGTCCCAGGCCTGCAGCTGCGAGCGCTGTGCAGGTCCTGTGCGCTCCGGGCTGCCCCTGGGGCACGCGGAGTTGTTTTCCTCTTTTTCTTTTTGTTTCTTTCTCGTTTTGTTTTTGTTTTTTTGCTTTTGAGACAGAGTCTCGCTGTGCAGTTCAGGCTGGCCTTGAGCTGCCTTTGCAGCCCAGGCTGGTCTCAGATTTGCAGAGAAAAGCCCTGGGTTCAAGCCGGGTACTGCACAGAGGAAGGAAGGGGGAGGGGAGAGAGACACAGATTTGACTCACACACTTCGAGAGAAGAAGGTTTCTAACACCGGGGCCCTGGGGCCCGAGACTGAGGGACTCCGAACCCAGAAGCTGGGAGACGAGGGAGCGGCCCTGCCCAGACCTGGCCCTGGCCTTCCAGGCTCTGAATTGTAAAGAATAAATTTCCGCTTTTATTTTTAATTGTCTTTCTGAGGCAGGGTCTCACTGTGCAGTGCAGGCTGGCCTGGAGCTTGCTTTGTAGCCCAGGCTGGTCTTGAACTCACAGCGATCCTCCTGCCTCAGCCTCCTGAGGGCTGGGATCACCAGACTGCAGCACCGGCCCTGCAGAAGAAGATTGTGTTTGCAGGCCGAGAGCCCCATGTCTGTGCCTGCCTCTGGGCCCCCTGAAAGCTAGTAGATGGGAGAGAGATAAAAAATACCCTTTGAAAGGCTACAGACTTCTCTGAGGACAGCAAACTATTTAACCTCTCTCTTTAGAAATAAAAACTGAAGCCCGGAGTGACAGTAAACACCTGTGATCCCAGCACTCTGGGAGGCTGAGGCAGGAGGATCTCAAATTACAGTCCAGCCTGGGCTATTTGTTTACTGTGAGTCGGGATGTGGCCTGGAACTCCTAGTGATCCTCCTGCCTCCGCCTCCTGAGTGCTGGAATCACAGGCCCGCACCACCACAGCCGCCTGCCCCGCACGCAGGAAGCGCTGGGCCGGTTGCCGCGGGGCCAGCAGTGTCCCCTGCTTTTCAGGGCGTGGGACCTCCGATCTGGCTGTGGTCCTCGCGTTTCGCTGGTGACCCCCGCGCCTCAGCATGGCAGAGGGGTGCTGCAGCCTCCACTTGGGGCCATGGCTCCTCCTGCCCTTTGACCCCTTCTAGGGATTAAATATCAACCAGGCTATAAAAGGCAAATCTGAGTCCAGGACAGGGCGGAGACGGGGTGCGCACGGTGGCAGTGGCTCAGGGTGGCCCCGCCAGCCTGGCGTTGGGGCACCCGTGCAGCTGGGGCTCCGCCCTGGCCGGTGAGTCCTGGGGCGAAGACAGGAGGGGCCGAGCTGGCCAGCCTGCTCACAGCTTCTTGCCCCCAAGCTCCTGTCCCTGTGGTCCTGCGAAAAGAGCCACAACTTCTGGGCGCAGCTTGGAATCATCTGGAATTCTGCTGCTATTATTATTATTATTACCTGGGTACAGAACCCGGGGGCTTCACAGTGAGCCACACACCCCAGGCCTTTTGGCAGTGATTTTTATTTACAGACAGGATGTCGTCCATCCAACATGCAGTCCTCCTGCCTCAGCCTCCCAGAGTGTCTGGATTACAGACAGGCACCCCCATTGCTGGCTCTGGTGTCCTTATGAAAACAGAGAGTCAGGGCTAGGCGTGGAGGCGCACACCTGGAATCCTAGCACTCTGGGAGGCTGAGGCAGGAGGATCACCGAAGTTTAAGGCCACCCTGGGACCCCATCTCAAAAAATCAAAAGAAATTTAAAATTTTTAGAAAAATAAAATTTTTTTACCATTTAATGAATTACATTAACATTCAGTGGGGTTGCACCTAGCAGCTCTGTAGGGGCATTGGATAGCTTTATTATTTATGTAGCATATATACTTTTATATAGCAGCCTTATTGAAAAATGTGTCCTACAATTCACTTAAAGTGTACAATGGAAATGGCTCTTAGTCACTTATGGAACAGCACCTCTGCCTAGTTCCATCACCCAGAAGAAAGCCTCATCCTTCCGAATTGCAATCACCCATTCCCTCTCCAGCCCCCTGAGTCCATTTCCTGTCTCTGGAGTCACCTGTCCTGGGCGTTTTCTGTCCAGGGAGCCCACTGTGTGCATCCTCTGTGTCTAGTGCCTCTCACTGGGCACAGCGTCCTCAAGGTCCATCCATGCTGTGCCCAGTGACACAGCCCCACTACTTTTCCTGAGCAAGTAATATTCCAGTACGCAGTGGGATGGGTGTTGGTATGCGTGGAGTGGACGTGGCCAGTTGCCTGCCTGGGGTTTGCACACACTTGTGCACGTGGGCTCTCTCCACTTCCTGAGCTCCATGCTGTTGTGAACACTCCTGCCCAGGTGGTCATGCTCTTAGGCAGGTTTCTCCCCCCGCCTGTGGGTTCTTGCTGGCCTCCTTAAAAGCAGTAAAGAATTCATTTCCATTGCTCTCATGCTGCTCATGCCGTGGGTGTGAAATCTAAGATTTTTCCTATATGGAATTTAAAAAATGTTTTTCTATGATAGATTTACAGGTAGTGGCACAGATACCTAGAGGGGGATCTCAGTGACTTTTACCCAAAGGATCTTGCATAGGGCCGGGAATATAGCTCAGCAGTGTAAGTGCCTGCCTGGCAAGCTAGAGGTCCTGAGTTCGATTCCTGTTACCAAAAAAAAAAAAACTCCACACACAAAAAAGCGTCTCACACAACTATGGGACCAGCTAGTGATGCACAGAAGCGTGGCTCGTGTGGGAACTAGAGCCTCGCCTCTGCGGCCAGAAGGCGTTTCCCCACAGCGTGGCCGGTTTTGGGGACAACCCGCTGGACCTTCAGCTATGGAAGCAGACGTCTTGCAAGCAATAGAATCTGTGCCTCTGGAAATAGGGATAGAAATAGTCACCACACGCTGGGCGGCTTCCACTGAGCGACTCTGAGGCAGAGACCGAATGTATTGCACCTCCCGTCTCGCGTCCGGTGCACACCCTGCGGACACCATCGCTGAACGGTAGGCGGGAAGAACTGCCCGTCCGGCTCCCATCTTTCTCCGGCACGCGCCCTGTGAACAGAACTGCAGGATGGCAGGTGGACTCCGCACCCTGTCCACGGGGCTTATTTTTGTCCTACTCTTGACTATAAAGTGGGGGGCACGGGTGCTCATGCCGGACGCCCCCCACAGCCCCCACCCCAGGGAGCGGCGGTCTCTCCTGACTGCAGTCGGTTATTTCCCCGGATCGGCTCCCGCTGAAGGTGCCATTGAGGACATTCACGGGGAGGTCAGGCAGGAGTCTGTGTCTGCTCTCTGGTGCTGTGTCATCGGGGGGCTTTCCAGGGGACTCCGGGCCATCTCCGAGCTCTGCTGCCACCAAGCGGACCTGGGCACAGCGATCACTTGGCACCCTGGCAGAACTGCCCACGTGCGTCCTGGACTCTGGTAGGAGCTGGGCTTGAGGTACCTGCCTGGCCAGGGTCCAGGGGCCACCAGCCAAGCTCCGGCAGTTTTGGAAGCCCTTAAAACGCTCTCCTTGCCGGGTATCAGCTGGCACACGCCTGTTGCCGCTGCACTTGTAGGAGGCTGAGGCAGGAGGATCTCAAGTTCTCCTCAGCAAGACCCTGGCTCGAAATGAACCAAAAGGACTAGGGTGGAGCCCCGCGTGTGGAGGCCTGGGGTCCCCGCCCAGCAGGGCCGGGAGGCGGAAGCCAGCTGGATTCGCTCTGCCGCTTGTGGCCCCCGGTGGGCAGGCAGGCAGGGGGGCTCCTGTGTTCTCCTCTCACCACGAGGGTACCCAGGCTCCTCCCGGAGGGAAATGTGGGGGGGGGGGTCTGCCAGGGCAGCCTGGGGGGCGACTGTGTGCCTCGGGTTGCCAGGCCAAGGGGGAGCTTCCCATTTTGGGGGCCACTTTGAGACGCCACACTTTTTTCCTAGCTTGACGTGAGCTGGGAGCTCGTGCAGCTTGGATTTCTGTACCTTAGAAATGTCGTTGCCGGCGTCTGATGCTGGTGCATCCTAGTCAGGGTCTCGCCGGGTCCACCTCGAGCTCCATGTGGAGCCACGCTGGCTTCCACCTCGCAGAGCTTCTCCTGCCTCAGCCTCCCGAACGCTGGGGTGGCAGACGTGCGCCGCCCCGCTGTCAGACTTTCCCACACCTTCAGGCCCCGTTAGACCTCCTTTGCAAACTGCTCATCGAAAAGCAAAGGCTGGAGCAGGCTGAGGCACCCGATAGCTGACACAGTTGGTGAGAGGCGCCTAAGTAACAATATCGCGGTTTGCGTTCTGTGGACCCGTCAGGTAGGGAATAGAGGTTTCCGGACCTCGGAGCTTTCTGTTTTTCCCAGGGCTGGGACTGGAACTCAGGGCCTCGCACAGCCTGGCGAATTCTCTCCAACCCCAGCCCTTGTCCATCTACCTGGAGCCCGAGTGTCAGGAAGTCTCCTGGGATTGGTCTCTTGTCACCAGCACTGTGGGAGGCTGAGGCAGGAGGACCCCAGCCTGGACAATTCAGTGATCTAGGGAGACCCCCTCTTCAGAACCAAAACGGGTGGGCTAGGGGTGTGTGTGAGAACCCAACTCTTACATCCCAGCACCCACACAGAAAAAATAAATCAGGCCTCTCGGTGAGGCGACCAGCACCTCCCCTCACCCTCAGTCCGAGCTCTGGGAGCTGCTCCTGGCTGTCTGCAGCGACCCTCCTGCCTCAGCCTCCCAGCTGCTGGGATCCCGGGTGAGCAGCGCCATGCCTGGCTCATGCTTCGTAGGAGGGCTCTCCCGTGTGTAGCTATGGTGGATTATTGACAGGCGAGGCCGCTAGCATTTCCGTTTTCCTGTACCATTGACGCTATAATGAAAGCCTCATTGTCTGCGTAACTTTGTGAACATCTCTCAAGAGCCCAGGGACTAAATTCCTAAAAGAAAAAACTCAGAGTCAAAAGGATGACTGCACTGAGATTTCTGTTAGTCATTGACAACCTTCCAAATTTATACCAAACCCCAGCTGTCTGTCATTCCAGCGCTCGGGAGGCTGAGGCAGGAGGATCACTGAGTTCAAGACCAGCCTGGGCTACAGAGTGAGCTCAAGGCCAACCTGAGCTGTACAGTGAGCCCCTGCCTTTAAAAAACAAAAACCCAAAGATCAAGCTAGGCTTGGCCGAAGGTCCGGCACGTCCCGGACACCCACAGGCCACAGCAGCTCTCCCCTGGCCCTGAGCCCTGCAGCCTGTAAGTGTGGAGGTCAGGCCCTGCAAATGCCCTGTGGTGTGTGGCTGGCATTTCCCAGGAGAGGATGCAGGCCACGGGGCGGCACAGCCTGCCAGCACGCGGGAATACCCCGCACACATCTCCAAAGCGACGCCAAGGAGACCCGGGTCACTGTAACCCCCGCGTGGCCGGTTCTCTGGCCCTGGAGTGTGGTTCCTCTGTGCTCTCCACAGAGGAAGGTGCTTGGTCACTAGGTTACCAAGCACTGGAGTCCAGGGAACAGCGTCTCCACGCTGGGAAAAAAAATAGGTGTTGACAGTTTGGAAGGAGTGGGGAGGGCGTTGGACCAGGATTCGCACCTCCCCGAATTCTAGTAACAGTTCCAGTGTGTAGGTCTGTCCTTCCGAGAGCTGGGTTAGTGGGCTCACACACAGACACACAAATACAGACGTCAGCTTCTCTGAGATTTAATGCACATAACATCTGGATATCAACACTCATTTGAGAAAAACCCACTTGGAGAAAGGTTCCATCTTATTTTGGGGTGGGCGTGTTGAGACAGGGTCTCACCCTTCCCGTGACCCTCCTGCCTCAGCCTCCCAAGTGCTGGGAAAACCAATGCAGGCCAGCACGCCGGCCCTGGGGCAGGTTTAAGTGACTGTGCAGGTCATGTTGCCCGTGGGGTGGGGACAGCAGGGTCAGCCATGTCTTCCTCCCTGAGCAGCTGGGAAGAAAAATGGCGCCAGGAAGCCACAGCAGGATGGGGGGGGAGCTGGTGCAGTGCACGGCATGAACCACCGTCCTGGGGCTGGATCCTCTGCCAGCGGGGAGCAGGGCCCCTCACCCGTCTGGAGCTCACCCGTGTGTAGTTCCCACGGCGTGGCCAGCAGAGCTGCGTCAGCAGGCAGCTTGGAACCAAGGTCAGAGGAGGATGGAGAAGAAATACGGCTCCTGACTGAAGTCACCCGGCTGTCCTTTCCCCAGCAGCCTTTTGACCATCCCATCCTGCCCCGCGCGGGCTCCTGGGCTGTTGATTTAAAAGCACAGCAGGCTGGTGACGCAGGGCCCTGGAGTTATCTCTGTGTCCAGGGGCGCTCGGAGCCGGGCAGGGCAGGGCGGGCAGTGGCCTTGGTGCAGGAGCAGCTCAGTCCCAGCCCCGCCTGGCTTAGGGGCGGAGCTGCTGCCCAGGACCTGGCTGGGGTCCACATGCAGCGCCTCCGAAGCTCTGCGGGCACACAGCCCAGTTCACAGCCCTTTGCACACAGAGAAGTTTTTAATTTCTTATTTTGCGAGGGGTCTCACAAAGTTGTCCCGGTTGGTCTCGAATTTGGGATCTTCCTGCCTCAGCCTCCCCAAGTAACTGGGATCGCCGGCCTGCGGTGCGCTGCGGCACCTGCTTTGTGTTTGCACACGTGGTCTTGGTGAGAAGCACCAAGTCTTTCGCTGTGGGGCGGGACGGGGCCTGCGGGTTGTGTTTATGCTGGGGTCGGGTTGAAAGAGCTCCCCTCCGTTCCTGAGCTGTCCCCACTGGGGGTTTCCCTGTCCGCTGTTGGAGAGGACTGTGTGGCTTTGTCCCGTGCTCTGTGGATGCGGTGAGTGTTGTGGTTTAGATCTACAATACAAAGCCAGGTGTGGTCGCGCGCTCCTGTGGTCCCAGCACTCGGGAGGCTGAGGCAGGAGGGCTGCTCTGAGCTCAGCCTGAAAGACCGTGTCAGAAAGACAAAAAAGGAAAGAAAACCCACAAACAGCATCACATCACACGGAGCAGCTTCTGCCCCGGGAAGCGAACATGAGGAAGAGCCAACCTGCTGAAGGGGGACATTGCAAGCTACAGGGCGGAGGGTTAGAATTTACAAAGAATCCCCCACATCAGGCCCAGCCAGGTAAGACCCCGTCAAAAAAACGGGCAACTTGGAAAAAAAAAAAAAAGGGCAACCAAATGAATGGGCATTTCTCAGGGAGGAAGTGCGGCGGGCCGTAAAGAGAAAGGAAAGTGGCCAGCATCACTGTCCACTAGAGAATGAAAATCAAAACAACCCCGAGATTCCAGTCACCCCAGAAAGAACAGCTGTCACCCAGAAATCAAATAACAACAAGTACTGGCGAAGCTGGGGCAGCGGGGGAGGAACCTTCTAACATCGCCCGCGGGGACAGCTGAAGCTCGGAAGTGGCCCGCGTCCCTCAACAGGTGACGGCCGGGTAGAGAGCATGCGGGAAGCCGCACGGGAGTACTACTGTGCCGTAAAGCAGGATGGCGTGTGTCCTCTGTGACGAGCACTGAGATCATGGCGGTAAGCAAAGCAGATGCCCAGGTTCCGCTCTCCCGCGGATTCTCCTCTATGAGGAACCCTTTTAAAGCAAAATAAAAGTCACCCAGTAGGAAATTGGGGGGGCCTTCCGCACACAGCAAGGGGACCTGCAGGTGGAGACGAGGGACAGGGAAGTCCAGGAAACTGGCAAAGAAGACAGGCTGCCGTCCTCGCCACCGCCACCGCCACCGCGGGCAGCGCCTTAACATCTTGCCATAGGAACCATAATTATGCAGCCCGTCTCCCCCGAGTGCGCACAGGGTCCCCCGGATCCTGCCTGGCTTTTTTTTCTGCAACTTCCTGTGAAGTTTTAATTATTTAAAAATACAATGCCGGGTGGGTTTTTTTTTTTTTTGCAAGCAGAAAATAAAAGCAAAAGATAGCTTGGGGGGTCCTGGGGGGCAGTGGCCACCCCCCACCCCGGCGGAGGTGGCCCCGTGGTGGCCTGGTGGGGGCCGGAGTGCCCATGGTTTTGCCAGGTCTGTGTCATCCGGGGCCCTGGAGAGTCCCTCTCCTCTGAGAGCTATAGTCTTAGCAGGTGGGGTGAGTTTAGGGGGCCCTCTGCACCCCCTTCTTACTGAGCTCCATCCATAGCGTGCTCCCTTTTTGTAAACTTTGAGATACCATCTTGCAGATTTGCCCACCGTGTGCTCAAACTCGCAGCCTCCTGCTCAGCCTCCTGCAGGGCTGGATGCCAGCTGTGCCCGCCCTGCTTGGGCACACAGAACATCCTGGTCTTGTGTGACTGTCCACTGTCCGTCCCCTGGTCAGTCTGTCCTCCCCTCTCCCTGTGTGGATGTCACCTGTCACCGCGGGCCTTGGTGGTGATGGCGGGGAGGGAGGGACTCTTGGGGTCCATGGGTTCCCCAGACCCAGGGGCTCTCAGCTGGGGAGGCTCAGTCTGCCCCCAGGAGACCCCCGGGGACATCTGTGGCTGTCACACTGGAGAGCTCGGTGCATGGAGCAGCTGAGGTCGGTGAGGGGGGTCCCCAGTGCTGGGTGGAGCCCAGCAGAAACTGGGGTCCGGTGCCCACCCCACTCTGAGCCAGGGAGCCTGCGGCCGGCTCTCCCTTCTCGCCCCTCTGTGGGGCCCCCAGGTCAGCTGTGCTCTGCACCCCGCCGTTAGTGGGGCGCCTGTGACCCCCTCCTCCTCCTCCCGCCTGCCTGGGTGGTGTCAGATCTGACAGCTCCGGGAGCTGGGGACGCGGGCGCTGAGGTCTTTCCCAGGCTCAGTCCTGCAGCTGGGATTCTCATCAGAGCAGGACACAGTGGACGGGCTCCCTGTCCATCTGTCCATCTGTCCCCAGGCCTAAGGGAGCCCTCAGTTCCCAGGCAGAGGCCGGGCACAGGCAGGGTGGGAGGGGGCCAGGAGGTGGGGGAGGCTCGGTCCCAAGCGGAGGTGATGTGGTCTGAGCAGAGATTGTTGTTTGATTTTGGGGTCATTTGGGCTGGCCTTGAGCTCCCTGCGTAGCCTGGGCTGGCCGGGGACTCACGGTGACGCTCCTGCCTCAGCCTCCCACGTGCTTGGGATTAGGGATGTATGCCAGGCTTCCAAGCAGAGATTCTAAATCCGGCTCTCAGGAGGTGTCCCCCAAGTGCCTCTGTGCTGCGGCAGAGGACGCTGCCCCACCAGGGGACACTGGGCCAGGTCCAGGGACATTGGTGACTGTCACACAGAAGATGTCTCAAGAGAAAAAAAATAAAGATGGGTTGGACCTGTCACTCAGTGCCAAGGCCCTGGCTTCCAACCCCAGGATAGCAAAAGAGAGAGAAGGGTGGGGGGCCTGGGGGACCTGCGCGGGGACCTCGCAGGGGCTGCGAGCGCCCCTCCCCCATGCTGGCGGGAGGGCGGGTGGGGGAGGGGAGGGGCCGACCGCAGCAGATGCCAAACTCATCAGGCTCCTGATGGCTGTCGCCACCTGCAGGGTGGGAACAGGACCCAGCACTGCGCACCTGCACCAACAGGGGCCTCGCAGCTGGGGGACACCCCCCGGCCTCCCCCCGCACCCGGTGCACGCAGGGCTCTGAGCCCGGAGGCCTGGCCGACCTGGCTCTGCTATCTGTAAAAGGCACAGAAGGTCAGGTTTTGAGATCAAAGGCTCCTGAAGCTCCTCTGTTTCAAATCTTCAGACCCGGGGTATTCTGGAGGCTGAGGCAGGTGGGTCCCCCGGCAGCTGGGGACAGAATGGTGCCGACCTCTCTTTCTGTGTTGTTTCAAAACTGCTGGCGAAACTCGGCCATGGCGAACGTGCCAGGGTTATAATTGTGCCCCTTGCTCGGTGCCCTGTGTCTGTCTCCGGATTGTCTGATCTGTGTCCACAGGCGTGTGTTCAGGTTGGTGTCTCCAGCATATCGTGGCCCAGCATAATTTTCCTATCTCGAGACGCTATAACGGTCCAGACGTTTAGTAAAGCATATTTTGAAGCCAGGTGTGGCGGCGCACTCCTGTGATCCCAGCACCCGCTCAGGAGGCGGAGGCAGGAGCATCTCTGCAAGTTCTGGGCCACGCCATGAGCTCAAAACCAGACTCTGCTTCACTAAAACAAAAACAAAAATGCATCTCAGAAGCGACCCTGCTGCCTCCTGTTTCCTGAGAGCAGCGCTGTCTCACGCCCATTTTCCTAGCTGGCATCTAACCGGGGCGCAGCGTTACTAAGCTGACTCCTCTCCTTTTGGTTTGCTGAGATCTTTACATATTGAGGACCTCAGCGTTTAGGCCTCAGATCCACGGATGCCAGAGTATTTCCTAGTATGCTTTCTCACTTGGGTGGTGAGTGGGGTCCCCCACACTCAAGTTGTCACCCTGCCTCGCTTAGGGGGTGAATACCAGGTGCCCCGCCTCGCCTCGATGGAGCCTGGGCCTTATCCCTGTCAGGGTGCAGCCCTGATCCTGCAGCCCTGAGCCACTCAGCCCTGGGGGGCCAGTGGGCGGCTGCTGGGGAGGGAGCCTCACAGGGTCCTGCCCTAGTGTTGTCACCTAAGTAGGGTGCAGGAAAATCTGTCCCCAAGGAGTGGGATACAGGTGACCAGCACTTGGGGTCCAACTCCACTACCACCTTCAGGGATCCCCACATCCTGCTCTGTGGCTCAGGCTGGCCCTCACCCCCTGCGGTTTGAGATCTCAGGGCCTCGGCCACCTCGTGGGCTGTGTCACAGGAGGAAGCCACTGTCACCTGGACCAGGCCACTTTCTGTGGGGACAGGGAGGAGGAGAGGGGGTGTCCTTCCAGGCTGGGGCCCCGGGCAGGTGCCCCTAGGACAGGGACCAGGCGGGCTCTTCTGCCCTCAACTCTGTGGGCTCGGGGTACAGGGGTCTGGCGGGGTCCCGGGACACGGGACAAGTGTGGCTGGGGCCGTGGGGACAGAGGAGGGGGCAGGAGGGACCCCCCCACCTCCACCCCTGGAAGCAGCATGGCCCTGCATGGACCCCGACCCCAGACTCCCCGGCTCAGGACTGGGGGGGACACCTGTGTGTTTTCAAGGCCACCCTGCCTGTCACACTCAGTTACCAAGAAACGGGGGCTCACGCCAGCCATTTGCATGCAGAGCAAAGAAGCACCTGCCTGGGGGACGCAGCCCCCCCCCCACCTGCTGCGGTTTGACCTCCCCGTCCCCCGTCCCCCGAGGGTGCCTGGCAGGCGGCAGCTGGCCTTGGTGGCTGCTGATGGTGCTCTCTCCCCTCTGCCCTGCTGCCGTAAACACAGGCGGCTGGAAACCACCCGTGTGCCACCCCGTCCCCGGGCCACCCTGCGACCTGGGCCAGGCCCCGGGACAGGGGCGTGAGTGCAGGGCCCAGGCTGGAGCAGGGACTGGGACCCTCCGTGCGGTGCGGTGCGTGCGCCCCGGAGCGATCTGCATTCCTGGGATGCTTTCCCGTGAACCCGCCTCCGCCTCCGGTTATTTCCTGGCTTCTCCCGCCTGGGACCTGGGACGCTGGCTGCAGGCCAGGCCTGTGCTTTTCCACATGGGAGGTCAGGCCGGGTCCCAGGGCTCCGGAGACCAGGGTTCGAGGCCCCGCTCCGCCCTGCCGGCTGCGTGGCCCCGACTTCCAGGATTTCTGTAAACTCAGTCTCGTCCGGGGAGGGGTTCGGGCAAACGCACAACAGCTCCTGCTGGGGCCCCAGCCCTCTGGGAGGCTGAGGCAGGAGGGTCGCGTGCTCCAGCCCAGCCCAGACAACTCAGGGACTTAGCGAGGCTGGGTCTTAAAAAGTCAAAAGAACCTGAAACACACCCAGAATAACTTCCGACCAGAGTTGCGTGCCTCCCCCAGCCGCGGCAGCCGTGTCCCCTGACCAGTGCCCCCCCCCCCCGCCGTGGCCCAGCTGTCCAGATCCCAGAGGGGCTAGGGTGGACCCCCAGGCCAGGGTCAAAATGGGGTAGCAGCGATGTTGCGGGCAGATCAGTGTCGGGGTCCTCATGGGGGCCCGTGCCCCAGGGAAGTCACAGGCCCCAGCCGTCCAGGTGGCCGTGGTCGGCCTCCTCTGGTGCAGTTCCAAGAGTTGGTCAGCCCTGTGCAGGAGGGTCCCGGGACGGACGCAGGGCCAAGAATTACGAGCGAATCCACTTCCCGGCCCCCGGCCCTCACGTGGCTGCAGGCCTGTCCCGCCCCAGCTCAGATGTGACCCTGGAGGACACAGCCTGGGGGTCCCCAGCCCCACCCTGCCCCTGCTGGGGTGAAGGCTGCACTGCGGGGTCAGGGGATGCTGGCTGTTGTCACCTCCTGGGCTGCCTGCCGGCATGTCACCCTCACCGAGCGAGGCTGCCACCACCATGAGCTGGAAATTTGATCTCAGGGTCCCTCAGCCCCAGGACCTCGGCCACCAGAGGTGGTGAGTTTGGGCTGTGCATCTGCGTGTCTGCGTGTGCAACCCAGCAGCCAGCGTCCCCAGCCTGCCAGCCTTCCACGTGGTCCCAGAGGATTGTCCCAAAGGATGGCCCCAAAGGACGGCGGCAGACGAAGACGCCGGCCACCATTTCTTCCCCGGAGGAAGCTACAGCCCCATCCTTTTAAGTTTTTATTTTGAGACAAGGTCTCAGTAAACTGCTAAGTTGTCCTGGCTCAGCTGGAACCCGAGATCCTCCTGCCTCAGCCTCCCAGAGAGCTGGGATGACAGGCGTGCGCCACTGCGGTTCCTCCTAGAGACAGGTGTGGGCCACACAGGAGGACCCCAAGCCCTCCCAGGGGAAGGGAGGCCTCCGAGCCTGGAGCTCTTGGCTCCGCAGAGCTGCAGAACCGGCTGCAGGCGACAGCTGGTCCCTGACACTGGTGTCCATCACAGGGACGCCGTGCCTTCCTGGCCTCTCCTGTATTTACGCTGTTGCACAAGGCGAGGAGTATAAATAATCCACATTCAGCTCACTCTCTGCGGGGGACCCAGAGGGACTCGTGCAGGGACACACAGCTGAAGGAAATGGGACCCAGATGAGGCCCCCAATCTTCTAGGAACTGCCACCCCCACCCGCTCCTTGTCCCCGGTTCAAGCAGCATGAAGGGAAGAGGAGCCTTGTTCTGTGACTGCGTGATGCATGGTGATAAAGGAACCCTCTTCCTTTGGCCAGCGCCCTCTGCCCAGAGTATCACACGTGAGGCGAGGCAGTGTCTCAGCCCTTTTCAGGACTCCATAATATTCCACCGAGATTACTGTGCTAGGCTCTGTGGAGCTGTGTGGGAACGACTCTAAAGGTAATTCCTCGGACTTGGAGAGACAGCTCGGCGGCCCAGCAGAAGTGTCTGGAAAGGGCAACTCTGGGGAGCAGCGTGGCAGATGTCAGGCCCAAGGCTGCCTGCCTGGGCGATGGGGTTTCCTTCCGGGGCGACAGCTGTGACCACGCCATGTAGACACCGGAACCTTTGGGTGCACGCTTCGAAGGGCTCAGCACACTGCCCCAGGTCACGGTCTGAGCCCCGAGGGAACTTGGGCTGTAAGGGGCGCCCTTTGGCCCCCCAGAACTGACCCACACTCTTTTCCTCAGCTGAAAGTTACATTAAAAGGAACCGGTGCCGGGTGCCGTGGTGCACGCCCGCCATCCCAGGACTCTGGGAGGCTGAGGCAGGAGGATCCCACGTTCCAGGCCAGCCCCGGGCCACTTAGCAGCTTAGGGAGACCCTGTCTCAAACAATGAAAAATGAACCCAAGACAGGCCCCCACTCTGTTAACTGTCCGCTTACCGCCTGCACCCAGATGCCACCTGGGTTTTCTCCAGGGTGTGTTTTGTGACATCACTGCGCCGTCCACCCAGTGCTGAGAGGCTCCAGCCCTGCTGGACAGGCGAGGGCGGGCAGGTACGGAGGGGAGCTGAGCGGTCACGCTCACCACCCATGGGGCCGCTAAGGGCTTCCGAGAAGTGACCTTGTCACCCTCGTCCAGGACGCTCCACGGAGCACCCAGCTGGCATCTCGGTGCCCAGAGCGGCCCTGGTTCCCCCCGTGTCACCACCACAGCTGCGCTGGTGGCGGAGAGCTCCCTGTGTCGGCCTACAGGGACAGACGCGGGGCACTGCCCAGCCCTTTCCCGCTCCAGGCCTTGGCCTGCGCTGTGGCGTGAAGGTGCCCACCCTGGGGGGGAGCGGAAGGGGCCTCAAGGTGGCAGCTCCCGAGGAGGTGACAGCGGGCCCCTGGGGCCTTTCTCTGAGAAGATCTCAAGTTTCACTTCTCAGAAAGAGGAGCCTAGCAGGAGGGGCTCAGCTCCACCCACGCGGGTCCAAGGAAATCTAGAGGATGGGGGACCTCCACATCTGTGCCCACCCCGTCCTGCACACAGCAAGTCTGCAGGGTTTCTGGTATTTTCTGGTATTTTTCTCCTCTCCACTTAAGGCTGAGCAGCAAAGGTGTCCGGGCCCGTTCATCTCAGCACTCTGGGAGGCTGAGGCGGGAGGATCTCCAGTTCAAGCCAGAGACCCTGTCTCAAAAAAATAAAAAGGGCTGGGGGCAGCTCAGCGGGAGAGCACCCCAGGTTGGATCTCCAGTACCAGCCAAACAGGAGTCAAAGCTCCCTGCAGAACCCGCAGCGGCCGTCGGGGGCGAATCTATGAAGTACCCAGTGCAGGCACGAAACTCACATCCCCAGGGGGTGTCTGGGATGGGATCCCCAGAACAGTGCATACAAGCTAGTGACACCCAGATACGCAGCTTCTCTTTTGGGGGGTACTGAAGGTGGACCCCAGGGCTACCTTCCCAGCCCATTTTAATTGCAAGATACGGTCTCGCCAGGGTGCTCAGGCTGGGCTTTAACTTGAGATCCTCCTGCCTCGGCCTCCGAGAGTGCCAGAATGGCGGGGCGCACCACCACGCCCGGCTGAGGTCGGAGCTGAACACATTGGGCGGGAAGTTGTGTCCTGCTGGTCTGGCACTGAGTGCCTTAGTTCCCTGGCTGGGTCTGGGGACACCAGTGGCTGTCACCACTGAGAGCTCAGCAGTCTGCAGGGTGCAGGACGCCCCCCAGTCCCCGCGTGCCTTTGTGGGCCCGCCCTGTGCCGGAGCAGGGGAGCCCCGGGCCGCCCCAGCCCTGCTGTCCTGTGCTGGACCCTGAGCCTCTTTGGCCCCTGCTGCCCAGAAAGCACTGGGCCGGGCACGGCCACCTTTTGTGTGGCTGGAAAAACCCCGTCAGTTTGGGGACTGCCAAACCTTTGTAAAGGCAGAGGGGCCGGGCGCTGTTGGAGCCACGTGAGCCTGGTCCCGGGCTGCAGGAAGCCGGCGGGGCAGGGCTGGGCCCACTGACCTCAGGGGCGGTGTCAGCACTGCTGTCCACACCAGGGACACAGAAGGGACCCTGGCAGGAGGCTGAGCTGCCCTGAAGCCTGCATCCAAACCACCCTGGGCAGGGCCCCATGCACCCCGCATCCTGGCTCCCGCCTGACCAGGGCCGGCTGGGACCTGTCCTCCCGCCCTCCAGGGTCAATGGCTTTGTCCCCTCGCCCAGCACGTGGCCACGGAAGGGTGGAAAACAGAGAGGGAAACGGAGCAGGAGGCTCAGTTCCGGAGGATGGGCCGGTCCAGGGCCCAGAACCTGAAATGGAATAATACAAGTTTCAGGAGAAAACTTGGCCTTTCTTCCCCATTCTGGGAAGAAAACAAACACACACAAAAACAAAGTCAGGGCTCCGAACAGAGCCGAGAATGAGACCCAGGCCGGCTGTGGGGCGTGGTGCGGACGCCTGTGATCTCAGCCTGCAGGACGCTGAGGCAGGAGGGTTGGCTCGGGTTCCAGGGCAGCCTGGGCTACAGAAGGAGTTCACGGCTCAGCCTGCACTGCAAAATGCAGCCCTGTCTCAGACAGACAGACAGACAGAGTCACGCCAAGTGTGGTGGTGCACAGCTGTCAGGCTGGGAGGCTGAGGCAGGAGGGTCAGAAGTTGAGGCCAGTTTGGGTGGTTTAGCAAACCCTGTTTGAGAATTTAAAAGTGGAAATGTGTCTGGGTGCGAAATCCTGGGTTAAATTACCTGCATATATATCAAAAGAAAAGTTGATTCCCCCTCCCCACGGGGAGCAGGACAGCTAGGGGAGCCCCGTGTCTGGCGGTAACTGACTGACTCTCTCTCCCCCTGTTGTTAACTACAGGATAGAAATCAGTGCTTCCTGGGAAACACATACAGGTATGTTGCTTTATTTTTTTCTTTCTCCCATGAGTTTATCTTCCTTTGTTTTGTAGAAAAAAGGAAAAAAACAAGCCAAAGTATTTTTATTTTTCTGGTTCTGGGGAGGAGCCTGGGTCTGGGCACACTCCAGGGAGAGCTCTCTCTCAGCCCCCGCCACGGCATTTCACGTGCGTGTGACACACGGGGAGGTTGTGTCCCCCAAACAAGCTCTGGGCTCCGAACTCAATCTGTGTACCAGTTCCAACTTTTGGGGGCATTCCTGTCACCTCCCGTGCTGAACATAATGCTCCCCGCTTGGGAAGAATGTTGCAAAGGTGAAACCAGAACATAACAGTGAAAAAAAAAAAGTGAGCCGGGCGTGGTGGTGCACATCTGTCACCCCAGCACTCGGGAGGCTGAGGCCGGAGGGTCATTGCAAGTTCCAGACCAGCCTGGGCTGCAAAGTGAGCCCAAGGCCAGCCTGGACTGCACAGCGAGACCGTCTCAAAAAGATTAAAAACAACAAAAAAAAGGCCAAACCAGTGTGGTGGTGACACCTGTAATCCCAGCACTCGGGGAGCCGAGGCAGGAGGATCTCCAGCAGTCCCAGGCCTGCCTGGGCTACACAGTGAGTTCAGGACCAGCCTCGATTATACAGTAAGACCCTGTCTCAAAACACCAGGGGTGCTGGGGAGCGCACAGCTGCCCACCTGACATCTCAGTTTGCATCCGGGCTAGTCATTCGTGTGTCCCTGGAAGTCTGCTAGCCACTGCGGCCGGCCCTGAGTTGGAACCTGCTCGGTCCAGGTGTCCACAGCTCTCTGCTCTGTTCCTCCCTTTGGTTTCTGTAAAGCGATACTGACGCCCCCTTTTCGCCTCTGCCTAGGTTTTTGTAACTTACCATCTTCTGGGGTTTTTGAACGTCTAGCTAAAGGTTACGAAGCTTTTGAAAGAACCAACTTTCGGTTTCTTGTTCTCTGTTCTCCGTTTAGCGTGTCTCATCTCTGCAGCTTCCTTCCCGCTGGGGTGGAGTTTCGGCCTCTGCCCCTCTGAGCTTCCCTCCCGCCCGCCGGTCCAGTTAGCGCGGGCCGGCTGCAGCCCTGGCCAAGGTGCTTTCTCCCCAGAGCTGGCCCCGGTCCGCCAGCCGGCCGCCGTGTGCTTTCGTTTCTTGGCCTCCGTGTTTGCTAACTTCCCTTGGGATTTCTGGGCCCCGCTGGGTGTCTGAATGCTGTAGCCGGCCCAGTGCACACTCTGGAGGCTGAGGCAGGGGGATCGGAGGTGGGGGCAGCCTGGACTCTTTGGTAAATGAACACGACCCTGCCTCAAAATCTAAAAATAAAAAAGGGCCAGGAATGGAGCTTGGTGTGAGGGCGCCGGGATCCCCCCTACCCTGGTACCACAGGCAAAGACAGATTGGGCTTCTCCCTCTGGTTACCTGGTTACCTGCTTCCTGCCGGCTGCCTGGCGGGGGCAGGGCAGGTTTTGGGGTGGGGAGCCTCGGCCTGGATCAGACTCCCTTCTCCTCCCCTCCTCGCTCTGAACGCCAGCTGCAGCCAGGACTGCAGGGGACACTGGAGGTCCAAGGACGACTCGGGGCCTGACCAGCGTGGCTGTGTCATCTGGGACCAGAGGAGGGGTTGGGGGTCCCGGAAAGACCGGTGCAGGACACTCCCACACCCCCCAGCTTCCTGAGCTCGCCCCCCAACTAAACTACAAACCTGGAGGTGCTTACAATAGGCACGAGGCAGCGCAGTGGCACATGCCTGTCATTACGGCAGTGGGGAGGCTGAGGCAGGACACTCACCATGAGGTGAAGGCCACGCTGAACCACACAGTGAGACCCTGTCTGAAGTTGGGGGAAAAAAATCCAGCTCTGTTATGTTCTTTCTGTGGCCCAGGGTCTCTGTGTAGCCGGGCTGGCCTTGAACTCACTGTGTAGCCCAGGCCGGCCTCAACCTTGCAGCGATCCTCCTGCCTCAGCCTATCTTTAATTTTAAAAATCGTTATTTTATTTGATGTGACTATTTTGCATTAATTTGGGGTTTTGTTTCTGGGGTGCCCACGGCCTTCACACTGATCTCCAACCTGGCCCTTTATACCTAGTTTTAAATTTTCAGACAGGGTCCCCTCCATCGCCCGGGCTGAGTTCCATCGTGCCGTCCTCCTGCCTCTGCTGGGGCCACAGGGCTGGTCCACAGGAGCAGGCTTCCCGGATGACGAGCTGTCAGTCAACCCTTAACTTTCAGTTCGGGGGTGCTGCGGGCCTCCTCCTCCCCTCCCCCAGCCGCCCCACACCTGATGTCTCTGCCGGGCAGCTGACCTCTGGGCTTCAGCTCTGTCCCCATCTTCCTGCATCTCCCGGGGTGGGGAAGGGGGTGGCAGGCCCCGCCCTCCCACCCCCAGCCCTGAGACCAGGACAGCAATCGTGGGGTCCCCGAGTGCACCCCAGCCTGGCCCTTTGGCATGCACACGTGTCACCGCTCACTGGGCCCGGGCAGCAGAGGAGGCTGCACTGGTTTAGATGTCACCCTCGCGGGCTCGGGCTGCAGCCACGTGGCTGCCTGCGGGGATTAGGCCCCCCCCAGTCACACCTGCCTGCACCTTAGCAAAAAGCCCCAGGTGATCCACCAGCTGCAGCCGGGCTGTCCCAGCCCTCAGACCTCCCCCAGCCGCCCTGGCCGCTGGCACACCTCCCCTCTGTGTCCCCTCACCTCCTCACCCCCACCCCCTGAGCACCCCAGCAAACGTCCCTGGTTTATCCCACAGCCCAGGCCCTGCTCCTCGGCTGGATTCATTCCCCTAGGAGTCCCAGGGAGCGTACTCATTGGCCCCCTTTTCCAGGTGGGGAAACTGAGGCTCTGCCATGAAAGACAGCACAGGGTCAGCGCTGGATTTGAGCACTTGGCTCGTTATTAATTAATTTATTTATTGTCTTTTTTGAGACCGGGTCTCGCTATGCTGTTCAGGCTGGCCTTGAGCTCACTTTGTAGCCCCGAGTGGTCTTGAATTTGCAAGGACCCTCCTGCCTCAGCCTCCTGAGAGCTGGGATGACAGGCGTGCGCCACCACGCTAGCCACCGAGCATGCTTGGCTCTTTAGTCACAGGGCATCTGGGGTCCCCGGGCTGCTCCAGCCATCTGCCCTCCAGCAGAGGCCCCCAGAGCCCTCCCGGACCCCCTTCCCGGCCAGGGGGACAGTCCCAGCATGGGGAACGGGGTGGGAAGGTGTGGGAGGCGGCTGCACTTTCAAAGTGAAGAGGGACTTCGTAGCCGGGACTGACAGCGGCCCCGGGGGAGAACAAGGTGTCCCAGCACAGGGCACCGCACAGGGCACGTTCTCCAGGCAGGGGACTGCAACACAGCCTTAAAGAGGAAGGAAACTCAGGCTGTGCGTGGGGCACATGCCTGCCATCCCAGCTCCCCAGGAGCCTGAGGCAGGAGGATTGCAAACCGGAAGCCAGTCTGGGCAACTTTACAACTTTGTCAAGGCCTTGTCTCATGAAACACAGAAAGGGCCGGGCATGGAGTTCTGGGCACACGCCGGGTTCCATCCCCAGCACGGAGGGAAATGACAGAAGGGAAGGGAGGGGAGGGGAGGGGAGGGGAGGGGAGGGGAGGGGAGGGGAGGGGAGGGGAGGGGAGGGAGGGGAGAGGAGGGAGGGGAGGGGGACCCACCGTCCCTGCTCCTCCTCCACACCAGCTGGCGCCACAGCTGAGCCAGAGCCGGCAGGGGGCGCTGGCCGGGGCCCTGCAGCCTCAGGCGCGTGCAGGGTGCTGGGACTCGGGGTCCCTGTGCGTCTGCAGCAGCCCCCGTGTTTCAGACGCCGCTGCCCCCCCTCCCCCCTCCTCCTTTCCCCTCCCCCCTCCTCCTTTCCCCTCCCCCCTCCTCCCCCCTCTGCCCCCTCCTCGGTGCAGCCCGGAGGTCACAGAGGCCGGACTGGGCCAGGGGGCATTTGGGGTCCCCAGCTCTGGGCAGCACCCCTGAGGCTGCAAGCCCTGCGGGGGACCCTCCTGCGGGCCACCCGCGCGGCCTGCGTGTCCTTTGTCACCGTCCCCTCCCCGCACCGGCCACAGGCGACCTCTGCACTTCCTGAGCCCTGGGGCTCAACCTGGTCGCATTTGCAAGGGCGAGGCCGACCCCGCTGTGCGTGCTCCCTCACGTCGTCCTCGGAGACCCCGTGACAGCCGTCAGCGCTGTCTTGGCCCAGGCCACCGGGAGGGGGGGCGCCAGACGCGGAAGTCGTGTGCGTGGAACCACCGGGCGACGCTGTGCACGCGGCTGGCACCGTAGGGAGGAAGCAGAATTTCACAGGCGACTCCAGTGTGACCGCAGCAGGGCCCCTTGGGTTTTTATTATTTTTTAGCCCTGGAGATGGAGCCAGGGCCTTTGCACACACCTGGCCCACGCTGGCTTTTATTTTGTGTTTCGAGCCAGGGACTCGCTGCCCAGCCTGGGCTGGAATTGAGGTCCTCCTGCCTCAGCCTCCAGAGCCCAAGCCCGCAGTGAGGGGCTGCAGCTGTTGGGTAGGTCTGGGGGCCGGGCTGCAGGCCCTGTACCCCGGCAGGCCCTCGCTTCCTGTAGAGCTGACCAGAGAGTGCATGTGCCCCTGGGCACTGCTGACTGCTGCTACTGATGCCAGGAGGGGCCAGGAGTGCTGGTCCCAGGGAAGGGCACTGGTACTGGGGACAGAGCCACCCTGGAAGCACCACAGGACACTCAGCCCTGCTGTCCAGGCCGCCAGCTTCGGGGACGCACTGGGGTCAGCGGATTAACAGCCGCTAACGGTTCTGACCCCAACCACGGGGCCTTGGCCATGTCCCCTCCATGGAAGAGGAGCTGACAGCTCCTCTGCAGCTGGCCTCAGTGACCGCCCCGAGGGGTCACCCTCACCACAGGCCCCAGTGTGTCCTGGGGATGCCTGAGCCAGTGCAAGAGGTGAGAAGGTGAGAGAAGCTGAGCCACAGTGCTGCCGGCTCTGCAGGTGGAGGAAGAGGCCAGGAGCCGAGGGCTTCGGGCACCGCTGGGGACTGGACAGGGACCTGGGTTTTCCCTGGGAAACTGTGTGATTTCTTACAGAAGCCATAATATTACCAGGCCCGGGGTCATTCCTAGGAGGTGTGGAAAGCCAAGAGAGGTTTTAGTACAGGCACAATTCGAGGTGCAAGGTTGGTTGTGACCCGCAGATTCTCAAGGGGCAGCACACTGAAGGGTCTTTGCAGGGTGTGTAGGAGTTTGTCCAGCTAAGCTGCAGACACATCTGTCCCAGCCGAGGTGGGAAAGCCCCGTATGGTGCCCCATCTCTTTGCAGCCCTGCAGCCCCTGTAGGGAGTCGGGTGCTCCGGAGGCTGGTGCTGCCCCTTAGCCCTGGCATGGGGCCAGGGTGACAACATTTCCTCCTTGCCAGGAAGTACGGAGCAGAAGTGACACAAGCCAAACACTGTGGGGGGGGGTCCCTCTCTGCTCCGCGCCCAAGATTACAAACTCTCACATGACCACGGTCACCCCCACACCGCACTGACCTGCTGTGAGCCAGGAGGGAGCAGAGCCTGCCCCCACCCCGTCGCCAGGGCAACCTGGGCAGCCCTGTCATCCAGGGCGGGCTGCAGAACAGGCTGCCCATTCTTGGGCTCTGTGGGCTCGGCCTGGCCGTCTGTTTTCGGCTTTCTCCCCTCTCTAAATATAGCTACCCGAGGACTGATTTAGCCCCTGAACAAAGGGACCAGACTGACGGGCAGTCACAAGCCTGTGACAGCCCTCGAGCTGCTTTCTCTCAGAAACGGCTGGCCAGGCCACAAGGTCACTGGCCCTCACGTGGCCGCCGGCCCTCACCCTGGTCCTGTGACCATGGCCCTGGTGGAGGCCCGGGCAGCGTGCCCTGGCCCTGGGGTGTGGGTACCAGAGTCCATGTGGTCCCTGACCTCCTGGCTGCTGGGAGGGCGAGGGGGTTTGGGGACAGGTTCCCGCTGTCCTGGCACACGGAGGCCTCCCTGGCCTTGGTGCCCAGCACCAGCCCAGCACCCAGGCTCTGTGTAGGTCCTGCAGTGGGTCCACTGGTGACCTGTCACCCTTTGTCTTTTTTGAGATAGGGTCTTACTGTGCAGTCCAGGCTGGCCTTGAGCTTTGTAGCCCAGGCTGGTCTCGAACTCACAACGATCCTCCTGCCTCAGCCTCCCGAGTGCTGGGATTACAAGTGTGAGCCACCACGCCTGGCTTCTCCCATCTGCTTTTGGAAGCATTTTTCTGCAGTGTGTAAGCCCCTACCCGTCCCCCAGACACTGGACATTTGAGGCCGGCGGTGCCCTGGGGACCCACCGGGCCCTGCAGACCCCTGGTTTTGCCCGCGCCTTACCAGACACAACCACAGACATCCCCAGGCACGGACAGGGCCAGGAGCTCAGGAGACGCCTGGGAAAAGCCCGCATCCGCCCTGACCCGCCACCCACAATCCGGCGTGGCCCGCAAGCTGGGAACAGCGCCCCTCTCGCCCTCTGTGAGATGCGCGGGGTCCAGGGTGTCCGCTCCCGCAGAGAAAGGAGCTGGAGCCCCGCCCACTGCGCCCCGCGACCCCCCAGCCTGGCCCCCTTGCACTGCAGTCGGGTTTGTTTGGGCCTGGCCCGCGTCCTCTGTAAACACAGCCCGCTCCTCCGGTTTCCGAACGCCCTGTGCTTTGGGCCCTGCAGAATCGGGCTGCAGACTTCAGTTGTTTGGTTTGGTTTATTTTCCCCGTCACTGTTTAGGGGGAGGGCGGGACTGTGGGGCCTGGGAGGCAAGAATCCGGAGTAGAGCTTCTGGGCCAGGAAGTTTGTTTTTGTTTCTGTTTTCTTTGTGTGCTGGGGGTTGAATTCAGGACCTTTGCGTGCAGTAGCCCTTTTTATTTTTATTTATGTATTTCTTTATTTATGTTTTTCTTAAATTTTGAGACAGGGACTCACTAAAGTGTCCAGGGTGAGTACAAACCTGGGATCCTCCTGCCTCAGCCTCCTAGTGGGCTGGGATGACCGGTGTGTGCCACCATCCCTGGCTTTCTGGGAGTTTTAAAAGCAGCTGGAGGCCGTTTCTGTTCTCTCTAAGGACAAGGAGTTACTGCTTCTGTCTGTTCCCCCAGCTCACAGGCCCCGGGCCACCATGCAAGCCTGGGTTGTTCCCGGATGAGCAGGTCACCTTAGCACACAGCTGCCAGTGCCTCGCCGGCTGGAATGCACAAATACCAGCTTCCTGTGCCCTGGTGGCAGATGCACACTGTACTGCTTACAGGAACCTCCATCTCAGGCTGGCCCATGAGGTCCTGTCTACTCCCATCCCAGCCCTGTGTATCAGCTAGCATGCTGCGTAACAAACTCGGCAAACCGTCAGCTTCAAATAATGGCTGAACCTGAGTGAGCTCACAGGTCTGCAGGTCTGGAGCTGGAGACTGACGTGGACATGGGAGCCTGGCCGCTGTGTCTCTCAGAGCATGGAATCTTCCATTCTCATTCAGATTGTTCCAGAATGTGCTTCCTCCAGCTTTAGCACTGAGGGCTCCACCCTTTGCAGGCCACCTTTTGTTTCTTTGTCTTTCTGAGACGGGGTCTCGCTGTGCAGCTCAGGCCGGCCTTGAGCTCACCGTGTAGCCCAGGCTGGTCTTGAACTTGCAACGATCCTCCTGCCTCAGCGTCCCGAGCCCTCGGGTTACAGGTGTGCACCAGCACACCCAGCGAGGCCATCAGTGCTCAGGGCTCCTCCTGCTCCTGGGCACGCAGCCTCCACCTCAGAGCCATCCTGAGGAGCTGCGGTGCAGAATCCCTTACCAGTGCCTTACCAGGCCTGAAATGACCTGTACATGGCCCACCCAGGGCAGGTCTCACCCTCAGTCAAGGAGAAAAGGGGTCCCACGAGGCCACAGCACTCACCCTGGGCTTCACCACCACACCTCAGCGGGCCAGTTCCTCCGTCAGACTGGGTTGTGGGGCCTCACTGGGAGTCTGGGGAAGGCCGAGTGTGACCTAACTGGGTGAGAACTGCCGGGCAGCCCCCAGGAGGGGCAGCGGTGGACAGGGGCAGGGTGAGTTAGCCCCAGAAGAACAGAGCTACACAGTGTTCCACTCCAGAGGTGACTCAGCCAGGGTGACGTGGGCACACACATGGCTGTCACCCTGGGGAGCTCCCAGCAGGCAGCAGGCAGAGCTGGGAATGGCACACAGCACCTGCAGCACCCCAGACGCCCCCATAGCGCACCAGGGGAGCCCTGTGCAAGTACCCCTGCCCCCGGCGACACACGGAGCAAACACGGGGCCCTGCCGTCTCCGCTGTGTGGTTCAAAGCTGCCCAGAGTGGCCAGAGAGCCGCTTAGAGAGCGCCCCGCCCCGGAGCCCCGCTTCCGGCCTCGGACTGGCCCCCTGTGTCATCCTGTTACCCTGGGAGACCCCCAGGGTGGGCTCTGGAGCCCAGAGCTGTAGTGTCCCCAGAACCTGCCCCCAGCTCCGCCCCAGGCCACCTCCTTCTTTTCCATCTAATCTTTGTTTTGTTTGTTTGGTTGGTTGGTTGATTGGCTTCTTTGAGACTGGCCTCCCTATGGAGCCCCGGGCTGTCTTCAAACTTGCAGCGATCCTCCTGCCTCAGCCTCCAAGAGCGCTGGGATGAGAGGCTGAGCCACCGTGCCTGGCTCACCTGCCACCTTCCAGCCCTCCCGGACCCTCCCGGCCGGGCGGGAGGCCCCGGCAGCCCCGACAGTGTCTGCCTGCGGTGGCAGTCTCAGCTATGCAGACCATGCCTGGAATTCGGGGTCACGGGCATTCTTTTGTCCTGCTGTCATCTCCCAGGAGAGCGGGAAAGCACCTCGGCTGGCTGCGGCATCACAGCCCCAAAAAGGCAAAAAGGAGCCTGTTGGCTCCTGCAGGAAGCGAGCAGCTCCGCCCACCCGGAGCCAGGAGGCTGGAGCCTGGGGCGGGGCGAGCTGCACTGCTGGCCGGGTGCCCCAGGAACCCGGGCGTCAGGTCCCTGCCCGCTGACAGTGGGACCCGGCCGTGCTGAGAATCTTTCCTTTGTGTTTGTTTGTGCCCGTTTGCAGCCTGCCTGGCAAGTGCGAGGTCACCTGTGTGTAACCCATTTTAATCCTCTTCCTGTCCTCCCTCCCCTTCTGTTCCTTTCTTGGACCCCTTCCTGGTTGTAAAAGCTCTCTCTCCCTGTTTTCTATTGTCTGTCTTTTATTGTGTTTTTAAAAGTCATTTATATTTTGGGCTTGACATTTAAGCCGTGCCTCTGATTTAGCTCACTGAGCTAAGTAAACTCCAAGTACATCCATTTGCCTGCCAAGGACTCAAACCTGTCATTCTTCAGGGCAGAGTAGTACTCCAGAGGATGTCCATATCCCACTTTGTTGATCCACTGGTCTGCATGTGGGTCTACAGCCCAATTCCAAGATTCCGCTCTCACGAATTGTGCTGCTGTGACCACGGATGTGCATGGGTCACTGTGACGTGCTGGGCTGAGTGGAGTTTCTAGCTTTAGTGCTCTGAGGAATCTCCTTATCCCCCAGGACCCCTCACCTGTACATCGGAAATCTTGCCCAGACCCGGAATTTGACTGGCGCCTGATGGCCTGGCCCTCCACCCCGGGGCTCTGCTCTAATCTGCAGACAGAGACAAGACCCGGGCACCAAGAAACAGAAACCTGAGTTTCACAGAAGTGAACTTACAGGGGCCGTACAGGAGTCCCCCCACCCGGTGCCTTCAAGGAACAAGTGGCCTGGTCAAGCCCTGGAGGACAGTTACATAAGAACCTGGCAGAGCCAGGCGTGGTGGCGCGTGTGTGTGATCCCAGCCCTCAGGAGGCTGGGGAGGAGGATCGCTGTGAGTTCAAGGCCAGCTGGGCTATATAGTGAGCTCAAGTTCAGCCTGAACTACATAGCAAAAAATATATGTATTTAAAATGAGGTGCAGTGGTTCAGGCCTGTTGCCCAGCTGCTTGGGAGGCTGAGGCAGCGGGATCCCCTGAGCCTAGGAATTCAAAGCCATTCAGGACATGGACTATTTCCATCAGCATCCTGTCGTACGTACCTTTAATCCGGCTTCTTTTGCTCAATGAAATGTGTTTGCAGTGCAGTCATGTTGCTTCATCTGTCATGAGTTTGTTCTTTTCGTGGCACAGTAATATTCCGCAGCAGGCGTCAGCACTGTTTATTTGAGGGTTGTCTTGTTGACAGGCGTTTGGGCTGTCTCCAGGTTTTGTGTCATGCCCAGGACTTGTGAACGTCCTGTACGAGTCCTTTTGTGGAGCTGTGTTTTTATTTATCTTGGGTAAACACTGCGGGAGGAGCTGGGTCATGGGGTAGGTATGTGTTTCGCTTTCTACCAAACGGCTGACCCGAGTCCCACAGTGGCCACGCCATTTCGCGTGGCCTCCGTCCTGCAGGTGGCCTCCGTCCTGCAGGAGGCTCCCGGCTCTGCCCCCACCGCCCGGTATCTCAGCGCTCTCCTGGTTACGAAGCCAGCGCTTGTTAGGGCTCCAGTTCACAACTGACCCCAGACCCTTTGCACAAAGCCCGCTGCCCGCTGCCCTCCGGTTCCTGCTGCCTAAGCGTCAGGAGCCCCTGGGCTCTCTGCTGGGCGAACCTGTCTCAGGTGGCGCTGCCCCCTTCTCCCATTCCTCCTCCCAGAGTTTCGGGGTGCACACGTTGGACCCCTACACCCTTCTGCCTTTTCCCCTGTCCTTGCATTTCCTTCCCCGCTGTGTCCCCGGCTCCCGTCCCGGTCTCGCCCTGTGACCAGCTAACTGCACTGCCGTCCCCGCCGGGGTCCACGTCTCAGATGTTACAGTTCTCGCATGTTTACGTACTGCCCAGGGTTCCTGTCCCCGCTTAGTGTCACCAGTTGTCTATCGGAAGCCTGTTCTCACACTGTTCACACAGGGGAGGTAAACTTGCGGCCAGTGCTGTGCCCGGAGCGGCCGGTGTGGTCCGCGTTGTCCGCCTGGTTATCTTTCATGCCGAGCCGGGACTCTACCTGAAGGAATAACCTGAGGCCTGGGTGATGCCGTGTTTCCCTCCACAGTGGGCTTCTCTTACTTTTTTCTGTCTTTTTGAGGCAGAGGCTTGCTCTGCAGTCCAGGCCGGCCCTGAGCTCACTTTGCAGCCGAGGCTGGGCTCAGACTCACAGCGATCCTCCTGCCTCGGCCTCCCCAGTGCTGGGATGGCAGGCGTGAGCCACCACGCCTGGCAAGCTTCTGTTTCTTTCTATGCAGAATCGAGAACCACTCATAATTTATAGTCACCTCAGTCCAGTAGCAGGGTTCCAGATGACTCAGCACTCGGCCTGGGGGTCATCTAAAACGTAGCCCCAAAGCTGTCACCCCCAGATCCTGGCTGGAAATTCTCTACCCGGCCCCCAGGTGCCTCCAGCAGCCCCAGCAGACCTTTGCTTTTCTGATCAGCTCCCTCCTGTTGCACCCAACAGGAGACTTTGACCTTATCAGCTGACAGCCGTTGTGCAAGGCTGCATCTGATGACCTGAGCTTGTCCAAAGTTCAGAGGGCCTGGGGGGAGGCCTTGGATGTGGGTCATGTCATCTGGGAGCCGCAGAATGTCCCCTCCCCGCAGCTTGCAGCAGGAACCTGGCCGGGGCAGAGTCAGGACAGTCTCAGGAGGTCCATGTTTGGAGATGAGCTGTCCCCTCCCTCCGGGGGACCGGCGGTGGCCTTCACCCCTGAGAGGAGTTCCCTGGGGTGACCTCAGCTCTCAATCCCGGACCTGAATGTTCTGTGGAGCCTGTTTATGCAACTCGGGTCACCAAAGGGCCTTGTTGCTCCCCATGGCCAGGAAGGCCGGCCGGCCGTGATGGTGGCCTGGGCGCCAACCACACAGCTGGGAGCGGCCGGGCCTCACCCGGCCTTGATGGTCCTGGCGGCCAGGACGGGTGGCCCCACGGTGCTCACTGAGTCACAGGCTCAGAGACTGAGCAGGGCGTTAGGCCGCCCCACTTCTGATCTGTAAGATGATCAACTGTCTGCTGGGCCCCGAGTCAGGCCGGGGGTGCTGAGGCCATTTTCTGCACCCCCAGCCCAGGCCTGGGGCGCTGCAGGGGCCTGGGCGGGCCGTGGAGAAAGCTCAGAGGTTTCCCAATGGCTCCCGGCAAACCGGCCCGGCCGCACTGGCTCGGGCAGGAGGGCAGCCGGGTTCAATCCCTGTACCTTTCACCCGCAAACCTTACAGGAGGTGCAGAGGGCCCTGGACTCTGCCCCAGCGGGGCGCAGAGGGAGGCTGTTGGGGCCCAGGGACAGAGCTGCCCGACGCCCCGGCCCCTGCCAGTCAAGGCCGATGAGGGTGGCCTTGGGGATCATCCACTTTGTCTGTAACCAGCCTTCGGGGCCAGCGGCTGGGACCCCGGCCCCCTGCGGGTGGCGTCTCCTGAGGATCTAAAACATCCCATGTCTAAGCACCTCGCCTTGGGGGGCTGATTTTAAAACTGTTCATGAGCCTGTAATTATTTCAAAGTTAAATAAATGGTACGCTGGGCACGGTGGCCAACGCTTGCAATCCCAGCGCTCGGGAGGCTGGTGCAGGAGGGTCGCTGTGAGTTCAAGGCCAGCTCAACTCCATAACGAAACTTGTCTCCAAAAAGAAAAACACAGATTGAGCCTTAGGTCGTTGAGAAGACCAGGGAGGTGAGGGTGGTTTCCCGGCCCGGGTGATGGTTTTTCTCGTTTCGAAGGTCACGGGTAGATAAAATTGTAGCCCCCTCCTGTGCTTTCCTCTGTTACTAGGAGACCGCTCTTTGCTGACACTGTGTTTACTGCCTCCATGATGTCTGGTGTTTGTCGTTGTTTGTTGATTGCATTTTTCCCCGGGGCTGGGGCTGGAACCCAGGGCCCTCTTTAAGCTCGGCAAATGCTGCCCGCTAAAGCCACAGCCATTTCAGTCCACTCCCACACGAGTCTCACTGGGCCGCCTGGGGCGGGCTCCAGCCTGCAACCCTCCTGCCTCAGCCTCCAGCAGCGCCCGCCCGGGCTGCTCCGAATGGCTTGTTAGGCGAAGGGTTTGACTTTGGTTTCTTGGCTTCTGAGTGGGACCCTGCGACGGTGGTGAGCGCTGAAAGAGATCCCCTCCCGGCCTGCCGGTCCTGGGTCAGTGGCCTTGGCTTTCCGTTGTGTTGTATCTGTCACAAAGGTCGCGGGACTGATTACTGATGGTTGCTTCCACCTGTGGCGGAGATTCCTTCCGGGCTTTGGTTGCTAGGTAACCGCTCCAGGATGCGGAGTCGGGGGTCCCCTTTGCCCCTCCCGCGTGTGTTTTGTGTTTTCATTCTGTGGCTCCTGACGGGGAACCCAGCTGAGAGCCCCAGGCAGAGTGGGCGGAGGCCAGGAACCTGCTCTGCACCCACAGCGCCCAGGACGCCCCCGTGACGACTGCAGGACCCGGTGGTGCCCCCAAGGGGACCTGAGCTCCCAGAGGTTCCCTGCCTCCCCAGCCCCGGGCCCCCCCACCCCCGTGTGCCTCCAGCTCTACCCGGGGGTGATCTCACTGTGCCCTGCCCGGGCCCCCTACCCTGTCCTGCGTGCTGTTGGGACCTGGGCCGCCCTGCAGGATCGAGCTGGGCGCTGGGCACAGCTCCCTGCTTTCGGCTTGGGACTGGCGCAGGGCCTGGCGGCGGCTCTAAAGCCCTGCACCCAGGTGGTGCCCGGCCTCGGCAGGCCTGGACCTGCCCCTCGGGAGGCCGAGGCTGTGTCAGGAGCTGGCACCAGGCTGGGGCCTCCCTGGCGAGCTCAGGGCCCCGACTCCGCTCGCCCGGGCAGGCCTGGCCCAGTCGGTGCTGGTGCCATCATGTGGGCCGGCACCCACCATGGCGAGGAAGGTCCCCACTGACTCCGAAACATGGCTGTGAGCTGGGCGGGTGCTGACCTGGTCCCGGTCGGGTGCAGCCGGCTCGAGAGTCAGGTACAGGCTAGGGACAGCAGGAAGTGCCCGCATAGGGAGCCGGTGACGCCACAGGTGTCTGAATCACACCTTGGCCAAGTAAGTGCACGTGTGTGCACATGTGCACACACACACACACACACACCTGTGCACACACACATACCTGTGTACACACACCTGTGCGCACACATACAGATATGTTCACAGGTCCACACAGCACGATGCACTCAAACACGCCTACAGGTGTGCCAGGCTGTGCCGACACCTGTGTACCTGTGTGTGTGTACACAGCCCAGGCATGCATGTCACACGCATACCCGCTTAGGTGCACACTGCTGTGGTGAGCAGAGGTCACACTGAGATGCACAGACACTCGTGCTCGTGTGCACACACAGAAAAGCTCACACACGCACCATGCGCTTGTACTCAGACATGTACACACGCACACACACAGGGGTATGCCATGCACACACGTGTACGCACACAAACGCACGCACGTGCGGAATGCACCCTGCTGGCCAGGAGCCTCTGTCCCCGGAGCTGTGCTGGCCGTGGGGACCCTCTCCAGGGTGCTGGTGGGACCCCCCACGGGCTTCCAAGCGCAGCAAGCCGGGTGCTCGCAGCCGGAACTATATTTAGCGCTGAGTAATTTGGGTATTTTAAGCCCGGGCCGGGCAGCCTTCCCTGCGCCGGGTGCCCTGTGGCTGCTTTGAAGCCGGGGTTGAATCAGATCCCTGACGGCCACACGGCCTCAGCCCGGCGCCCACACCGCTTGTCTGCCCGCCTGCCCGGCGGCCGCATGGCCAAAGGATTTTTTTTTTTAGGCTAAACTGAACCGTGATAGGGGGCCCGGAGATTGGCAGCCACGAGGGGCCAGAACAGAGACCCTGTGTACCCTCCAGCCAGCTGCCGGCCCCCTCACGGCAGCACTGTTTTAAACAAGTCCAGCGTCTTCCTCCTCTGACCCCTGCAGGCTGGTTCTGTTTTCGGTTAGTTTCACACAGGGTCTAGCCACACTGCCCAGGTTGCCTCGGGAGCTGTGACCCTCCCGCCTCAGCCTCCCAGCATGCTGGGGAGACAGACGTGCACAGCGGGGACCGCTGCATCCCCTCCCACCGCCCTCCTCTGCGGGACACAGGGACCTGCCCGGCCCCACCACCCGCAGCATTCTCGGAGATCCGCGCCTTCCAGTTTACGGCCCAGCAGGAATTCGTCCAAAATCTCCGGTCTGTCTTTACCCGTCTGCGGCTCCCCAGCTCCACCGGCTACAAAGCAGACAGCCATGCCATGCGTTAATGACAGACACCAGCGCTGCGTAATTAACTAGCTGAGTGTCTGCCCCGCTGAGACCGGGGCTCCCGGGACTCCCCACGCCAGGCCGGCTCCACCAGGCGCCCGCCCGCCAACACCGACCCGTGGGCTGGGCGCCCTCCTCGGGGCCACCTGGGGCCCTGCAAGGTGCTGAGCTAAGTCCCTGCATGCAGCCGTTGCCTGACGTCTGTCCCCTGGTGTCCCCACCGGAGAAATAGAACTTTTACTGCACAAAGCCACGGAACAGATGTGCGGGACTTGATTAGAGAAGAGAATTACCATCCCACATGCAGGGAGGCAGGAGTGGAAAATGGCTCAGCCACTCGGCAGACTGCGAGAAACTTTTTGTTGTTGTTGAGACAGGGTCTCGCTGTGCAGTGCAGGCTCCCTTGAGCTCACTGCAGAGCCCAGGTTGGCCTTAAACTCCCCAAGATTCTCCTGCCTCAGCCTCCCGAGTGCCGGGCTGACAGCTGTGTGCGCCCCCGCAGTCAGAGGGGTGTCCCATCTCTCCAGTGGAATACTACTCGGGAGTGAAAAAGAAGCTGGGCATGGTGGCACTCGCCTGTCATTCCAGCACTGGGGTTGTTTGGGTTTGGATTTTTTAATTTAACTCAGGGCTTTTGCTGTAGGCTACATTGTTTTTATGTTTTGAGACAGGGCCTCGCTAAGTTGCCCAGGCTGGGCTTGCATTCACCGTGGTCCTGCCTCAGCCTCTTGGGCACTGGGATGTTAGGGCTTCACCATCCCACAGGTCTCTTCCCCGGCCCCTCCCCATGCCGCCTTCCCCAGAAACCACTCAGAGCAGGAAATGAAAGCAGAGCCTCCTGCTGGGGCCCCGCCTGTCACGTGGGGCATGGTTTGCTGAGTGAATAAAAAGAATGGATAGGGCCAGGTCCTGCAGCCAGCGTGCCACCCACCCGGCCCTCCCATGACCTGTCTCAGGGCAGAAACCTTGGGGACAACGCTGCTCCCCCAGGGAACCTTGGGGGATACAGGGAGCCCTTGTGACCTGGGGAGCCCCTGCAGCACCCAGCGGGCACAGAAAACCCTCGTCCCTCCCCCAGGTCTCACTGTGGGGGGAGGAGCTGTCAGGGCCGAGATCCAGGAAACACCAGGGCCTGGGGTGCACCCCGTGCCCCGCATTCGGAGGGAACCGTCTCCCTGGGGTCACTCGGGCAGCAGACACCGTGCCCTGACCCCCGAGAGGCACAGGAGGGCTGGCTGGGCGGCTCCTCCGCGGGCGCAGTCCCGGCCCCGGCAGCCGGCTCAGGTGCCTGTGCTCCCCGCAGCTCTCTGGGCGCCGGGCCCCGCTGATGGCCGACGATGTCCACCACTAACAACGTGGCGCAGGCCCGGAAGCTGGTGGAGCAGCTGCGCATTGAAGCCGGGATCGAGCGAATCAAGGTGACCGGGCCGGGCCAGGGCGAGGGGGACACGCGGCCTCCCTGGGGCCCGCGAGGCTGACGGGGCTCAGCTGTGCTTTGTAGGCATCTGCGTTTTGTTCTTTGCAATGAGCCTGTGTGCGTTTTGCATTAATGAAAGCCAAATCGATGGAGGTTCCCGGTCCAGCCGCCGGGAGGCCCAGATGGACCCTAGAGAATAAAGCCTGGCGTGACTCGAAGGTCACTGATGCCAGGCATGTGGGCACTGGTGATGCCATATAACCTTCTAGTTCCGGAACAACCCATCACCCCCAACCATCCCCTCCCCTCCCCGCCCGGGACCCCTGAGTCCACCTCCTGTCTCTGGTGTGCTGTCCTGGGTGGTTCCTGTCTGTGGAGCCCCCATTGTGTGTCCTCTGTCTGGCGTCTCTCTCTGAGCACGGTGTCCTTGAGGTCCCTCCACACTGTGGCAAATGTCACAGCCCCACTCCTTTTCATGGCTGAGTAATATTCCAGTGTGTATGTGGCTGGATTTAGCTGTGCTTACATGGTGACAGTGACTTGTCCCCTCTCAGCACCCCCAGCACCCCATGGCCTCTAGCAGAATGGGGTTCACAGCTTTCAAGACACCACTTGCCAACCTTGTGTCCACCTGACTGGGGATGGCCAGAAGTGCCCACGGGCTGTGTCCTGCCCTGGGACACACACAGCCCAGGCTGGCTCTGGGCACAGGTCCAGGTGGCCCTGCCCTCAGAGACACACTGTGCTGGGCAGGAACAGAGCAGACAGACGGACGGGGAGGGCACCTGCCTGTGCTCACGGCCTGCACAGGGTACTGTGTGACATTTGCACAACTCTCAGTGCGTCAGTGAGGGACACGGCGGTGTCCTCCGAGGGGGCGGCCAGTGTGGGCTTGGGTGCGGAGCAGGCGGCAGGCTGGAGCCAGGCTAGAGCCTGGGGCGAGAGCTGAGGTTTCCCCTCAGATCCCAAGGCCGCTTGGAGGTGCCTCTGTGGGCACATAAGGCCTTCACCTGGTTAGACGAGGCCCGTGCACGCCTCAGAGGGGCAGCCACCTTCAGTCGGTCTGAGAAAACACCACCGCTGGGTGCGGTGGGGCACTGCGTTATGTGACCCCCAGCACTGGGGAGGCTGAGGCAGGAGGATCGTTGCAAGTTCAAGACCAGCCTGGAATCCAAAGTGAGCTCAAAGCTGCCTGAGCTGCATAACAAGACCCTGCCTCAAAAAAGGCAAAAATAAGATTAAATAAATAAATAAAGCAGCTCAGTGGCACAGCACCTGCCTGGCAAGCGCGAGGTCATGGGTTCGATTCCTGGTACCAAAAGCAACCAAACAAAAAATACTAAAAAGAAAGCGGCGTCCTCTGAGCGGGGCGGAGGGACCTGCACGGTTTTCTGTACGCTCTGTAACCCTTCAGGCCTGGGAATGAGGAAAGGGTGACGGAGCCCCTCCCCGCCCAAGGAGGGATGACAGACGCACCCACGGGGCCTCCGGGCCCGCGTTCCGGGGCTGAGAAGGAGCCCTCGGCCGCAGCCCACATCTGATGTCGGAGGGGCCACCTGTCCTCCCCCAAGCCGGTGACCACTGTGACAGCGGGCACCCTGAGAGGTCGGGACCCCGTGTCCAGGCCGTGAGGGAGAGGCTGGCTGTGAATCTGGGGTGCCAGGCTGGTGACCACTGGAGCCCGCGGGGCTGAGCACGGGGACTGAGCTAACAGCACCCCAAATGTGTGGCCGGGAGAGACGGGGAGAGCGGTGGGGCAGGACAACCTGCAACAGGGGTGACCGATGGGGTCCCCAAGTCCCCCGTGGGTTCAGCGGTGACAGAGATGCAGGTCAGAAGCGCTTGCCCTGCCCAGGGGACCCGGCTGGGTGTGACTGCTCATGGCTGGGCAGGCAGGAGGAAAAGTCCCTGCAGAGTCCCCTCCTGGCCAGATGGCACCTCTGTGCCAAGCGACGTCCCCGACTCTTTTTATTTTTTAGTTTTTATTTTGAGACAGGGTCTCGCTAAGTTGCCCAGGCTGGGCTGAAACCTGGAATCCTCCTGCCTCAGCCTCCCAGAGCCCCGGCATGACCGGTGGGCAGCCCTGTACCCAGCTTCCTCTGAATTGTTCAGAGCCCCACCCAAGCCCTCACCAGCGATGTTTGGTGCATTCTCAGTCTCCATCTGGTTCCACAGCACCCCCCCCGGCACCCCAAAACCAACAGTCACCCTGCCCAGCCCCGACACCCACAAGTCTACTTCCTGTCCCTGGCTTCACCTGTCCTGGGCATTTCCTGTCCACGGAGCCCATGCTGTGTGTATCCTTCTGTGTCTGGCATCTTCATCCACATTGTGTTGAGGGTTACAGCCCCGTTCCTCTTCCGGGCTGTGTAATATTCCCGTGTGCCTCTGGACCTCGGTGTGTGCCCCTCTGTCCACCTACTGGCCACCGTGAATGCATGATCAGATGTCCTTTCTCTCTCCTCGTGCACACACAGGTGTCCAAGGCCTCCTCAGAGCTGATGAGTTACTGCGAGCAGCACGCACGGAGCGACCCCTTGCTGGTTGGCGTCCCCGCCTCAGAGAACCCCTTTAAGGACAAGAAGCCGTGCATCATCCTGTAGCGCCGCTGTCCCCCCTCCCCATCTCTGTCTCTGTCTCTGTCTCCTCCTGCCATAAGGGACCCTCGGAAACGGCACAGCCAACACACCTCGGGCCCTGAGCCTTGGATCCCTAAAGAAATGCCCGTGGTCCCCGGCTGCCTCAAGGGGGCCAACGCTGTGCACCTCATGGGGCCGGGTTTTCCGACACAGCCCAACAGCCCCCCTGAGGGGCTCCCCAAAACAGGAACGGTGGCTTCCAAGCCCCCTCCCAGTGGGAACAAGCAGGTGGCCCACGCGCCGTGGCTGTGGTGACGGGGTTGTGACACCTCCACGGCCCGGCCCGGAGGATGGTGGGTAGGGGGTGGGCCAGGGGCAGAAACAGGGTCTCCTTACCGCCGGCCAGGGGCCAGCTCCCTCTGGACCGGCCGCCCGGGACCCAGCCACACAGGGCAGCTGGGATCCTTTTTATTTTGTAAGCAGAGCAACTGGGGGTGCAGGGTTGGCACCCCCAGGGGGAGAAAAAATATCTCTCCATTTAAATAACCGTTACGTCTCCCCACGGAAGCCGGGCCAGGTGACACAGAAATGTCACCCTCTCAGCGACCCTGGTCACCCCACAGCCACGCCCTCCTTGTGACACATCACAGAAATGGATTTTCAGGATTTAGCCGAACGTGGTGGTGCAGGCCTGTCATCCCAGCACTGTGGGGAGGCTGAGGCAGGAGGATCGCTGCGAGTTCGAGGCCAGCCTGGACCTACCCGGGTGTGGGCACTGGGGGTCCGGGCGGGAGGCGGACACAGTGGGGAGGGAACCCGGGGTTCCCACACGGAGCTCCATCGCCAGCCCTTTTTATCTTTTGAGACAGGATTTTGCTAAATTACCCAGGCCGGCCCCCAACTCGAAACCCTCCTGCCTCAGCCTCCCAGAGTGCTGGGAGACAGGCGTGCGCCCCACGTCTGGCCAAAGGCTGCTGAGTTGTCTCACAGTGACCACGAAGGACGTTCTGAGGCAGGGTCCTTGGTCCCAGACGTGACAGCAGCAGCTGTTTCGTGCTTGCCACCGTATCAGTGGTCCTCCATTGAGCCCGTGGGGTGTGGGCCCTTCACTGTGAGGACCGGAGCGGGATCTGCTAGGCTTAGGGTCCCCCCGTCACTCCTCCCACTAGCCCGGTGACGTTAAGATGTCACGGGTAGGGACAGGCCACCCTGCCCTGGGCCCTGGAGTCACAGGGTTCAAGCCGGCAGCCGGCAGTGGAATGACACTTGATGTCAGAATCCAGGGCTGCGGCCAGGACAGTCCCCGGACGGTTGCTCAGGTCGCCCACACTGCCAGCCAGGTGGAGCCGGCAGCCTCAGTGGCTTCCCCAGCACGACTAGGCCAGCAGGGTCCCCAGTGGGCCGGGGCCCGGGGAGGACACAGGCCAGAGTGGGGGTGGCACCAGGGCTGCCCTGGCCCCTTCTGGGGGCTCCGGAGGGCCTCTCCAGGCACTGCTCTCCACGGCTGGTCCGGGAGGGCCAGGGGCTGTGGGGAGCCCAGCTGTGCCCAGAGAGGCGTGAAATCACCCCAAACACAGGAGCCTGGCAGGCAGGGTGCCGGGGCCTGGGGAGGGAGACCGGCCTGATATCCCTCTCCGAGGGACCACGCTGGTCCCCAGCTGTCTTTCAAAGAAGCCTTAATCCTCCGAGTGGGTGTCACACCCCCAACCCCGCACCCCACGGCCCCGCCAGGACCGGGGAGGCGGAGACACAGACGTGCCAAGCCCGGCCCACGGCCCGGCGTCCCCGTGCCCACCAGTGTCACCCAGGAAGCCACCGTACCCAGAGAGGGACCCGTGCAGGACTCAGGGACCCCAGGGTCTGTGCATGCTGGGTAAACTGAGGCAGGTGGGGAAAAACAGGCTGGCCTCCCTGACCAGGACCAGATGGCCACAGCCTTGGGCCCTGGGGGTGGTCCAGGGCAGGACCCACGAGTTTCTCTCTAAACTTAGAAAAGGGAAAAACTCGGTACCCCAGCACCCACCCCACACGGACAGAGGGCTCCCCCTCTTTTAGGTTTCTTCACTTCTCTGTGGCTCGGTGGAGCCCAGGGCCTGGGCGTGGAGCCGCTTCTCCTTGTTTGATTGCTGTAATTCTATTTATTTTGAGGTAAAACCTCACCGGTCACTAAACTGCCCACGCTGGACCTCACCCTCCTGCCTCGGCCTCCCCAAGAGCTAAAATGAGAGCTGGGTGCCCCCCCGGCCTGTCCTGGTCTCCGGGCGCTGCCCCAGGAGGAGGCAGGCAGTGGGGCCACCGCAGCTGCCCGCGCCCCCTGCTGACCCCGTCTGGCCCAGGCCGGCCAGCCCACACCCGTCCCCACCCTCACACTGCAAACTTGGGGGGCAGCAGGCCCAGGACACAGTGGCTCTGTGTGACCCACAGCCCGCTGTGCGCCTCGTCACCCAGGACCGGGCCTGCCTGAAGCCACCTAAGCGCCCTGCCCTTGAGGACCGCGGTCCCCACCAGCCGGCCAGCGGCAGGTCCCTGCAGAAGCCATAGGACGACAACATGGGGGACCTCCGTCCACGGTCACCGCTGCCAACGCCCTCACCCAGCCGGGGTCCCCGTTTCCGGTGGCGACTGCCACGCCCTCCCGCACTGGCCCCCGTGTCTCCTCCTCCCCAGCCAGCGCTTCCCGCCCGGGTCAGCTGTGACCTCGCCAGTCACACACAGTAAAACGCACACTTTTCCTTTCCGGGCTCTGCGTTCGTCCTGTGGTCCAGGTTGGGGTCCGGGGTCCGGGGTAGCTGTCCCCAGCCCTGCCCGGCCAGCCTGGTGTCACGCAGAGACACCACTGAGGGTTGGTGCCACGTGGCCCAAGACTTGTCCCTGATCCTTCTCTTTGGTTTTCTGTTTTTCCTGGGAGTCGGGTCCGGGCTCTGCACCCAGCGCTGGCCTGGCAATGGGGGGCCTGGGGTCCCTCTCCAGCGACACCACCAAAAGAAGCCCGCAGCGGACTCCAGGGACGGAGCAGGGCCAGTTCGGGTGACAGCTGGGGACAGCCTGGGACAGCAAGGACGGGGGCCACAGTGACTGAGCTGGCCGCGTGACCCCGGATGCAGTCCCCACAGACACCCACACGGCGTCCCCAGGCTGCAGGTGGAGGGGGACCCCAGGCCTGGCTCCCTGCTGGTCAGGGCTCCCCTGGGTGTCCAGCTGCAGGACGTCACCGCCGGGGCCCTGTAGAGCTGCATGGTGAGCAGGGCAGGAAAGGGGACCTGGCCACGGCTCGGGTGGCCACAGGACCCTCCGGTCTCCTGGAAAACCCTACGGCAGGCAGGCGCCTTTCCAGAAATTTCCCAGAATCTCAAGGCCATGACCGTGAGGCCTTCAAGCCAAGCAAACACGGGCCCTGGGTGACTCAGGGGTCACACGCCCATGAGGTCGGCTCTGTCTCAGCCACCAAGGTATCCTCCCGGCATCCCGAGGGCTTTGGTTCAAGCTTTTGGAGAACAGGAAGAAATCCCAGCACCTCAAATCCTCAAATGTGGAAACTTCTCAAAAGGGAGCGGGCTCGGGAGGGGACAGGGGTCTGTGTTTCCTGGACAGAGGCTCGCGTGGGGAGGTGGGAGGTCCCGGGGTGGACGGCAGGGACAGCTAGGTGTGCTTGATGCGCTGGAGTAGTTGGTTTTATGTTGTATTTATTTTACTACGAAAGAAACCCACTCCATCAAGCCAGAGTCCACCTCAATGACTACAAACTGGGGTTTTTTGGGGGGTGGGGGAGCAACCCAAACTGTCCAAGATGGCCCAGGAGAGGGTGTCCTGGCAGGGCCACCTCGGCAAACAGTCTGGCGTTTTCCTGTAACTCGGGGCACACCCAGGCTGTGACCCAGCGTGGCCACTGGCTGTTTACCCAAGGGAAGTAAAAACACGCCCCCAAAGATCTTGCAAGCCACGCTCAGTGGCCTTCCTCACAGGAATGAGACCCTGGAAAGAGCTCAGGTATTCAGCCACAGGAGACTGCTGGCATCCAGCAGGCCGGGAGGCTGAGGCAGGGAGATCCTACACTCAGCCGCAGCCTGAGCAACGTGGCCACTCAGCGAGACCCTGTCTTTTGGTTGGTTTGTTTGGTGAGGTGCCTCTCTATGGGGTTCATAGACTTGAATTCACAGTGTGGCCCAGGCTGGCCTCAAACTCTCCACAATTCTCCTGCCTCAGCCTCCCCAGGGCTGGGATGACAGGCGCATTAGCTACCTCACCCAGCGTGAGACCTTGTTTTAAAATTTAAAAAGCTTTAAAAAGGGCTGGGACGGACCTCACTACAAAAGCCCTGGGTTCAAACTCCAGTACCGCAAGAAAAATAAAAGACCAGGCTCCTGTGATTGTAACAGTAACAGTCACAGAAACTTCGTGCTCCAGGAAATAAACCTCACACTGAGCAGGACGTGTGATTCCGATCACAGTAAGCTGTGAAACACACAATCCTGAGAGCCACATCCACACCCTCATCCCAGAGGCCTGAAATGTGTCACCTGAGGTGAAAGACATTGCAGAGATTCAGCTGAGGAGTTTAGTTTTGTTTCTGTTTTGTTTGTTCCTCCCCCAGTGCCGCTGTTTGAACCCCGGCCCTTTGTTATTTTTTTTTATTTTGAGGCAATATCTCGGTACATTGCCCAGGCCGGCCTGGCACTTGCAACCCTCCTGCCTCAGCCTCCCACAGCACTGGGAGGACAGGCGTAGGTGCCCCCTCCCTGACCAGGTTAGGAATCTTGAGATGGGAGGTTATCGTGGGCTATCTGAGGTGGCCAGTGTAACTGCAGGGTCTTTATGAGGGGGACAGGAGGGACAGAGGCAGAGGAGGCCATGGCGTAGGGACAAGAGGGTGGAGTACATAGGTCACATGCCAAGGGATAAAAGAGAACCCCAGGCACCGGGAGCCGTCAGTCTCCAAAGGCGACCACTCCAGCTACGGGACATTATGCAAAAGGCAAAATTACAGAGTAGGCCTAAGAGTCCTCTGAACCCAAGCCAAAGTACCTTCAGCTGGTAGCAGGTCACCACATAACCGTGTATGGGGGCCCCCTCGGGACCTGAGGCTGGCGCCAGCAGCAGCCTCTTTTGGGGTGCGGGGGTGGGGGGACCACAAGCAGCAACCTGCCCTTTACCTGAGTCAAACAAGAAAAGGATTCGGAGGCTGGATGTGGTAACACACACCTGTCATCCCAGCACTCGGGGAGGCCGGGGCAGGAGGATCTCCCGTTCAAGCCCAGCCTGGGCAGCATAGCAATGCAGTGACACCCTATCTCAAAACTAAAAAAAAAAGGGAGGGGGGGAGCTGGGAATGATGCTCCATGCAAAGGCTGTGGGTTCAGTTCCGGTACCATAAACACACAAAAAATTAAAAACCAAACTCAGCGTCACCTGAGGCAAACCTTAGGTGCTCCAGGAAAGGCTGGAATCCCACCACCACCACCCTGGCCTCCTCTGGGCAGCCACCCGGGGCGGAGGGAGGGTGTGCTGTGCATCTCTCGGCCTCCTCCTTAGCAGCCCCTCGGGCCAGCCCTGAGGAACAGCGCTGGGGTCTCTAAGACTGCGGCCGCTCGCGCAGCGCCCCCCACTGCGATGGCAGGGGCTGGAGGGTGGGCTGCCGGCCCTGGAAATCGCTCCAAAAGGGACAATGCGGTGCCTCTGCAAAGGGACAGGAGCGGCCAAGTGTGCCACCCACTGAGGTCTGTGCTTCCGGTGACTCGGCTCCGTTTCCTGGTCCCGCAGGAGCCGACCCACTTCCCCTCTGGTCGGCCTGAGGGTTCCCCTGCGTTTCTGGCCGTTCCCTTCGGGGTGACAGCTGTCTTACAGCCCGCTGCCCCCCACAAACACATCCTGCCTGCTGTCCCGGAAACCAGATGGCCCAGGCCTCAGGCTCCGGCCCCTTTCTGTGCAGAGCCTGGCTGGGCCACGCTTCCCGGCCTCTCCAACCCGCTGCTGGGTGCCAACCTCGGTCACCATCTGGGGACAGGTTCAGGGGTCAGAGTGACAGGGGACCGACAGGCTTGGAGGTTAGGGCTGGGCCTGAGTGGCTTCACACTTCGCCCACGGTTTCTAGGAGGGAGCATGGTTGCCAGGGAGGCCAGGACCTGCTCCCCAGATCTGTCCCTCACAACTGTGGGTCCCTAACCTGGACCACCAGGGTGAGCCTGAGTGAGGCCCCGCCCATCGCGAGGCTCCGCCCACATATGGCTACAGAGCAAGGCGGACCCACAAGGCCTCAAACCCTGCTCCTAAGCCTCTGATTGGCCGAGTACTTAAGGACGCCTCACACTATACGCATGCGCAAACACACAGCTTCCGGCAGGACTTCTTATCAAGAGCCCTTGCATCCCAGGTTAGATAAAGGGACCAGTTGAAGCGCTAAGGGGTAAGGCGTGTCGGTCTGTACCCATCCTTCTCTAGCTGTCAGTGAGATCTTAGCACAGCAGCTTGTCACCTCTGGTTAAATTCCTTCCATGACAAATTGGAACTTGTGGCCTAGTCACCCAAGGGAATACTATACAGCTATTTTTTAGTATGACTCAACAATCCAATGAGACGAACTAGAACGTTTTTATTATGAATATGCTCTAAACATCACATGACACCTAGGCATGCTAAAATTATTAGCGGTTTATCTAAAACTCGAATTTAATCCAGAATCTTGTGTTGCATGTGGCAATCCCATTTATAAGCACTTAGCACTGGGACCACATGATCGATACCAATGATGGCTTTGTGCTTGAGGGACCCCCACAGTCCCGGGCCCAGCAAAGTCTGGTAAGAAGTGATGTCGTCGGAGGCCAAACAACGGCCTCAGAGATGTCCCTGTCAAGTCCGTTCGGCCTGGCAGAGTTCCACAGACTTAGCACAGGGAATTAATAGTCCTGGGATAAGACTGTCCCAGAGTACACAGGGAACTCGGTGTCAGGGCCCCCCAAGTCTCGCCGAGCAGGGGCGGGAGGATGAGAGGCCGTTCTGCAGGCCCTGCACATGGAGGAGGGGGCTGCAAGCCGAGGGCTGCTGGTGCCTCTAGGAGCTGGAGTAGGGACCCGGTTTCTCCCCAGAGCTTCTGGAGGAGCAGCCCTGCCCCTGTACCTTGGATTTTAGGCCTGGAAGGCTGATTTTGGGCATCTGGTTTCCAGACTGTTAAAGAGAAGCAACCAGTGGCAATCGGTTACGGCAGAGGTAAGAATCTCACAAATACTTGCACAATGAGCGGAGAATGGATGACAGTGCAGGAAGCCGCTCAGGGTATGGGTCAGAGCGGAGGGTCAGAGCCTGTGCTGGCCACCACGTGGCTCCTGTCAGCAGACCGGGCCTGAGAAGCGACCCCTGAGCCTCAGTTTCCCCATCTGGAATTCAGGCAGGCCCGAGTAAAGCAAGTGCCCTGAAGTGACCCAGGTTCCAGGGCCTGGAATGTAATGAAACCACCCCACCCACAAAGCCCTCTCTGTGCCTCAGTTTACCCCCTCAGGATCCCCTCCCAATAACCCTCCCCTTGGGGACTAGGGACTCACCCTACCAAGGGGTGTGGAACTCAAGATCCGCTCTCAGCAGAGCGGAGGCCAGCGTGACAGCCTGGAAAGGAGGGGAAAGGTCAGTCAGGGAGCCCCACCCCACCGGCAGAAGGCATTCAGGTGTGGGGTGACAGGATTCCAGAAAGGCCAGCTCATCCGGAACTTGAGGCGCCTTTGAAAACTTCCCTCCACAACCAGGAGACACGGGGCCTCCCCACTCTGAGAGGTGGGGTCCCTGCCCTTTCTTTCCTTGGGAGACTCGCGTGGGTGAAGGAGGAGGAGGAGGCAGGGCGGCCAGCCCGACTGGAGGACTCACCAAAGATGCTAAAAATAGCCAGGGCACTGGTTGCAGTAGCTTCCCAAAATAGAAAGCACCCCCAGGCCCCATGAAGGCCTGAGCTGGGCAGCAGCTAGAGAGGGGCGGGATTTGAGACAAGGTGGCCAGCGGCGGGGACCCCTGCCCCTCAACACTCCCCCCCACAGTCCCAGGGCTGGAGGGTGCAGCAGGTCGGAGTGGCCGCCCTCCCCCTCGGGAGGGTGCAGGGACCTGGAACGGGCACCCCCTCCTCCTCCCCAGGATCCCGGCCCCAGGACTGCTGACCTGGGCACTGGGAGGACCCAGCCACTCAAGCTAAAAATAGCTGTCGCCTACTCCCAGGCTATATTTAGAAACTGCTCGCCTCGGTGTCCTCAGGAAGGCAAGCTGGGCACACCCCGGCCGGCAGGCTGGACGCCCTGGCTCCTCCGCTGCGGCACCGCCCCTGGCCACCACAGACACCAGCGATGGGCTGGGACCCACCATATGGACAGATCGGGCCTGGGCGCCCGGCTTGCTGGGTGGCATCAGGACAGCCACCCACAGGCCCCCTCTGAGCCTCTATAGGGTAGCCGAGAGGGAGTGGCCAGGTGTGATGCCACGCGCCTGGCATGCCAGCACTCTGTCCCGGACTCTGAGGCAGGAGGACTGCAAATTCCAGCCCAGCCCGGGCATTTTCTCCAGACCCAGTGGAAATAAATTACAGTATCATCATCCTCATCCCAGCACTCTGGGAGGCCGAGACAACAAGATCTCAAATCCAAAGCCAGCCTGGGCAGTTTAGCAAGACCCTGTCTCAGCGAGGGCTGGGGACGTAGCTCAAGGCGGAGGCCCGAGTTCAGCCTCCTGTTTGAGAGGAAAAAAAATAAGCTCCTTTTTCTCCAAGTTCCCCTCCACCTCCGCGGGCTCCAGCAGCTTCGGGCTGACGTCAGCGCATCCCGGCCCGGCTCCCCGCGCGGGCGCCGCCGTCACGGGCGTTCCTGCGCCAGGGAATCCCGGCCCCCGCGCGCCGGAGGAAACCCGTGACGCCAGCGCCCCGCCGCCGCAGGCTTCCGGGGAGGGCGGGGCCGCCCACCCCCACGCCGGCCCGGAGCGCGCGCCTGCGCCGTTGGCTCCCGCCACCCGCGCGCTCGTGCCCAGAGGCCCACAGACCCCCGCGCACGCACGCTCTGCGTGGAGGCGCGCACGAGGCCCGGGCGCGCGTGTGCAGGCTGCAAGCTGTGGACACGGTCCCGCGTGCAGGGCGCTGGAGTGGGAGCTCGGGCTGAGCCTGCAGCTCCTGGGCACGCACACGCACACGCGCACACACACACGTGCACACGCACACACGCTCGCTGTGCAGGTGCCGGGGCCTGTGGGCGCGGGACTCCGTCTCCGCTGCAGTCTGGGAGCTAATTACCGCCAGCACCAGACGCCCGGCTGGAAAGATGAAACATCCTCGTCTGCGGCGGCCCGTCTGGGCTGCGGGCCCCGCGGCAGCCTCCCGGGCCGGGTGGAGCCGGGGCGCAGCGCGAGCCTGCGGGGCGCCGGGAGAGCGCAGGGCGCTGGGGGCGGCAGGGGGCCGGGCCTGTGATAACCCTGCACCGCCCGCCGTGCCCACCAGGAGAGCCGGCGTGGAGGTGCCCCGGGCGGCTCGGGGTGGCACCACCAGAAGCGGAGGCCACGGCCGGGTCCAGCGCGCTGGGGAGGTCTGTCCAGAAAGGCTGAAGGAGGGGGAAGCCTGACAGACACACAGGACACCAGACACAGGCGACCCGGCGTGGGCTCCACGGACAGGAAACGCCCAGGACAGGCGACTCCGGAGACAGGGAGGGGACTCGGGAGTGCAGGGGGCCGGTGGCTGCTGGGGGGGTACTTACTACCACGGGACCAGGGGGGACTGTTGAGGGAGGCCTCATACGTCTTGATCATATGAAAAATAATGTGAAATAACAGAAATAAAATGACCCGGATGGAACCAACTGTGGCCCTGTGTGCAGGTCCCAGGACTGGAAAAAATTTGTTTTCTGCTATTTGTTATACTTTAATGAGTGTAGCTTTAAAAAAATAAACTTGAAGTGTTTGTAAAAGTACAGGAATAGAGAGGAACAGAAAAGAAACAAAACACAGTAGCCGTTACTTTGATTGCCACTGTTGGGGGTCCAGTGTGTGTGCCCCATGAAAGGTTCCCAAAGAAGGGGCATAAATATCTTGGGGTCCTGGGGCTTCCCCCTCTCTCTCTCTGTCTCCATACACATATGCATGCTTGGAAATTGCACACCTGCATATCCACAAATACCCACAAATGCACATGAACGTGTACACACACACATGAGCCCAAACCAATTCCTACAAACACGTGCACACAGACATAAGCTGGGGGGCGGCACACACCTGTGATCCCAGCACTCCTGGAGGCTGAGGCAGGAGGGTCACTGTGAGCTCCAGGCCACACTGGGCTCCATAGCAAGATCCTGTCTCGAGAAACTCAAAGTCTACGAAGTGAAACAAAAGCACACAGGCACACACGCAGTGGTGCACACCCGTGCACACCCCAGCAGGGCAGGGGCAGGGGACAGAGGGGCCGTGTGGCCAGGACCAGGTCTGTGTCTCGGCCCCCATGGCGTGAGTCTGGCCATCTTTGGAGGTGGCCTCTGCTCTGTCCCAGAGAGGACTTAGCCTCCCCTGCCCTGGGCTCTCACCCTGCCAGCCCCTCCCTTTCCTCCCAGCGAGGGCCCAGCCCTGCGGCACCATGGGCACCCCTGTTTCTGGGGGTGGGAGGAGGACTGGTCCTGGTCCTCAGACTGTGTCCCCAGCTGGCCAGAGAGACCCTCCCCTCTCTGTCCTGGGATTCCCCTCCTCTGCAATGGAGTGAGTTTCTGAGGGCACCCTGGCACTGCTTTGCCAAGACACCCACCCTGCATCCCTTTTATCTGTGTCCCACAGCAACATCCTAAAAGTCCCAGACGCTCAAATCATGGAGGTAGTGACAGAGAGGCCTCAGGGCTCCCCGCACAGTGGGAGGCCCTCCAGGCCCGGCTGCCACCCTGTGGCTTCTGAGAGGGGACCAGGAGAGATGGCAGACACTGGCAGATACCAGGGAGAAAAGGGGGAGATTACGGGTGCAAAAGGAGGTCCCAAGCCGGATGTGGTGGCGCACTCCTGTCCCGGCACTCGGGAGGCTGAGGCAGGAGGAGCGCTGTGAGTTCGAGGCCAGCCTGCACTGCACAGCGAGACCCGGACTCAAAAAGCAACAGTAAAGAAGCAAAGAGCCGTCATTCCGGCGGCCTGGGCTCCTTTTCCACGGACTCGGCTCCCAGGACTTCTCTGTGCTCAGGATGCACAAACTGCTGGTTCTCAAGGGCGCTCAGGGCCCGCGTCCACCCTGATGCTAACCAGACATCAGCGCCAAATGCACTGCCAGGCACCAGGACGCGCGGTGGGCGTCATGCAGGCGGCTCTGTCCCGTAGGCCCGGGGGGGGGATTATGAGCTCCACCCTCCGCGGGGCGACTGCAACACAAGATGGTGAGCCTGCGTGCATTCATGAGGGACAGGGTCTAGGCCCCTATGCACATGCACGCATGCGCACGTCCGGCGGTGAGTGGGTCCATCCGGGTCCTGTGCCGGCTGGTCGGGCTGCCAGCCCCGCCCATCTTCCGAGAGCGCCGGGGCAGGTGGGGCCCAGCCGGAAGCCTCTCCCAGCTGCTGTGCCCAGTTTCAGGGAAGCCAGAGACTGGCACAGTGCCCATGGAGACTGCCAGCCCTTGCACCTGCCCTGCGGGGTTCCCGGAAGCCTGAGGCCCAGCCCCCTGCTTCCCTGAGTGCACCTCCCCAGCCACAGGGAGGGTGGCACGCCACCCCTGCTGCCCCCCAAGTCACAGCTGCAAGAGAGGGGGCTGGGGCCTGCAGGATGCGTCCTATCCAACGTGGCACATTCTCACTTCCGGTGGATCTCTGGACGGGGTGGGGGTTTGTTTTGTAGACTTAGGGGCTTGCATGCTTATTATTTGGGTACTGAGGATGTAATCCAGGCCTATTCACTAAGCTAAATCTCCAGCCCTTTCACCTTTTAAAATTGGATCTTATTTTCACATTTATTTATTTGTTTCTCTTTGTCTTTTTGAGACAGAGTCTCTCTGTGCAGTTCAGGCTGGACATGAGCTCACTTTGTAGCCCAGGCTGGTCTCGAACTTGCAAGATCCTCCTGCCTCAGCCTCCCCAGTACTAGGGTGACAGTTGTGCACCGCCACACCCAGCTTTCATATTTATTTCTTAAACAGGGTCTTGCTAGAGGCTAACGTGCCCTGGCTGGGTTTAAATTTGCGATCTTCCTGCCCCAGCCTTCCAGAGTGCTGGGGTTACAAAGAAAAATTTTTAAATTTATTGGGGGGCGGGGCTGGGGATTGAACCCAGGGCTTCCCATGCAAAGACAGCCTCCTTGCACTGAGCTAGGCACCCAGCCCCACAGTGAGCATTTGGGGGTTTTTGTTGTTGTTTTGGGTTTTTTTGGACCGGGGATCAAACTCATGACCTGGCACTTACCAGGAAGGCACTTATGCCACTGAGCTAATTCCCCAGCCCCACTGTGAGCATTTGACCTTGGAAATGTCTGGGGTAAGTGGTAGAATGTGGGGGTGCGCGCGTTGGGGGCTCGCGTAGACTCGGCCCTTAGGAGAGCGTGGCTGCCTCTGCGCAGTGTCTGCACGCAGTGGGTCCTGCACGCATCCGGGTGCGGGCTCTACACAGCAGGGCTCCTCATGGGAGATGCGGCTGCACACAGCAGCTCCGGGCTCCAGCCGCGGCCCGTGCATCTGAGCACGCACCCGGGCTCCGCGCCGCGCGGCCCCGGCCGGGCAGGTCAGGCGGCTCCGCGGCCGTGGGGCGGGCGGCCTGGCAGGGAAGCTATTCCCGGCTCTGGCGCGGTGCCCGGGCCCTGCGCGCCAGGCCGCCCGGGGAAGGCGCCTCACACAAGGAGGGTCTGTGCAGACGCCCCGCCCGCCGCCGCCGCCAGGGGCCGAGGAGGGAGACGCCACCGGGGCCGCCGTGGGCGCGGAACCCCCCAGCCGCGCGCGCCGCAGACACCGCGCCTGGCGGGCACCAGAGCGGGCCTGGCACCGCGCGCCCCGGAGGGGGTTGGCGGCCGGCGGCCGGCGCGGGGGGCTCGGAGGACTCGGGCTGCGCGCCCAGGGCGCATTGGAGAGGGGCGCTGGAGAGGTGCACAGGCCCCACAAATGGAGACCTCAGAGGGACAGAGCCCTGCGTTGGGCGCGCTTGGAGATGTCTGTCTCTAGCTCCCCGCCCCTGTCTCCAATTATCCAATTTAGGGAGCTGGGAAGCCGGGAGGGGCGTCTGGGGCTCAGGTCAGCGCCCCTCTCCGCCCCGAAAAGTCTGTGGAGAGAGGGCGGGGTGGCGGGAGGCGTAATGAGGGTTCTCTGGGTGGCGCGCTCTGCAAAGCGCCATGCGTGCGCCTCGGGTTGCAGCGTGGGAGGGCCCGGCGCCTTTCCCCGGTATGGGCGGGGAAACTGAGTCACGCCGGTTGCGCCGTCGTGGCTAGTAAGTGGCAGGCACAAGATGCAGACCGGAAGCTCAGCGGGGCTGCGGCGCCTCCCCGACGCTACCCTAACACGCGGTGGAGGCATTTACGGTGTGCTGCACCGAGGTCGCCCCCCCCCCGACAGGTCCACGCCTGTCATCCCGGGTTTGGGGGTCCCTGGTGCGTGTGATCGCTCCTGGAGCGCATGAGCGTACGCGAGAGGCCCTCTGCGGACACCCCCCCCCCCCCGCTCCCCCGGGGCCTGGGAACAGTTCCGGGTCCGGAGGTGGAAGGGGCCGCAGCCCCTTCTGTAGCTGGGGTGCGGTGTGGCTGCGGGATCCCAGCGTCCTTGGGGCGGAAGGGGTGACCTTCACATTTGTGCCTCTGCGGATCATGGCGGGGAGAGGTGTCCTCTGACACTTTGGCTCCCTGGGGACAGTCACCTCCCTGGGGGGCTCGGGGGTCACCGCAGCTGCCTTTTTCTTTGTGAGACCCCACTTCCTCCAGACAGCCCCCTGATCTCCCGCTCCTCCTCCTGCACCCCAGGCTGAATCCTGTCAGATTTCAGGCACACGGGAGAAGGGGGGGGGGTCACCTGGTGGAAGGAGCCTGTGACTAAGCATGGGGGTCTGGGAAGTGCAGACCTCGCGGACCTGTGTCCAGGGAGTCCCTGAGAAGGTTTGCAGAGGGCTGTGGCCTGGGACACGGGACAGGACCCTGTCGGAGCCAGGAGGAAGCTCTCCCGGGCTCCTGCAGCTTCCGGGCAAAGGGGACGCTGGCTCCAGGAAACAAGTCAGTGACCTGGGGACCTGGATGCCCGCAGAAGCTGGCAACTGACTGTGTCCCTGGGTGAAGTCTGAGAACCCCCCTGAGTGAGCGAGAGAGATGGGGTGCAGCTCTGCAGTGAATGCTCACCTCGAAGACCCCGGCCCAGCCCGGGGGTTCCAGCCCAGCACCCCACACAGAAGAAAAATAGCAAGAAAAAGTAAAGTTGGTCCTGGCTGTGCACCCGTGTCATTTCAACACTCAGAAGGCTGCAGGGGTGCTGCATATTTGAGGCCAGCCTGGGCTCCATGGTGAGGCCTTGTCTCAAAAAACCCCTAAACCAAAACAAACAACAACAAAAACAAAACAAAAAGCAACCACATGGTGAAATGTGCCATTCTGAAGGAGGCAGGTGAGGGGGGGGGCAGAGTGCAACCGACCACACGCGTGATCTGTGACTACGCCCTGCTCCTCCCGTGTGTCCCCACGCTCACGGGGTGCCCCTGCACTGCTGGGGTCCCAGGCAGGTGCTCTGGCCCACACCCAGAGCCAACCGTGCAGCTTCCAGCCGCAACAGACGCCATGGGCCCCAGAGAAGGACACCAGAGACGGAGGTCACCCAGCATGGGCGCCGTGGACAGGAAGCACCTAGACAGGTGACTCGGGGATGCCTCTGACCTGCAGGCTTTAAAACGATTAGTTTTTGCTGGGTGTGGTGGCAGGAGGATCGCTGTGAGCTCGAGACCAGCCTGGGCTACAAAGTGAGCTCAAGGCCGGCCTGGACTGCACGGCGAGACCCTGTCTCAGAAAGACAAAAAAAAAAAAAAAAAGAAAAAAGATTAATTTTATGATATATGGATTAGATCTCTAATGTGGTGATATATTAAATATGTATTGTGTGTATTTATGTGAAAACAGTCCTAATTTTTTTCTTTGTTTCCTTTGGCTTTGTTTTGATTTGTGGATACAGAATTTGATTCTATGGTTCAGGAAACCACAAGTTCACTATGTAGCCCAGGCTGGCCTTGAACGCGCAGTGTCGCCCCTGCTGTTGGGGACACACCACTGCTCCCCAGGGACCTCTGACACCCCAGGAAAGTGAGCCCCCAGGGAGGCTGGGAGATTTGCCCATGGTAAACCGGCGAAGCCAGGATTCGAACCCTGTGACAGGAAGTACGCGCGTGGAGATGAGCAGGTGACGGCGAGCCTCTGGGTACACACATGGGAGTATGCCTGTCTTCGTGTGTGTGTGTGTGTGTGTGTGTGTGTGTGTGTGTGTGTGTGTGTGCAGCCCGGAGCTGGCCCCACCAAGTACGCCATCCTCAATGTTCAGAAAACACAGATGTACACTGACACTGTGTCCCGAGGGCGGGACTCGGCCCTGGTGACTTCTGGCCCAGCATGAACTTGGCAGGCTCTGGGGCTTCCCCGGGGACGGACCAGACACCAGGGAAAACCAGGCAAGGTGCCGGCCGGCTCCGGCTCCCAGGCTGGGGAGGCTGAGGCGGGAGGACCAGCAGCAGTCCCGGTTCCTCTGGACTACGTAGTGAGACCTCGTCTCAAAAACAAAACTAAACCCAGAGAATCAGCAAAACTGCAGACCGAATCAGGAAGTGTCTCGGCTGGACCCGGAGCCGCAGGGAACAGTCAGCAGCGCTGACTGTCTTGTTTATAATTTTGAAATTTTGTTCACCATGGATTTTTTCCACATCCATTTGAATTTTTAAAAACACTGCCTGAAAACGTTCTTTATCTTTTGCCCGCTGAATTCTTTTTTTTTTTTTTTTTTTCGGTCTTTTTTCTTTTTATCGGTCCCAGGGATCGAACTCATGACTGCCCGCTTGCAAGGCAGGCACTTACGCCGCTGAGCTAAACCCCCAGCCCCCCTGCCCGCTGAATTCTTTAAAAGCTCACTGAGAGGGGCTGGGGATTTAGCTCGGCGGCATAAGCGCCTGCCTTGCAAGCAGGCAGTCGTGAGTTCGATCCCCAGTACCAATAAAAAGGGAAAAAAAAAAAAAAGCTCACTGAGGTTGTGGTGCCCAGAGTGAACCCAGGGCCTCTGCCCTGAGCTCCCAGCCACAGCTCCCCTTCATGTCTAAGACAGGCTCTTGCTAACTGGATAAATTGCCCAGGCTGAGCTCTTGAGATCCTCCTGCCTCAGCCTCCCACAGTGCTGGGTTGACAGGCAGGTGCCACCACTTCTGGCTGCCCATTGTCCCAGCCCGAACAATTGAACAATTCACAGGGCGGGATTGAAGGTCACCCTGGAAATTCACAAATCCTAATGAGGGTGCCAGGAGTGTTAGTTAATCACAGCTGATCATGTTGAGACTTTCTGTGTCATGCATACTAATCAGAGCGCTGCCGTCACTGAGGGAAGGGATATAGATTTCAATGCTTCCCTGAAAAATCCGCAGGGTAGATTATGCATTCGGGGGAAACTGAGGCAGGAGAGGTTAAGATCCTAGCTGAAGGCCCCACAGCTGGGGCTCCACCCTGTTTGGCCCTGAGGCCCTGATCCAACAAGCACAAGGTACACACAGGCAGAGGCCAGGGAGGTGGGTCAGAGGTCACACTGCCCTTGGGGACAGCCAGGATCTGCAAGGGGACAGATAAACTGTCCCACACCCCGGCAGATGGGTCCTGCAGGACCCCTGGTCTCTCCAGGGGCAGAGCCCCTGACGTCTCCCCAGTGCCTGGGCAACCCCCTGAACCCCTAGGACTCCAACCAATTCACCCCATCCTCTCACCCTGGGTTTCCAGCCCACCCCCACCCCCGCCCGCCCCCTCACGGCTCCCCACTCCCTGAGGGATCCCCGCGCCTCCCGTCGGGACTTCCCCTTCCCTTCCCTCCGGCGGGGCTCCCCAGCCCCGTGACTGCCAAGCGCCCGGGGGGTTTCCTCGGCGCCCACGCGCGCTTGGTGGAAAGGTCGCGGCCTGCGGTGGGACCCTCCCCGCCCCTGTGCTTCTGATTCCCAGGCCCGGAGCCCAGAGAACCCTGGGGCCCGCTTCCACCCCGGAGGCGCGGGGCGGGGAAACTGAGGCCCGGCAGATGCTGGGGGCGGAGCGAGGGGGCTGGGGGCGGCGCCGCGCATGTAATTTCTGGAGAGTTGAAGGCGAACTAGTTGAGTTTCGGTTTAGCAGCGAAACCCTGCCTGTGCCAAGCCCAGCGGGGTGGGAGGCCGCTTCCTGGGGTATCTTCCTGCTGGGTGATTTCAGTTTGTGCAGAAAAAACCTTTTGATACCATTAAGACGGAGGGGGCTGGTGTGCGTGGGTGCGTGCCTGGGAAAGGGGCGCTCCTGCAGCCATTGAGGGATCCCCCCCCCCCGCCAGCTCCTCTGCAAAGCCTGAGGCCGTGTCCCCTCCCCACTGACTTGGGCTGTGGTCAGGGACCTCGGCCAGCAGTGTCACTAGAGGTGGGGAGGCCGCCACCCGGGGTGCCAGAGCTTGGGGTTGGCTCCGAGCAGCCGGTCACAGCGAGGCACGGTGACCAGGTTTTGTAATAAACCCGTCTGTTAACTGCTACAGGGCAGGAGGAGGAGAAAGAGAGGGAAAACAAACTGCAAAGATTTGTGGAATTGGGTGGTGGCGCCGGCCGCGGGGAAGGTGTCGCAGGAGAGGCGCCCGGCTGCTAATGGGAACCTAAGGGACACTTCCGGGTGAGCTGGGGGGGGGGGGAGAAGCACACCGCGGGACCCAGAGCTTTGAGAGAAATTTATTACAAGGCCAGCACAGTGGAAATAAAAATAGAAGTCTGCACGCTTCGCGGCCCTGACAGGCTCCCGAGTAACGCGCCAGGTGCAAAGTAACAACACAGAGTCTGTGGTTTGCAAGCTGGGAGCTCCCGGTGCCGCGGGCTCCAGCCCTCTGCGCTGCGCCTGCATTTGTCTCCGGTCCCTCCAGAAGAGTGGGGACGCCGTGGCGCTCCCCACTCGTGCAGTGTCCATCCAGGCCCTCTGACACCACGGCGGGGGCGACAACAGCTCCTCCTTCCGGCCGCTGCCCCTGAGGCCTGGGTTCCCGGAACCCCTTCTCCTGCTGGCCCGCGGTGGGGGGGTCCCCGCTTCTCCTCTCCCGGTGGCTGCCACCCGGGGCGCTGCTTCCGGCTCTGTCCCCTCCCCGGGGTGGGGGGAGGTGGCCCCACGCTCCCCTCTGCTCGTCCTCAGTTTCAAGTGACTCTTCTGCCCCCGTGGTCTGGTGGGTTGGGTTGTTTTGGGGGGGTTTCTGGTGGGGAGGGGGTCCAACGCTTATTATTTTTGGCAGCAACAGCTTTCGTGGCTGGGGGCCCTCAGCGCTCCTGCAGGGAGATACAGGGCACCCACTGATTGTTGCCGCGGCTCTCTTGACAGTAACTGGCCACTTCCACCAAGCCGCGGCTCTTCCAGGCGTCCGTGTGCGGGTTCTGGTGGGGAGCAAAAGGAGGGGTTCAGTGGGAGCCCCAGGCGGGGGAGGGGATCCACCCGCCCCACCGCCTCTTGGGGAAGCCAGGGGCGGCTGGACAGGGCTGCCCGGCTGGTGAGGCGCTGACCGCGGCCCACGGGACATGCCGGGCGCGGCTGGCCGCTGAGCTGTGCGGCTGCCCGGCTGACTTTGTTGACAAACAAGAGCCCGCGGTGCCGGGCGGGACGCGCTCACCGTGACCAGCAGGCAGTGCAGGTCCCGGGCCTCGGCGGCGCCCTGCGTCTCGGCCGGCTCCCCCAGCAGCTCCGCCAGCCGCCGCATGCCGGACACCCTCACGATGTCGATGTCGTTGTCACAGCAGAAGGACTGGATGAGCGTGAAGTGGATCTGCAGCGCGATGTCGTCCTCCTCCTCCTCGTCGATGGCCAGGAGGCACAGGACCACGCTGTCAGGGTCCCTGAGGGCGGGAGGGGGAGGGCGGGTCAGGGGAGGGCGCCCCAGGCCGTGGGAAGGGCCCCCCACTGCACAACCGGGCTCAGAGGCGGGAGACCGCGGGAGGGTGCACACAGCCGAGGGCAGCGCGGGCAGGGGGCTCAGGCTCGCGGGAAAGACGGGGAGGGGACTTTAGGGGGCTTGCAAATGGCCCAGGGTCAGGGTGCTGCAGGTCCCTCCCCGTCCCAGAGCCCAGGAACCCGGGTCCGAGGCGGGGTGCATTCACCCGGGGGCGTCCCCAGCCCCCTGCACGAGCCTGCGGGGCGGAGGGAGGGTTCTGACTCACACATTCATGAGCTTGGCCGACTCGTACACCCCCACGGTGAGGCGGTCCTGCCGCTGCGCGGCCACCAGCAGCTCCTCCACCGCAGCGGTCACCGTCTGCATCCTGGGGTCACGGGAGAGGAGGGTTGGCGCCGGGAGGACCCCCAGGCAGCCCCGGCCCGGCCCGGACACCGTCGGTGGTGGGAACCCGGTACTTACTTCTGAGCTGCATTGTCACACGTCACGAGCTCCTCCAGCGTCATGGTGCAGTTATAATCCACAGTGATGCGCCCCACGTCAGTCCCCAGGGGGAAATTGCAAAATTTGAGCCAAACAAGTCAAATGTTTCCAAGACGCCTGTATCTTCCAAGAGCTTCAAGGACGCAAGCGAGATCTCCTCCGAAAAGAACAAGAATGAAAAAGGAAAAAAAGCCAGAGAGATCACAAAGTCCTCAGCGAAATTAATCCAAGTAGTCGCGAAGAGAATCAAACCCAGTCTCTTGCTTCAGCAATGTGAGTGCTGCCGCCAGGCGCCGCCTTTTATAGCCTTGTGGAGGCGGAGCCTGTCCGTGGAACGTTCCGCCCACCTCTTCTATTGGTGGAAAAACAAAAGCGAGAGTAGCAAGCGCTAGGATTGGTCGGCGGCGGAGAGTGGGTGGAGCGCCGCGCGACGGCGCCCCACGTGGGGGCGAGAGCTGGAAGGAGGGGGGGCCGAGTGCCAGAAAAGAAAAAAAAAAAAAAAAACAGAAGTTTTTCTCTTGATTTCCCGGCAGCCGCGCCGCGGTTCAGGGTGCGCGCGGGATTTCCAGCGCGTGAGGCGGCCTGGAATTTCGGGGTGGGGGGGGCCTTGGAATCCCCTCCGTCTCCCTGGAGAGTCCCAAGCCTTAGCTTTTCCCAAGCTTTAGTCAACGTGGTTGCAGGGGGAAGGGGCTCGGTTTGCAGCCCGGTTTCTCCTAAAGCGGAAATTGGGGGTTCTTTCCAAGCTGTGGGGACCCTAGACCTTGGAGATCTTAACTTCCTAAGGAATGCACCGCCGGCCTCATTGGAGGGCGCATCCAATAAGTGCTGGGGGGGGGGTCGCAAGGGGATTCTCCAAGGTTCCCAAAAGCGAGGTCTGCAAGGGCCACCTCTGGGTCCCCGTCTCTGCTTTGAGAACGTGCACCGGCCTCTAGGGTCACAAGAGGCACTTAATAAAGAACACACTAGGTGCGCCATTCGTGCATCGCGTCGTCGCAACAGGATGCCGTCGAGGTCGCCCAAGGTAGAGGTTGCAAAGACCTAGAGACCCCACGGAGAGAGACCGAGCGCCCCCTCCCCGTACCCAGAGTTTCAGGGCGCGGTGCGCGTGGGAGGGAGCGCAGGTGCGGCTGTCTCAAGGCGCTGCCCTGGGCAGCCCCGCCCTCTGCCGGCAGCCTCGGACCGCGGGCGAAGCCCAGGTTGGGAGAAAGCGAACTGGAGACTTTCGGGCTTGCTCTGCAGGCTGCCACCTCGGCCACGGTCACAGTGACCATGGTCGCTTCCCTCTGCTAGGGGTGTTGACATGTACTGTGTACCAGGGGCCCCCTCCCCGAAGCACGGGTTATTTACACAATCCAGGGCCTGGGAAAGCCTGGGCCATGCTGATTGATTGGCGTGGTGCAAAAGGGAAAACTGAGGCCCGGAGAGGTCATCGCGGCCCAGTTCGTGTCGCAGGTACGCGTGGGCTGGCCGGGAGCGCGCTTCACGAGCGAGGCCGGCAGGCTCGCGTGGGTCTCTCTCCCACGGCCCGTCGGGGGCTCCCGGGTGACTCACATCTGCATCCCCTCCCCCGCCAGCCTCGGGCCCGGCCTCAGCCTGCAGCTCTGTCCCCCGGCTCCTGGACCGCCAGGCCGGCTGACGCATGGCGCCACCTCCGCGCCGCCCACCGCAGGGCGCCAAATGTCCCCGGGTGCGAGGTGCAGCGGCGCCACCTGCTGGCCGTTCGGGGGCACTGCGCCCGCAGCACCGGAAGGACGGGGCGGGGCGAGGGAAGAGAACCTTAGTATCACTTGGCCTAAAGCATGTTTTACAGACTTGGAACGTACATTTTCTAAATTCAGTATTTGGGGGTCCAACGGAGCGCCTCCATGCTGGGCAAGTGCACCAGACCTCTGTTTTTATCTTGAGATACTATCTTGCTAAATTGCCCAGGAGGGGATTGAATTTGAGATCCTCCCGCCTCATCCTCCTACATTTGGAATTAAAAGTGTTCCAGGCTAGGGCACCTTTCCTAGAGTAGTAATAGCAGCATTCATATGACCGTATACATAGGTGAGTATGTTTTACTTTTTTTTTTTTGTCTTTTTCCTTTTTATCGGTACCAGGGATCGAACTCACGACTGCCTGCTTCCAAGGCAGGCGCTTATGCCACTGAGCTAAATCCCCAGCCCCATAGGTGAGTATGAATTCACCGCTTCCAACAGAGCGTGCCTCAGAACTCCTCCCTCTTTGGTGCTGAGTAATATTCCACGGAATAGCCAGACGAGGCGTGCCGCTGGCCTGGCTCCTCAGTGGGTGCTGGGCTGTCTTTGGGCTATTGTGAGTGCCTGTTTTTTTCTGTTTCTGTTTTTGTTTTTCCTTCCAGTACTGGGAGTGGAATTCCAGGCCACTGAGTACATCCCCAGTCCTCTTTTATTTCTTTTTATTTTTTATTTCGAGACAGAATTTTACTAAGTGCTTCAGTTATCCAGGCTGAGCTCCAACTCACAATGCTCCTGCCTCAGCCTCTCGGCGTTGGGCTGACAGGCGTGTGCTATCCTGCAAGGCTCTCAACTTTTAACCTTCAAAACTATTGTATTGCAGGGGCTGGGGATTTAGCTCAGCGGCATAAGCACCTGCCTTGCAAGCAGGCGGTCATGAGTTCGATCCCCGGTACCGATAAAAACGAAAAAGACAAAAAAAAAAAAGAAGAAAAAAAAAACTATTGTATTGCAAGGCTTGAGGAGCCGTCCAAGGCACTGGGTTCCATTCCCAGCACCCCAAAAATGAACAAATAAGGGGCTTGAGCTCAGCGGCATAAGCTCCTGCCTTGCAAGCAGGCAGCTGTGAGTTCAATCCCCGGTACCGATAAAAAGGAAAAAGACAAAAAAAAAAAATGAACAAGTAAGTAATAGAATGGCATTATGGCTGGGTGTGATGCCGGGAGGCTGAGGCAGGAGGGTCACTGTGAGTTTGAGGCCAGCCTGGGTTGCATAGTGAGGCTCTGTCTCAAAACACCATAAAAGGCAGGGTTCGGCTCAGTGGTGAGACCTTTCCTGGCATGTTAAGGCCTCGAGTTCCAGCCCCGGGACCAAAAGAGGAGCAGGCCAGGGTTAAAAGAGAAAGTGAGGGCTCTGGGTGTGGCACCATCCTGCGGCTGGAAAGCCTGTCACACGGCTTTCCTGTACTGACTAAGGACTTGCTAGGGGTGACCTGGTGGATATAAGACTGCTTCCCATAGGCTGGTCAGTGTAGGCTTCTCTGAGGTGACATTTGAGCCAAGACCTGAGAGGCTTGGGGAAGGTGGTCCTTATGGAGGATATGGTGGTGCAAAGGCCCTGGGGCAGCACAGAGCCCGGCACAGTGCAAGAGTAGCAAGCAGGAGACTGCACGAGCAGGGCCAGGGATCTAGGGGCAGTGGGGTGGGGGAGGACTCTGGTGGTGGCCTGGGCGGATCCAGGAGAGCCAGGAAGCCCCTGAGGAGGCTGCAGCCAGGAAGGGCTGTGCTCTGACATCATGTCTTTGCACAGATGAACAAGAGACGATTCCTGTCCCCAAGGAGAGGTTTCCGGGTGGGAGTGACTCACCCTGAGAACTTCAGACGTCTGAGTGTGAGACAGGAGTGGCGACGGCGGGAGGATGTGGGAATGGCTGTCAGGTGGCTGGGGCGGCGGGAGCCAGAGCCAGGGCTCTGGGAGGGGAGGCTCTGGGGGGGTGGGGAGGACCCTGAGGGCTGAGTCTGCGGCAGCCTGGGCGGGGAGGGCAGGGCTGGCGTCTCACTGTGGCAGGAGCTGCCTGCCTGGACGCTCAAGACCTCCTGGGTCAGCAGGACGAGGTGGTGCATGCCTGTCCTCCCAGCACTCCAGGAGGCTGAGGCAGGACGATCTCAGTTAGAGCTCAGCCTGGGTGACGTAGAGACCTCGTGAGACCCCGCCTCAAAATAAAAAATGTAAGAGGGCTGGGGGTGGAGGTCAGTGCAAAGGTCCTGGGTTCACTGTGCGGATGGGGATGGGGTGGAGTTCTAGTTTGAACCCTCCATGCTTGGAGAGGCTCTTTCTCACAAAACCGAACAATGAATATAACAACACAAAACAGAACAATACCATGGACATGTTTCCAAGCTCAGATTTAACTCATTAACTGATGAGGAAATCTGTGAGGTTCCCCCCTGATTTAAAGAACCAAGATGTCCCAGTGAATTTGCCAAAGAATTAGGTTTTATTTTCCTGAGATAGGGTCTTGCTATGTAATTCAGACTGGATTTGAACTCACAGAGATCCCTCCTGCCTCAGCCTCCCGAGAGCCCAGAATTACAGAAGATTTCCCCATGTCTCTGTGTTGGAGGAATATGGTGACATATGCATGTAATCCAGCACACAGGAGGCTGAGGCAGAAGGGTCACTGGGAGTTTAAGGCCAGTCTGACTACATGCTGAGGCCTATCTGAACCTCCAGAGTCCACCCTTCATCTCCTGTGGACATCAGCCATCGGATTGGAGCACAGCGAAGTATTTGGCACTTTGCTCTCCCTGTGGGGGAGGCCACTTGTTCTGTGGGTGTTACCTGATGTGGTCATCTTTACCACTGTATAATATTCCACCAAGCAGATCTATATGGAGGTACTGGTTTGTTGTTATTAATGGGCGTTTGGATCGTTCTCAGTTCTTGTGTTCCCATTACTATCGTGAGGGGCTTTAAAACTCTAACGGAATCCTTTCTTTTTTAAAAATTTTTTTATACTTTTTTTTTCTTTTTATCAGTACCGGGGATTGACCGCCTGCTTGCAAGGTAGGTGCTTATGCCGCTGAGCTAAATCCCCAGCCCCAGAATCCTTTCTTTTACATGATGCAGAGAGAGCCCCTCAGTCCAGCATTCTGCCAGGAATTCAGCTGTCCTGGGACACCTGAGGACACCTGGGCGTGCCTGGTGTAGGCTCTACCTCTGCCAGCACCATGATCACGTCTCCAAGTTGCTGGGCCCCGCAGTGCTGCCTGCAGATTCCCGACCCAAGGAATCGGTGACCTAAGCAAAGTGAGTTTTAGCTGGGTATAGGGTGGCGGGCTTGTAAAACCAGCACCTGGGAGGCTGAAACAGGAGGGTCCCAAGCTCAAGGCCAGACTGGGCAATTTAGAAAGATCCTACCTCAAAATAAAAAATAAAAAATAAAAATAAAAAGGGCAAGAGTGTAGCTCAGGGGGCTGGGGATTGAGCTCAGCGGCATAAGCGCCTGCCTTGCAAGCAGGCAGTCGTGAGTTTGATCCCCGGTACCGATAAAAAGGAAAAAGACAAATAAAAAAAAAGAGTGTAGCTCAGTGTAAAGGCCCTGGGCTCAATCTCCATTATAGAAAGAAAAACAAAAAGAAGGGGTTGTTGACATCTATTTATTCCCCCCCCCCTTATTGAAGGGGGTACATTCCAAGGCTGTCAGCTGATGACTAAACCCTCATATAGTACAGAGCCTTGTAGACACTGTGGGTTTTTTCCTATACCTCATATCCATGTTAAAATTCGAATTATAAGTGAGACACAGTGAGACATTAGCAGTAGCGGATAATGAAACAGAACAATGCAATATCATACATTCACGTGAATGTGATGGCTCTCACAATGTCTCAGGTGTTGCATTGATCCTTGCTGTCTATATTGGGTGTGTTTGTTATGCAGCAATAGCTAACTAATACATGGGTCTTACTTTATTGTTGGCAGTGCCGGAGATGGAACACACCCACACCACCCTCACGTTCTGTTACTTGTCTGTGTCTTCTTTACTCTGGCCGCTTGGGGTCCTGCTGGCCACCATATTCACTGTGTCTAGGACCCATCGACTCTTCACCCCTCTGCACTACTTTCCCCCCTTTGGAAAGTGATGTGCTCCCTGCCTCTTACCCCACTACTAGACACTGAACCAGGACCTGCACTGAGGTACGTGCCCAGCCTGTTTTATTTTTTATTTTGAGACAGGGCCTCTCTAAATTGGTCAGGCTGGGCTCCAAATTGAGAGCCTCCTGCCTCAGCCTGCCAGAGTTCTGGAAGGAAAGGTTTGCGCCACCAAACCTGGTTATCAGCATGTTTTTTGTTTTTTTTCTTTTGAGGCTGACCTTGAACTCCCTTGTAACCGTCTTCCTGGGTGTGAGAGTCACAGGTCTGTGCTACCCAGCCTGGTTCATTAGCTTTCATTTGGACCAGAAGGTTCCTGAATTCTGATACTAGATTCTAGATTTCTCCGGGCTGTGGAATCCAGGATCCAGAAATCCACCCCAACCCCCAAGAGCCAGGTTTTGGAACCCAGCCGCCCCCAAGCACCTAGATCCAGAACTCAAGAGCCAGCTTCCACGATCCGGCCCCCCAATATCCAGAAGAGAGGGTGTAATCCTGGCACTTGGGAGGCTGAGTCAGGAGCATCCTGGTGAGTTAGAGGCCGGCCTGGACTGCACAGAGATCCTGCCTTAAAACAGAACCGAACTACTGCAGTCACTGGGGATCAAGGCCCAGCGAGCTCTGTCTCCTCCCTTTGGGGTCCAGAATTTGTCCCCACCCTCGAGGTTCTGGGGTCAGGCTCTGGAGTCCGGGTGCCAGGATCCCAGATCCCAGATCCGGACCGTGCATTTCGGGTTGCAGGCTCCGAACTCCCGTCTCCCCGGATCCAGGCTCCGGAATTCGGGGCTGGGGAGCCGGCCGGAGCCCGGGAGCCGTTGGGCCGGGATTTTTGAAAACCTGGCGCCAAATGCCCCCCCCCCCCCCGGCTGGGGCCTGAACCCCGAGAGCCTGCTGCACAGCCCCGGGGTCCGAGGGTTCCTGCCCACGGCCCTCCACCCCCAAACCGGGGAGTAGGGAGCCAGGAACCCCCGGAGATCAGGGTCAGTGTTGGGGTTCTCACCCCGCACCCGCCACGGCCCGCTGGGGGCGTCCCTAGCCGGGTCCCTGAGCGCACGTGCCTCAGTTTCTCCTCCTGCAAACGGGCCTATGCGCCCCCCACATGCTCAACGCGTGTGGAGCCCGGGGACCCCTCGGAGTGGACGGGCCAGCTGGGGGGGCTGCAGCTGTCACCGCCCCCCTCCTCGCTCAGCGCCAAAATTTAAAAATCGCCCCAGGAGCGTGGGGAAGTGCCGGCACCACCCCGGGCAGCGCGGGGCTCTCTGGGACTTGGAGTCCAAAGCTGGGGGTGCAGGGGGGAGGGGCGCGTGGGGAGGGCGGAGCCCGCACTCCGAGGTCCGCCCGAGAAGAGGGCGCCAGTCCTAGACTGCTGCTGGTTTGCTGCAATGGCTCTGAGGCTGGGCAGGGGGCGCGCGCCCGGATCCCAGCACCCGGGAGGCTGAGGCAGGAGGGTCGCTGCAAATTCCAGAACAGACTGACAGTCAGTCAAAGCTGCCTCCAAAGTGAAAAATAAAAATCTCAGCTGAGCACAGCCCAAAGCGAACAGACTGCCTAATGGGGGGGGGGGGGGCTGGCATCCCTTGGCCTAGAAGGGAAATGGGGGGCAGCGAGCAGGTAGGTGGTGATCGCTGCCAGCTTCAAGGGGGAGGGTCTGCAGGTAAATCTGGGAGTGGGGTATGGGAAAAGGGACCCCACGCCACCCCCAGACCTCCAGCAGCTGGACCCCCAGCCTCCCACTGTACTGGTTCATGCTTTACTTCGATCCCCTCATATTTTAGCGTCTTTTAAATTTTTTTGGTGTTTAGAAAATTTTTATTATGATTTTCTAATGCCCTCGGTGCTGAGGATGAACCCGGGGCCTCACACACCTTCCGGAAGTCCTCGCCCCTGACCCACACTCCAGCCCTGGCTTAAGGTTTTATTTATGTATTTGTAATTTTGAGACAGGGTCAAGCTGGGTAGCCCGGACTACCATCGGACTTGTGGCGATCCTCCTGCCTCAGCCTCCGGAGTGCTGGGGTGACAGGCATGCGCCGCTGCTCCTGGTTTAATATTTTCTGTTGTTGCTATTGTAGGGAAATGAAAACAGTATCAATCCTTTAAACACATGTCGCTTTTTCCTCCCCCTTTTGCAGTACTGAGGACTGAACCCAGGGGCACTCTACCACTGAGCTAAAAACTCCCAGCCCTTTTTAAAAATATTTTATTTTGGGTCAGGGTCTAGCTGCGTTGCCTACGGTGGTCTCAAACTTGGGATCCTCCTGCTTCAGCCTCCCCGCCTTCTTCTGTTTTTAAATTTTGAAACAGGGTCTCACTGAGTTGCTAACGCTAGGCATCAGTTTGTGCTCCTCCCGGCTCAGCCTTCCAGAATCTGAGGATGACAGGTTTGCAGCTCCGCCCGGCTTTCTCCTGAGTTTGAATCCTACAAGCAAAGTAACTCTGAAATGACCCGTCTGTTTTGTTCCTTGTTTGTGCTCCCGCGACTTTTCTGCCTTTAAAACCACTCCCTCTCCTGGGTGCAGGGGCCCCTTTCTACTCTCACAGACTGATGGGCTGCTGCCTGAGAAAAGCTGATGAGATCACTCATCCCAGCTGGCTGAACTTTTATTATTTGTCTTTTTTTTTTTTTTTTTTTTTTTTTGAGACAGGATCTCTATGCAGTCCGGGCTGGCCTTGAGCTCACTGTGCAGCCCAGGCTGGTCTTGAGCTTACCACGATCCTCCTGCCTCAGCCTCCCGAGTGCTGGGATGGCCGGCGTGAGCCACTACGCCCAGCTTTCACATGCTAAACAAGACGCTGAATCACACCCCCAGCCCGAAGAGGTTAACTTTTTTAGCTTCCATGCACGACCCAGAATACGCAGTATCTATTCTTCTATCTACTTTACTTGCCGGATGTCAACCCTCCATTGTCACCTACACAGCGGGTCAAGAGGAGCCCCAAGCTGGGAGACCACAACTCCCGGCGTGCCTCGCTCGTACTTAGTGCCCAGAGACTACAGCTTCCGGCGAGCCCTGCGCGGCGGCTGGCGGACCACAAGTCCCGGCGTGCCCCGCGCGGCAGTGGGTGGTGGTGGCGCCATCTTGCGCGGCGCGGATTGAATGAGCGCGCCGAGCCGGGGCCGCCGTCGCGATCAGAGCAGGCCGCGAGCAGCCGCCGCCATGGCCTCGCCGTTGCCCAGCCGTGCGGGTGGACCTGCCACCCCCCTGTCGCCTACGCGTCTGTCGCGGCTGCAAGAGAAAGAGGAGCTGCGGGAGCTCAACGACCGCTTGGCGCACTACATCGACCGCGTCCGCGCGCTCGAACTCGAAAACGACCGTCTGCTGCTCAAGATCTCCGAGCGCGAGGAGGTGACCACGCGCGAGGTGCGTGGGGTCCGCGGGATCGGGGGCCAAGCGGGGAGGCGACGCGCACCGGCAGGGCTGCGGGACCCCGAGCAAGGTGCACGGGCCGGGCGCTCCCTGGGGGGCCCCTAGGAATTTCGGGGGATCCCCGAAGGGCAGGGACAGGCCGGGCAAGCCCCGCCCACCGAGGGTTCTGGGGGATCCCGGGGCGCCCCGACCCGAGGCGTCCACGCTCGGCTAGCCCCGCCCCCTAGAGGTCCGAGGGGATTTCGGGGACCCGGAGGGAGGAATGCAAATCAGGCCGACGGCGTCCTCTGGGGTATCCCGGGGCCTCTTCAGCAAGGAGTGCAGATCAGGGGCTGTCCTGAGGCCCCCCGCCCCGAGGTCTCGGGGAGATGTGAACTGGCAGGCCCCGCCCACAGAGCTGTCCCATATCTGGGGTACCCCTGACACAGGGGGTCTGCGGAGTGGTTTGGTGGACCCCAAGTGAGAGGCGCAGGCTGTGGCTACCCTTTGGGGATTCTTGTAGGTTTGGGGGGGACCCCTGATTGAGGGGCAGTGCCTCCAGGCAGGCAGTGCCTTCCCCCGGGGTCTGGTGGTGGCCCGGCTGTCGGGATCTAGTGGTTTGGGGAACCCCCAAGGACAGCGGAGTCAGACTGGTTAAACCCTGCCTATTGAAGGATCATAGATTTTGGGGGATCTCTCAGCAAAAGGAATAGAAGAGTAGAGGCCTTCTTTGGGAGGCCCCCAGAAAATGTTTCAGGCACCCTCCAGGGAGGAGTGCAGACAGGACCATCCCACCCAGCAAGGGGTCCCCAGGATTTGGGGCACCCCTGAGGGTCAGGCTGCAGTCTTGAGGTCTCATGCTTTATGCCTAGTAGGATTTTGTGGAGATTTGGGGGGCCCCTGACTGAGGAGATCTAATCCAGCGTGGACCTAACCCCTAACTGAGCATAAGGGCGTCTTGGCCGGGTGGTGTGGGTGTTCCCATTCCAGGAGGGAATGGGGGAAGTGTCTGGTCTCTGAGGAGGGGGCGCTCAGGAGGGAGAATACTTGGTCCTGGCCGAGTCACTTGGTCTCCTTGTGGGATTTGGGGGAGAATCCAGGTGGGAATCCAGGCCTTGGTGTGAATGCAGGGGAGGTCCGTGAGTGGGGTATGCTTCCCCCACCGTGGGCCTGCAGTGGATGGGCCTCTGGGGAGGGGTTCAGTGGGAAATCTGGGTGGCCCTGAGTGAGCCCACTGGCCTGGAGCCCATTGCCACCTGCAAGGGAATCTGAGGGGACCAGCAGGCAGGCTTCAGGCAGTAGCTGCAGCAAGAGCCCTTGGGTTTGGGGTGGGCCCAGGGCTCCCCTGCAGCCGAGGGGAGGGAACAGCACTGAGCTGTGTCCTCTGTGGGCTTCCTCCTCTGGGACGGAGGGTCTCGACTGTGCCCTGACTCTGGAGGCCAGGTGAAGTAGGGGGTCTGACCATGGTCTTCTGGGAGTCTCTTAACCCTGCAAGGGCTCCTGGACAGGTTGCAGAAGCTGGCATCCTGATTCCTTGCTTCTGGTGCCCAGAGCAAGCACTTCTAGGAGTCCTTTGTCCCACCTGTAGGTGCGGGTGACTGGGGCCTGTGTGCACACGGCCCCAGACCTGCTGGAGCCTCCGTGTGGCCTCAGGGCGCATGCATGACAGCCTCCTGTGGAGGCCCCAGGTCCTGCCCTGCAGGTTGTGTCAGGCTCTGGAGTCCTGAGGTGCCTTGTCCTGCAGGCCCTCTGTGTCCTGTGGACCCTCAGGGTGCAGGGCCTGGAGGGCATGTGGGAGCTACCCACACAGGACCCCTGGATGGGTGGCTGCAGGTCCCCTGTGGGCCTTGGTGCCCCTGCATCTCAGCTCTGAAGCTGGTAGGGGGGCTGCAGGTCAGGCAGCCATTCCGGGAAGCTTGGGGAGCCCCGTAGTGGGTGACACCTGCCTGTCCCTGGTGCTCAGTGTCTGCAGGGGGCTCCTGGGACAGCTCTGTAGGCTGGCATTGTCTTTAGTGGGTGAGTGTGGGGACCCTGCTCTGTGCACAGGGCTGCCACAGAGTGGTCGCATGGCGGCCAGGGAGTGGCCTGCCTGGCCAGCAGGGCTACGGTTAGGGATCAGGCTGCAGGAGGTGGGGAGGTCACGGAGGTCCAGGGCCATTCGGTGCCATTCGGAGCACTGTGTCCCCTGGGCTGAAGGAGGTCTGGTGCTCCTGGCCCCTGCTCTCCTGTCCCCCGTCCTGCCTCCCACGGGACTCAGAGCCGGGACAAGTGTGGGCCCTGAACCTGCGCTGGGGATGCTCGTGGGGCTCTCGTGCTGGTGCAGGGGACGGAGGAGTGCAGGTCCTGGAGCGGGTTGTCGGAGAAATGGCACTGCAGGGGCACCTGCCATCCGGGAGGGCTGGCCGGAGCAGGGCTGCAGGTGGCCCGCCCGGGGGAATTAGTGCCCGGGAAACCTTGGCCAAGCTGTGCCATGCTGTGTGTCTGTGCCACCCAGGGAAAGGCCACCTCGGGTCATCTGCCACCCCCACCCTTGGGCCAGCGTGTGCTCCACATCTGTTGGGATTTCTTAGGCATGGTGCTCACAGGGACATCGCCAGACAGGAGGTCCTGTCAGCCCCGAGGCCGACAGGTCGCCTGTCCCTGCGGAGAGGGGCTGTGGGAGGTTCCCTGCCATGCCTCGCCGGTGTGTGTGTGTGTGTGTGTGTGTGTGTGTGTGTGTGGCCTCCTCTCTTCCGCCAGACGGCACAGAAATACTTGGAGCGGTCCGTGTTTGGGGAGAGTGCACCACAGGGGGGGAGCCCGCTGTGATTGCTGGCGTCAGGAATCCACACGCGCTCCCTGCCTGCCCTGTGCCCTCTGAGAAGCTTAGAGCCCCCCACCCCCCGCCCCCCGCCAGCTGCGGGCCAGAAGGGCATGGGGGGCGGGGCGTGCTGTGGGCAGGAGTGTGCAGTGCTGGCCGCAGTCGCTGTTCCTAAAGCGTCCTGGCGTGTGGCGCACGGCTGTCACCCCAGCACTCGGGAGGCTGGGGTGGGAGGTCCCCGAGTGCAGGGCCGCCGGGGCTGCACAGTGAGACAGCTGCCCCCCACCCCCAAAGCAACGGTGTGCAGGGTTGGCTGCCGTCTCCTCAGTGTGCCCTCATGCCCCGTGCCCTTTTCCGTCCCCAGATCCCATGTCACATCGGTCCTCGGGTCTCCCGGGGCTGCCTGGGGTGTGACTTTCTCAAACTTACTCCTGGGACCCTCATGCAGTCTTAAGGAGGACCAGTCAGAGCTCCTGGAGGGCGGCCCTCGGCCAGGGCGGTGTCGGAGTTTCCCCCGGAGCTGGATGACAGAAGAGGCGGGCAGTTTTGTCTTTCTGAGACAGGGTCTCGCTGTGCAGCTCCGCCTGCCCTGAGCTCACTGTGCAGCCCAGGCTGACCGTAAACACACAGCGACCCTCCTGCCTCAGCCTGCCGAGTGCTGGGGTGACAGGCTTGCCCTGCTGGCCCAGCGAGATGAGCTGTATCTTAATGGGAGCTCTTCCTTTACTTTCTGGAGGTTCTGAGGTGGAACCCAGGGTCCCGCTGTTTATAATTTTATTTTTATTTTGAGACAGGGTCTTGCTAAGTCACCTTGGCTGGCTTCAAAGTTGTGCGGCTCCTGCCTCGCCTTCCCGAGTGCCTGGGATCGCAGCTGCCAGCCTCCCCCAGCCAGCGGGGGTTTCTAAATTAGGGTTAAAAGTTCCATGATGCCCGGTCATCCCAGCACTGCCGGCTGAGGCTGGGGAGACAAGGGTTACCACCATCGCAGACCTGCGGGGCTCAGAGGCTGGGGAGGGAGCCTCGGTGCCCCGCAGGCTCCCTCGGCTTGGGGGATGGGCAAGGCTCTCGGTCCATGCTGCCAGTTCTAGATGTGATTCTGGGTCTCCTGGGTTCCCATTGAGGAGCGGGGGTGACCCCATTTACCCTGCAGCCGCACCGTCTCCTGTCCTGCCCCGACGCAGGGCCGGCTGTCTCTGGTTAGAGCCGCAGAGCCGCAGCGGCTGGGAGGTGGCAGGTCACCTGTGCTTTGCGTACGGCCGAGGATTAGGGGAGGGCAGCGGGCCACCAAGAAATCCGAGTTGTGCTCCCGGCTGGCGCGTGTGGCCGAGGCAAGGCGGGCGGGTGGCAGGCTGAGGGGGCCCCTCCCTGGGGACAAGTGCAGAGGTCTGGTGCCAGTTGTGCCCTGGGCTTCACCGGCAGCTGGTGACTTGGAGGGGGGCATGCGTGGCTCTGCGGGGGCAGCACGAACAGCTGGGGCCTGGGCTGCCCGTGAGGGACGGAACCCCAGTCACAGGCTGCCCCAAGACAGCTGGGGACTCGGGTGGTGACGTGTCTTTCTTCAGAAGTCCTGTTGTCAGCTGGAGAGAATAAAGCGTATTTATTATGTTAGGGGACCCTGAGCTGGGGCTGTGGGGGTCTGGGTCCTATCTAGAGACATTTGTGGAGTGGAGGGTGCACAGAGGCCAGGGGTCCCCCCGCAGAATGACCTGCACCCCTATGTTGACGGGGGGACTCATTAGACGTCCCACTGCGTTTCTGGTTTGGGGAGCTAGGGACGTGGGAAGTGAACCTCTTCTGGCCATGGCAGAAGCTGGGGGCCCTGCAAGCCGCCATGCAGGTGTGGGGTGAGGCCCCCTGTCTGGCAGGGACGCAAACCCATCGAAGGGCTGGCACCCCAGGTCACAGGCTGCGCAGCCTGGGTGCGCCCCCGTGCTGTGAGCTGGTACTTGGGAAAGGGACAGATTGTCCTGGAAAGGGTCACCAGGCTGTCTGCCTCCTGCTCAGGGTGCCCACTCCTGGCAGCTCCCTGCCTGGCTGAGCTGGGTGACCGGGGCCCCCTTTCTCTGGGTGCCGAAGCTTGGGGCACCTCCTTGATCGCTGCATCCCCCAGGTGAGCGGCATCAAGGCGCTGTACGAGTCCGAGCTGGCTGATGCCCGGAGGGTCCTGGATGAGACGGCCTGCGAGCGCGCCCGGCTGCAGATTGAGATGGGGAAGCTGAGGGCTGAGCTGGAGGAGGTCACCAAGAGGTAGGGGCCCTGCCAGATGCTCCCCACAGAGGTCCTGGGAGCCAGGGGAACTGAGGTCCTGGAAGTGGATGCTCAGGGCCCAGCCTTGAGACCCCACAGGTCGCTCGGCTCCCCCGGTGTGTCCGTCAGCAGGCGTCCTGTGTGACAGGATCTGGTCCCGTGTGTCCTGTGCATTCAGCCAACGGGGTCCCCATCACTTAGCTGCCCCTTGACTTTCTGCAATGTCTCCCAGGTGACAGATGTGCCCCTTGTCACAGACCATCCTCCACCGCAGCCTGCAGCCCTGGGCCCCTTCCTGCTGGGTCCCCTTCCTGCAGGCAGCCGGTGGCCTAAGGAAGCACTGCCCAGGTGACTCAGGGTCCATAGGGTCCCCAAGCCGGAATGTGGCGACGCAGTCACAGGGGCCACATGTCCAGGCCCCGGGAGCCAGCGCTCTGCCTGTGTGCCAGGAGCTGCCACCGTGGCCACCTGCTGGGGGACCCAGGGGTGAGGGAGGCCTGCCGGGCTCCGGCCTCAACTGAGGGGAATTCTCAGCCAGCCTGGCCCCTCGGAGAGACCCCATCTCGGGGTAAAACTAAAGAGGGCCGGGGTGTAGCAGGGCAAAGGCTCTGGGGTCCGTCCCCTGCCCTGAAGGGTGAATACCAATTTCCAAATCCAGGTGCTCGGGTCCCTGACCTCCTTGGTCCCAGGCCGGTGTCCCAGGGCCAGGCTGACTGTCCACCCCATCTGTCCAGTCTCAAGCAGTCACCCTCCCCCGACGACTCCAGGCGGCCTTTCCCTTGTTGTTGGTGGTTTTTGAGACAGGGCCTTGCTCTGTAGTCCAGGCTGGCCTGAATTCGTGGTGATCCTCCTGCCTCAGCCTCCCGAGTGCTAGGATTACAGGCATGAGCCACCACGCCCGGCTCGGCTGGCTTATTTTTGAGGCAGAGTCTTGGTGTGTAGCTCAGGCTGACCTTGGCCTCACTATTGTGGGTTTCAGAACATGTGTTGACCTTCCTGCCTCAGCCTCCCAAGTGCGGGGTGTGGCCTCAGCGCGCATTACCTTCTGTACTGCAAACGTGTCCTTTTTAAAAGAGGTGATTGTGTCTGAAGCGGGCAGGAGGGGATTTCTGACGAGGCTTATAGCAGTGTGTCTTCCTAGAATCAGGGTTAAAAGGCAGTGTATGTTTATCCCACCTGGCACACACCCAGGAAGGGGCCTGATCTGGCTTTGCACGCTCTCTGTGGGCGGCGGGTCCTGTGGGGGTGGCTCTGATGACCCTTGCGTCTTTGCCCGGCCAGCCGGGCGCCCTGTCCCACAGGACGGAAGGCCAGGCAGCTGCTCGGCCCTCTGGCTAAGGCCCCTTCTTGACTTTCAGCGCCAAGAAGCGGGAGGGCGAGCTCACAGTGGCCCAGGGCCGCGTGAAGGACCTGGAGTCCCTATTCCACCGCAGTGAGGGCGAGCTGGCCGCTGCTCTCAGTGACAAGCGCAGCCTGGAAGGCGAGGTGGCCGAGCTGCGGGCGCAGGTGGCCAAGGTAGGCGCGGGGGCCACCGGGGTCACTGTTGCTGCCGCCGCCGCCACGGCATGTGGGCAGATGCCATAGTCCCCCGTCCTGTGTCCCCAGGCAGAGGACGGCCACGCGGTGGCCAAACAGCAGCTGGAGAAGGAGACGCTGATGCGCGTGGACCTGGAAAACCGCTGCCAGAGCCTGCAGGAGGAGCTGGACTTCCAGAAGAGCGTGTGCGAGGAGGTGCGGGCTCCCTGGCTGCTCTGGGGCTGCACCAGCCTCTGGTGGACGCGGGTCTGTCCCCTCCCCAGCCCTGGGGACCACGGTTCCCGCAGGTCACAAGGACGGGGCTCCGGACTGTTTTTACTTACTCAGGACTGTGTCCCCCTTCTGCGAGTGTCTTTAAGGACATTTGTCCCTGGACTTGGGGCTCCCTGAGTAACCCAGAATCTTGTTTCGAAGCCCTCACCCCAGTAAGACCTGCAGAGTCTGTTTCCACAGGGGTCCCACTGATGGGTCAAGGGATCCAGACATCAGGGGCCGTCACCCTGATCTACACTCCGGGCCCCGCTCCCCCAGTCTGCAGCCTCCATGTCTCTGGGCCGCTGGCCCTGGGGAAACCTTGGGGCTGGCTTGGAGTGACCCAGTCCCGTGTTCTGGCCGTGGGTGGGGCCTGGGCCCATGGGCTCCTCTGGCTGGCCCCGCCCACCAGAGCCCACTGGTGAGGTCACAGTGCACCCCGGAATCCCTGGTGGGACTGCTGCAGCAGCCAGTGCTGGGGGGGGGGGAGAGACGACTCTGGGCCGGGAGGGAGGATGGGCGTGCAGGTTCAGGGCTGTGCCCGGCTCCCCAGGGGCTCAGAGAGAGGTCGAGGTGCCAGGGGACTCAGGAGGAGGCCAGGGAGGAGGCCTGCCAGGGCTGCCCGAGGCCTCGGGGATCCCAGGAACAGAGCCACCAGGGAACCTGAACCTGAGAAGGAACCCATGGAGGACCCCAGACCCCTGAGGGAGCCTGGGAACACTGTGCTGCGGGAGCCCAAAATGAAGACAGAACCCGCGGGGGTCACAGAGGAGGCTGCAGAGACCCCTGGGCGGGAATCGATCATCTGGGGACCTGGCCAGAGACCCAGGGTGGGGGAACCAGACCCGGGGAGAGAGCTCTCAAAGAGGCCAAGGAGGGACCCACAGCCCCGGAGGGGGTCTGCCCAGAGGTGCTCTCGGGAGCACGGAGCCACTGATACTCCTGGGAGGCAGCTCGGGAGGAGACGGCAGGAGCCCAGGGAGGAGGCTGCCCACAGAGCCGCAAGGGACACAGAGCCCCTGAAGGAAGCTGTAGGGAGCCCCGAGACTGCACCGAGAGCCACGGAGCCTGCAGAGAGATCTGTGATGGGACCTGACCCCATAGGGAGCCCTGGGAGGGGACACAGGAAGAGACCCACACAGGGAGCGGCGAAGGGAAGCGGGGAGACTGCCCCGAGGACAGCCAGGAGGGCGCCCCAGAAGGGCCCCTGGCTGAAGTCCCTGCAGGGCACCGTGCAGGTGGGTGTCCTTGGCGGCCAGGCACAGCTCCACTGGCTGCAAAAGAGGCCCACGTTCTTCAGAGATGGCCTTCCCTGCGCCCCCCAAACCCACAGTGTGGGGGACCCAACTCCTGTGCTAGAGCAACTTAAGCCTCGGAAGAGGCAGCTTCCTCTGGGCACCTGGGGAGCTCCCTGGCGGCACATGTGCCTGGGGGCCCGTCACTGCCCGGCCCTGTCTTCCCCACTGCTGCCCTGAGGACTTGGGGCTCCTGTTTGGGCCCAGCCTTGGGGACTGGGCTGTCAGTACTGCCTCCCCTTTGCCTCGGTGTGTGTGTGTTTGTTTTAGAGACGGGGTCTCACTGTGTAGCCTAGACCGGCCTCTTTTGCAGCCACCTTCCTGCCTCAGCCTCCCGAGAGCTGGGATGACAGGTGGCACACACACACACCCACCCGCTTCTCCTCTTAGCTAACAGCTGTGGGGGATGCGGTCCCCATGCCGTGAGCTCACACTAACCTAGCAGTCCAGTCATCCAGCACATTGAATAGGTCTTACAAGCTGGGCGTGGTGGTGCACACCTGTGACCCCGGCCCTCCGGACTCGGGGCAGGAGGATCTTAGAGAATTTGAGCAGCCTGGGCCACCCAGTGCGTTCGTGGTCAGCTCACACTGCCTAGGAGATCCGGTCTCCAGAATCACTGCAGGGCCGGGCCTGGGAGCCATCGGCTGCCTGCACCCCTGAGGCTGCTTTCTGTCTTGGATCACTATTATTATTATTATTATTTTGAGACAGGGTATTGCTGTGCAGTCCAGGCTGCCTGAGCTCATGGTAGCCCAGGCTGGTCCCGACTTCCCAGCGATCCTCCTGCCTCAGCCTCCCCAGTGCTGGGAGGACAGGAGGGCACTACCATGCCCGGCTTACTTCCTGTCTGTGCATTCACGGTCCTGCCCCTCCTGTCCGGAACCCCACGCTGTGTCCTGCCCGGCGTCTCTTGCTGGACACAGCGTCTCTAAGGTCCTCCATGCTGTGGCGAGTGTCACAGCCCAGGACATTCCCGCACGGGACGGACCTCGCCGTGTGCCCCTCCGTCCACCGAGGGACGCTGGGCTCCTGTGAATGTTGTGGGTCTTCTGGGGCCAGGTCTCCAGGGAGGTCCCGAGCTGCACTGCTGGGCCTGGGGACCCCGGTGGGTGGGGTCTGTGCCCAGGCTCACCTGGCCGATCCCCGCAGGAGGTGCGGGAGTCCCGCAGGCGGCACGAGCGGCGCCTGGTGGAGGTGGACAGCAGCCGGCAGCAGGAGTACGACTTCAAGATGGCCCAGGCGCTGGAGGAGCTGCGCAGCCAGCACGACCAGCAAGTGCAGCTCTACCGGCAGGAGCTGGAGCAGACCTACCAGGCCAAGGTGCCGGGGCGCTGCGGGGGTCGGGGCCGGCCGCCCCCGCCCGCGTCTCACCGCCCCCCTATGTCCCCCCAAGCTGGAGAACGCCAGGCTGAGCTCCGACCAGAACGACAAGGCGGCCAGCGCTGCACGCGAGGAGCTGCAGGAGGCGCGCGTGCGCATGGAGTCCCTCGGCTTCCAGCTCTCCAGCCTCCAGAGCAAGGTGGGCCCGGCCCCACGCGGCCCCGTGGCCAAGGCAGGAGCTGGCAGCCAGGCCGGACATGGGGCCGCAGCAGAGGCGCGGGTCGGGTGGGCACCGGGGACCCGGGAGGCCGTGCTGACCCAGCCACCACCCCGCCCTCCGCAGGCGAGCGCCGCCGAGGAGCGCACCCGGGAGTTGGAGGCGGCCCTGGCCGGGGAGCAGGACAAGTTCCGGGCTCTCCTGGCCACCAAGGAGCAGGAGATGACGCAGATGCGCGATGCCATGCAGCAGCAGCTGGCTGAGTACCAGGAGCTGCTGGACGTGAAGCTGGCCCTGGACGTGGAGATCAGCGCCTACCGGAAGCTGCTGGAGGGCGAGGAGGAGCGGTGGGTGGCGGGAGTCTTGGGGCAGCCGGGGCCCCAGCCCTGGGGCCGCCTGTGACGCCCTCCCCGTGCCACACCCAGGCTGAAGCTGACGCCCACCCCGTCCTCCCGGGTCACCATCTCGAGGGCCACCTCAAGCAGCAGCACCAGCAGTGTGTCCACGGCCGGGCGCCCAGGTCGAGGCAAGCGCCGGCGGGTGGAGGTGGAGGAGACGCCGGGCAGCGGCTCCAGCTCCAGTGGCATCGGCTTGGGCAGCAGCAGCAGCAGTGGCGGCAGCGGCAGCGGCAGCGGCAGCTTCCACCTGGCCCAGCAGGCCTCGGCCACGGGCGGCGTCAGCATCGAGGAGGTGGACCTGGAGGGCAGGTTCGTGCGGCTCAAGAACCACTCGGACAAGGTAAGCCGCCTCGCTGGGAGGCTAGGGCTGCTGGGCACAGGGGCGCCACGTGGCGGGCCGAGGGTCAGCCAGGTGTCCACCTCCAGGATCAGTCCCTGGGGAATTGGAAGATCAAGAGGCAGGTCTTCGAGGGCGATGAGATTGCCTACAAGTTCACACCCAAGTATGTCCTGCGGGCCAGCCAGACGGTCACGGTAGGTGGCAACAGGACAGGCCTGAAGGGTGGGATGGAGAGAGGCCAGCAGGTGCCGGCAGGGGGTGTCCAATGTGTGGGCAGGCGCGGAACTCCGAGGCAGGACGGGAGGGTCATCCCCGCCTAAGGACCCCTGGCACAGGCCCACAACTGACCTGTGGGCCTTGGGTCTGCAGGTGTGGGCGTCAGGTGCAGGGGTGGCCCACAGTCCCCCTTCAACACTCGTCTGGAAGACCCAGAGCAGCTGGGGCACCGGCAAGAGCTTCCGCACTGTCCTAGTCAACGCCGACGGGGAGGTGGGTGCCAGGGCTGGGGCCTCGGGTCCTGTGTGTCCAGCACCCCAGGTCCAAGTGCCAGAGTCCTCTGGCGGGGTGGAGGAGCTGCTGTGGGCAGCCCCAGGCCCGTGCCTGGGTGGCGTCTGCAGGGCAGGGGCCACAGCAAGCCTGAGCATGGTGGCCCTCGCCTGACACAGGAAGTGGCCGTGAGAGCTGTGAAGCAGACCTCAGCTGTGCAGAATGGGGAGGAGGACGAGGAGGAGGAGGACGCAGAATTCGGCGAGGAAGATCTCTTCCACCAGCAGGTAGCCCTGCACCAGGACAGGGGTGTGCAGAGCTGACCCTGGCCCCTGGTGTGCCCAGCACTGGCAGTGGGTTGCCTGCCAGGGAGGGGCTGAGCGAGCACACAGCGCTGTGTTGACTTCCAGACCGAAACCTAGGAAGTGCCTGTGGCTGAGGCCGGGGACCAGAGGGAGCCCGGGAGTCAGGACCGGGGACCCAGTGAGCCACTCTGTGTGGCCACTGAGCCTCCAGCCTGGCCTGACCCTGGTGCCCTGTCCTCCCGCCTTCCTACCAGGGTGACCCTCGGACCCCTGCCAGGGGCTGCCGCCTGATGTGACCCTGCTGCCCTGGCGCCCTCCCGCAGACCCGGGGGCTGCTTTGCTATCATGAATTTCATTAGTTCTGGACACATTTCAGCCGGATTTTAAGCAAACCACCAGCGCATAGAGGTGGGGTCTTGAGGGGCTTCCCCGTCAGTGGTGTCCCTGGACTGTCCCTTTGTCACCCCCGTGTGCTGCCCAGACTTTCTGTCCCCCACGCTGCCCCTCGGTGCCCATTAGGATGAATTCCAGGCCCAGGGCCAGGAACCTGGAGACCGAGAGGACAGGGCTGCCATCAGGGAGTGGGGTGTAAGCTGTGTGAAGCTTTTTCAGAACCAAAATCAGAATCCAGGTTCCGACCTGGTGCGGGGTGTCGGGGACACCACGTGTCGTCATTGGGTGGCACCCGGGGATCAGGATTGAAGGGAGCATCGGGGAGTGGCCTGAGCCCAGACATCCCTGGTGACTCGGGTCCTGCCGGGCAGGCGGCCCCCTTTCCTGGGCCTCGGTCCTGGAGCCATCTCCACGGATCTGGTCCTGGCCCTGCAAGACCCACAGCAGGAGAGGAGGCGGCCTGGGCGGGGCCCTGCCCTTCCAGGCTTTGTCACTGTGACATGGAGGGGACAAGGCGGCGGGAGGACGTGCAGCTGGTGTCTGGGCCCCCACCACACACCTGGTGGGGCAGCCCTGGGTCCACCTGTGGGAGCTCTGTGCTGCCTGTTGGGTTCCTGCACGTGTGTAGTGAGTGTCACTTCCTCCGTGACTTCCACTGAGGTTACGTCACCCAGCCAGACCCCTGGCCCAGGTGGCCCCACGTGGAGGGCTCCCCTCTGCAGCCCGGTGCTTGGCCCCCACCCCGGCCCTTCCCGCCATCACCACTGGCCCTGCCACGTAGATACACAGAAGTTATTTTTTTAATGGATATTTATTTTTTTACATACGTCAGTGTGCAGCTCACCTGGGTGCAGCTCCAGGGGCTCCTGTCATCCTCCCGGGGGTCACCTGTCCAGGCGCTCTGTAGTCCCTAGTGGCCAGCGTCCTTCAGAAAGTGCAGCTGAGTCTCAGACCGCCCGAGCCGCTGCTTGCTGGCTCCGGAAAGCGGGCTCTTGGGCTCACCCGGCCCGCATCTGCTCGGCTCTCCCCGGCTCCTGTCCCTGTCCGCTTGCTCTCCTTGGGAACCCTCCTGATCTCAGAGGTGGCTTCCTCCACCCTGCCCCGTCACCCCTTTGGGCTCCCCGAATGCCCTTGCTTGGGGGAAGGTGGGGACCGCGCGGGCAGCCAGCGCTGGAGGCCGATGGTCGGCAGCCCCGGCCATCGGGTGCTGTCCCGGTCCCGCAGTGGGTGGTGGCCGTGGGGCCGGGGCTCCCCCGGTGCGCACAGCTTGGCTCAGCTCAGCCCCCTGCAGCGCCGCCCGTTCTGGCCCCGCGCCCGCTCCCGCAGCCCGTTTTAACCCAGCACGGCCGGAGCTGCGTGGACACTGCCGACCTGCTCTGGGAACGTGTCTGCCTGGACACCGCCCGCCCGCCCGGCCTGCGAGGGACGCGGGGCTGGGGCTGCGCTCTGGGGGTTTTTAACATGCATGCCAAACGTGTGTTCTTTTTTCGCCCCTCGATTTGTAATATACATTTTAAGACTGGAAACTTTTGTACAACACTCCAATAAACACTCGGGTTTTAGTCGCTGCTTGTTTAGTGGCTCTGAAAACCGGGAGTATTTCTGGCGCCATCACCTTTCTGCACAACAGTTCGCGATGGTGCCGAAGCGTCGGATCCGTGTGCGCATGCGCGGGTTACGAGCTCCGGGGGCGGGGCCTAGGTACTGAAAGCCCTTTCCGGGTGTGCCGCTGGGATCTCTACTGCGCGTGCGCATAGAGCCTTGCAAGAGCTTCTGGGCGTTCTACTCGATTCTCCTATGGTACTTGGGATTTCCGGCGTCCAGCGGGTGACCAACAAGTGCTTCCGGAAGTGCACTAGGATGCTGGGAGTCTCCCGGGCCAATTTGAAACATTCGATCACTCAGGAGCCTGGGATTGAGAGCGTTTTGGCGGGTGCAGGCAGGCGCGCGGCGCCTGTGGCCTATTAGCCTGTCCTGTGCATGCGCAACAAGAACCCGCGCAGCGCCTTCGAGCTGGGCTCAGCAGGGTATCGCTCTGGTCCCTCCTCTGTCATCGTAATGGGTAAGCTGCTCAGGTTGAATGAATGTTTACGGCTGCGTGCCAAGCACTGGAATGGGGTGGGTGGCACGGCAGTCAATGCAGCCTGAGGCCTGAAGATGGTACCTTCACACCAGGCCTGGGTTAACTCAGCCACTTGGCAGAACTCAGAAGAAAGAAACAGAGCTGGAGAGGTAGATCCATGCCCCGGACTGGAAAAAACGTTTATTCATGCATTGCTAAGCTTTGCTCTCTGTCTCTTTCCTCTTTCTTGTGCTGCGCACGGAGCCCGGAGCTCTGCACCTGCTAGGCCAGCGCTCCCACTGAGCTGCACCCCCAGCCTCCGTGGATTGGGGTCTCATGGATAAGATACCTACCGGGCCCCCCCTCTGGGTTTCCCTGAGTGCTGGTGAAATCCAGGGTCCCATCCACACCCCCGGCCACCCCGGGGTCGCCCACCTGGCAGGAGTCCACCCTGCCCTCCAGGAAGCCGGCGCAGAGCATGCGGTCGGTGAGGGAGAAGTTGTACAGCGCGCTGCAGGTGTTCTGGTCCACGATGCCCACGGATGCCCTCTGCAGGACGTCAGGCTTGGTGGCTGCCAAGAAAGGAGCGCAGGGGGGCGCAGATCGCCCCAAGAGAAGGCGCCTTCCCTCCCCGTGGATGCACACACAGGCCCACGGACTCTATGGGGAGGAGGCAGTGGGTCCCAAAGCCCCAGCATGGAGTCTTGGGCTGTCTTCTGTCCCCAAAACCTGTACAAAGCCATCCCGGGGTCTCCATGGGAACCTGACCTCCTGCCTTGGCTGGGGTCTCTGAATTGTGTAGGGCAAGGTCAGCCGGCACTTTTTAAAAAATATTTTCAGTTTTATGAGCCACTCAGTCACCTTCCCCACTACACAGCCCAACCCAGAAAGGGGCTGTCACTGAACGTGCACAGGCTGTGCCAATAAAACTTTATTTAAACAAGAGTGGGCCCACCTATGGCTCCTTGGCATCATGGGAGGCAAACAGTTCACAGACCTTGGGGGGGTGGCAGGCTGGTCTGGGGCTGAGGGAAGGTGGCCCGTCCCCTCCCCCAGGGGCTGGCCCTGCATAGTAAAGCCCCACCTTGCCAGTTGTGGTGCCCACTTACTGTTCCCTTCCCAAGTGTTTCCCCAGCCTGAGATCATGCATTTGAGGCCCACCAGGAATGTTTAGGTGGCCAGGGGGAGGCAGATGGGCTGGATGTATCTGATAAAGACCAGGGGCCTGGCCAGTTCCACCATGGCACCATGGCCACATTGAAGTCCAGGGTGCCTGGGTTGTAGCATGGGTGCAGTGTCACCAGCTGAAGCCACAACTTCACAGGGCTCCTGCTGACACCCAGGAGGGATGCAGTGCCCAGGTGGGCTTGCACCTGCTCCAGGAAGCCAGGGGCCCTGGGCCAGGGCTGGACACCTGGGGGCTTGGGTTCCTACTTGAGACACTGCGCTTTCCTTTCTTATTCATGTACTGGGGACTGAACCCAGTGCCTTCCTGTCGCAGAGCAGTGATGGTAAGCACCTCGTGGGAGTGGGGCCCTGCAGTGCGTGACCTCAGGGCCCAGCCAGGCTGTCACAGTGTCAGGACTTCCTTTTCCTGGCTGCATTGTATTCCAGTGTGGACAGACCCCTCTCATGGCCATGTGTGTGGACACTGGGCTGTTTCCGCCTTCAGCCTGCTGGGAGCACCGGTGTACAAGTCTGAGCCACTTGTCCTGGTGGGTGACTCCTTGGGCTGCCACAGCTGTGGCACTGGGGACTTGGAGCCAGCTGCCTGCTGCCACCTAGACTTGCTGCTTGACTGGCTCCTGGAGTGGCGCTGGCAGGTTGGTGGTAGTTTTGTTGGTACTGGGCCTTCAAACCCAGCCCCAGCCCCAGCCCTCTGCACAGTTTGGAGGCAGGGCCTCGCTAAGCTGCCCACACTGGGCTTGACCTCGAGTTCCTCTTGTCTCACCTTCCCAAAGTGCTGGGAGGACACACGTGTGCCCGGGCTACCCTTCTGACTGCTGAAACATAAGCTCTCGCATGCCCACCCTCTGTGTGTGACTGTCAGCGCTGTTCCACATCCTCCGTCACCTGCCCATAACCAGGTCCCTTGCCCGTGAGTCTCCTGTCCCCTTTCAGTCCTTGGCACCCACGAGGCCACCTCCCGTCTCTGGAGTCGCCTGTCAGTGGAGCCCGCCCTGCGTGCCGTGTCTGGCTTCTCTTAGAGGGCAGCATCCTAGAGGTCCCTCCACACTGATGTCACCGCTGCAGTCCTGTCCTGGCCGAGGGGTGTCCTGCATCAGTACGGACCTCCTGCCACTCAACACGGTCAGGCAGGCGAATCCGCCGCAGACAGGCGGGACGCCCAGGGCAGGGCGAGGTTGTTCCATGCATGCGCACCATCATTTTAACACTAAACGGCCACAGCCGTGCCCAGGACCAGGGAGGGCTCAGAACCTGGGCTCAGAGCCAGGTGAGGGCCAGAGGGGGCGCCCCGGGGGTGCAGAGCACAGCTGTGGGGCCCAGGCCTCCCCCCCTCCCTTCAAGGTTACACGTGGGGACAGAGGTGGAGCGAGGGACCCTCACAGGCCATCAGGGAAGGCGACTTTATTCCACTTGGCTTCCAGCAGGCACATCGGCACGCGGGAGTGCGGAGTCCGCGGAGTCCACAGGGACCCCTCGACTACAGGGGCCGGGCTTGGCCACCCGTGAAGGCCCCACCCGGGCTGGGGACGTCCCCGCCTGCCGCGGAGGGCCTTGGGGTCCGCAGGCAGGGCCGGGTGGCTGCCTTCGGGGTCCCCTGGAGCAGGGTGTGAAGCAGCCCGCCTGGCGGCTGGGCACCAGGAGATGACGGTGGCAGGGTGGGGCAAGGTGACCCCATGAGGGTGGGCCTCACCGGGGCTGGGGGACAGGCCAGGGCCCCGGCGTGCCGAGATGGAGACGACAGTGGCGCGGGGAAGGGGCCGGGGCCGGGGCAGGGCCGCCGGCCGCCCAGCTAGCGCAGGCCGCACTCCCCGCCCTGCAGCCGCTCCTGCTCCAGCGCGCGCACCAGCTCCTGCACGAAGCGCATCTCGGACGCCACCTGCTTGGCCAGCGCCTCGTAGCGGTTCTCCAGGCGGCTGAAGCGGCGCTTGAGCCCGCTGGCGCCCAGCAGCGCGCCCTTGGCCTCCTCCTGCGCCTGCCGCTGCAGCGCCTCCGTCTTGTGCAGCTCCTGCCGCAGGCGCCGCAGGTCGCGGCCGATGCTGTCGCGCTCCTCCGTGTACCAGGCCTCCTTCTCCTCGTAGATGGCGGCCAGCGCCTCCACGTCCTCGCGGCACAGCCGCCGGCCGCGCTGCAGCTCGCGCAGCCCCTCCTCGGCCGCCGCCACCTCCTCCAGCACGCGCGAGAAGCGCTCGAAGCTGGCGTAGCTGTTGTTGGGCGGCATGCTGGAGTGCGACTTGATGGTGTACTCCTTCAGGCGCGCCGCGCGCAGCCGCCGCCGCTCCGGCCTGCGCCCGCCGTCCTCGCCGCGCACGTTGCGCCTCCGGATGGCCTGGGGCGGGCGGACAGTGACTGGGGGCGCCGGGCGGGAGGGCGCCCCGCCCCCTCCACGCCGGCACCGCCTACCTTGATCCAGGAGTGCTCCAGGCTCTGCGCGATGGTCATCCTCCTCCTGCAAGAGCCCCGGGAGTCACCGGGAGTCACCATGACCACGCCGGCAAGGCGGGGCCACCTGGGCCGTCCTCCCCCCCCCCCCCGTCCCCGTCCCCGCCCCACCCCCCCACCCCCCCCCACCCCCCCGCTAGTGGACCCCTGGGCGTCGGACCGGGACCCCAAGCCCCAGGGTGCGGCCGGTTCCCTCCGGGGCCGGGTCGGGCCTCGAGTAGGTTGGACACGTGCGGGCCCAGGAGGGCAGCGGCACCTGAGGGCATCGGAGCTCCCGGCAGCCCAGTCCCAGACTTGGGCAAAGCAGTCGCTGGAATGCTATACGAAATACATGGCGGGGCATGGAAATGCTGGCAGTGAATGCAAACTTCTGTCTTTCTTGGTACTAGGCATCGAACTCGGGACCTTGTTATTGCCAGGCAGGGCCGTGCCACTGAGCTGCGTCCCCACCCCGAGGACATAGTGGGGTGGATGTGGTGGCCCAAGCCTGTCACCCCAGCACCCTGGAGGATTAGGCAGGACTGCTAAAATTCAAGTGTTTTGAAAAGGGTTGGGGACAGAGCTCGGCAGAGCCCTGGGGCCAGGTGCGGTGCCCAGCTCGGTGCCCCGCCCGCCCGTACTTGGGGTCCTTGACCAGCAGGCGGCGGATGAAGTCCTTGGCCAGCTCACTCGTGTTGCTGAAATATTCCTCGTCAAAGTCGTAATTCACTGCAGAGATGTTGGTCAGCGTCTCCTGCTTGGTCTCCCCCAGGAAGGGGGATGCTCCGCTGAGCCTGCGGGAGGCACAGGAGCAGTGCTCAGGGCCCTGCTGCCCGATCACCAGCGACTCCCTGGCCACTGGACGCTGGCGCTGGCTATGGGCCACTCAGAGGAGGGGGGACCAGGGCATCAGAGCCCTGCACCGTCCCCAGGGGTCCCCGCAGAGTCCAGCCCCCAGGAGAGCCTGCTGACCCGCTCTGCCGGGGTGCAGTGCCATGGGACTCCAGGGAGCCTGGGGGACATCAAGGGAGCCCCTGTGGGGCACATGCTAAAAAGAGCTCGAGCTGAGGTCATAAAGATGGAGGGACGGTCCCCAGGTGCCCAGACGTCAGGGCGAGAGGCAGGGGCAGGCGGGGAGGTGACGGCCTGGACCCCTCCAGCCTTCCTGGAACCCCTCCCAGGCCCAGAGGCCTGGGCACTGTGCCCGCCACCCCAGGAGGAGAGGACAGGCCACAGGGGCAGGCCCTGGGAGACGAGTTCTGCCCCTCTGTGCCCCGTGGCCACACCACACAGTGGGGTCACCTTCCCGAGCCCCCATGGCGACAGCAAGTGACCCGCTCGCCCACTCACGCCTCCCTTCAGCATCCACCATGTCGGGCCGTCCAGGTACTCACAGGATATAGGTGATGACACCAATGCTCCTGGGGGACACGGGGCAGGGTCAGCACCCGGGCCACAGCAGGAGGCCCCGCGGGGACTGGGCATCGCACTCACCACATGTCAGCCTCCAGGCCCAGCGGCTCGTAGTTGACGATCTCGGGGGCTGGGGGGACGGGAGAGGGAGGGGGCTGTGAGGCCGGCTACGCACAGCCCCCCACGCCGGGCCCGAGCCCCCAGGAGCCCCAGCCTCACCCACGAACTCGGGGGTGCCGAAGATGTTCTTGAACTCATTCCCGGCCTCAATCTTGTGGGCGATGCCGAAGTCGATGAGCTTGATGTGCGGGCTGGGCACGCTCTTGTCCAGCAGCATGATGTTCTCGGGCTGGGGACAGCGGGGACCGCTGCGGCTCAGACTCGGGGCCAGGGCCCGCGGTGGCGGTGGCTGGGGGGCGGGCCGGCGCCCCGGGGCTCACCTTGAGGTCGAAGTGGGCAATGCGCTTGGAGTGCAGGTAGTGGACGCCGTCCAGGATCTGCTTGAGGAACTGCGTGGCCTCGTCCTCGGTCAGCGACTCCTTCTCGGCCAGGAAGTCAAAGAGCTCGCCGCCGGACACCAGCTCCAGGATGAGGACCACGTCCGTCTTGTTCTCGAAGACATCGTGCAGTGTGATGATGTTGGGGTGCCGGATCTCCCGCAGGATGCTCACCTCGCGCTCGATCTCCTCGCGGCTCACCCCGCGCCGGCTGGACGACAGGCGCCGCTTCTTGATGAACTTGGCCGCGTACTCCCTGCCCGTGCCCTTCTGACGGCACTTGCGCACGATGGCAAACTGGCCGCTGCGGGCGGAAGGGAGGGCAGGGCAGGGCGGGTGAGCGGGCCACGGGGCTCGGTGGGCGTCCAGGCTCCCCACCCACCCAGACGCGCCACCCCAGTGGGCCCCCGGGAACTGTTCAGGCACCGGACAGCACTGGCGCTCAGGAGGAGGCTGAGGCAGGAGGATCGCTGTGTGTTCCAGACCTGCCTGGGCTGCACAGTGAATTTAAGGACAGCCTGAACAACAGAGCAAGACCCTGCGTCCAAAAACCAAAAACCAAAGCAAAAAAAAAAAAGGCTCGGTTTTAAAAGCTCATTCAACGGCACAGCAGACGGGGCACACACACTGTCAAACAGGTGAGGACTGCAGGGGAGCCTGCCACCCCCACCATGTCCTGCCACAGCCTCCACGCGATGGTCTGGGCACTGCTCAGAAGGTTACGCCGGGGATGCACATCTGTCACCCCAGCACTCTGGGAGGCAGAGGCAGGAGGATCAAAAGTCCAAGCCACCCCTGGCCCATTTAGTGGCTGCGAGACCCTTCCTCAAAACCCAAACAGAGAAGTCAAACAGCGGCTGAGGAGGAGGCTCAGCGCACATCCCGGGCTCAGCCCCAGCCTTGGGAGGGGACAAACGGACGCACATGCCGGCGGAGCTGCAGCTGGGCGCAGGCCATAAAGCCAGCACTCGGGAGGCTGAGGCAGGAGGGTTACCTTGGATCTGAGGCCAGCCTGGGCAACAGAACGAAATCTTGTCTCAAAAAACAAAAACTAAATCAATGAAAGTGGCTGGTATGAGCTGAGCTGTGTCATGGCCGAGTCCCCACCCTGTACACCATGGCTGCTTCTGGACACGGGGTCCTTAACAAGCAGACATGAGGCTCTCTGGACGGCCTGTCACCTCCCTTTCCTGTAAGAAGGGTGGCCTGGTGAGGGTGTCCAGCCGCCCAGCAGGGGAGGCCTTGCCCCACCCCGACCCTGGGCTTCTGTGCCCAGGACTGAGAGCCCTCCCGGATCCCTGACGGGGCCTTGGCACATGGGACTGGACAGCGCGGGTAGGAGCCTGGGTGTCGCTGACGGCCTCCCCAAGGCCTGGTGCCAAGTCCAGCTGGGGAGGCCGAGGCCCCCGTGCCTGGGCTCCCTGTGAGGTCAGGGCCAGCGGGAACGACACAGTGAGATCTTGTCCCAATGAAGGGGGACTGAGGACTGGGGACAGAGCTCAGGGCCAAGGCCCTGGGTTCATCCCCTGAACCAGGGAAAACTCTCACAGCGCCCCGCACCGTGGGCTCCCCGCCCATGCTCAGCCAGGCCCCGGGAAGGTACGGAAGGGACATGACCAGGCCGGAGAATCCCTGTGGCTCCGCACTCCAGCATGTCTGTCTGTCTGTCCTGGGCTCCAGGACAGTGGCTGGGGCCACCACATACAAGGACGGCAAACATATGAGTCCCTGCATCCAGCCACAGACACTCGCCCCATGAACTGATCCCACTCCCGGCTCCGCTCACCGCCACTTGTCACTAAGGGACCCCTAACGCTGACCGTGACATCAAACCCCAGGGCAAGCAGCCTCCACCCTGAGGCCCAGCCCTGAGCCCGGCCGGCTGGGTGCACACAACCCTGTCCTGCAGAGGGCGCTGCTGGGCCCTGGGGTTCACCTCGGCCCTCTGCCCTGCTTGTGGCTGAAAAGACAGCTGAGCCCCCAGCTTCCCGTGATCCCCACAGTCACAGCCTCAGATCTGGGTCCAAACACCACACACTGACTGGGACGCCACAGAGCGGGCAGACACAAATGACGTGGGTGACAGTCACAGTGACAGGAAGCCAGCGGGGACAGTGGGGGGCACCGATGGGAAACATCACCCTAAAACACTGGGTACAGTTCGAACCTGTGCCTGCAGGATGCCTGCATTAGAACGTGGGTCACAGATACCTCAGATACTCTGGAGCTGAGGCAGGAGGGTCACGTGCTTCACCACCCTGCACACTTAGCCAGGCACTGTGTACGATGGAAAGGGTGCGGATGGCGCCCGTGTGAAGCCCTGGGTTCAAGCCGCCGCACTGGGAAAACCAAACAACTCCCCAGCCAGCAGCAATTCCGCCCACTGCCAACACTAGACCTCCTCTGGGGACAGACCTGAGGCTGGGCTGTCACCCTGGGGACGCACCTGGTATAGGGTGGGTGGAGGCCAGGGCCCCTGCTCAGCACCCACAGCGCTCAGGACAGCCTCAGCAGCCCCAGCGCCACATCCAGCTTTGAGCAGTAACATTATGTTTAAAACCACACAAACCACTAGCCGGGCCTGGTGGCGCACACCTGTCATCCCAGCACTCGGGAGGCTGAGGCAGGAGGGTTGTTGCGAGTCTGAGCCCAGCCTGGGCTGCAAAGTGAGCTCAGGGCCAGCCCGGACTGCACAGCAAGACGCTGCCTCAAAAAGAAAACAACAAAAACCCCAGCTCAGGCGGAGCGGTGTCTGTCATGTGCAAGGCCCTGGGTTCCAGCCCTGTTATCCACAAAAATCAAAAAACTAAGGAAAAAATCGACACAAACCATTCTGAGCTTGCGGAGTACAGGAGTGATTATCAGGGGACGGAAAGCATGGGGACCTGGCTTGGCCCTGGCCGGGGTGTGCGCACCTGAGATGGATCCACACAGCTCGAGCGGAGGCCACGAGGGTGGCAGCGACGAGCAAACCAAACGTCATCAGAAACATCCCGGCAGGAGCCCGCCTCGGTGGCAGAGCCAGCGCCAGGCACGGAGGAGGCCTCTGGGCCATGCCCGGCGCCCCCGCCCCACACTAACTGCTACCCGAGTGAAACCCATCTGGGTGCAGTGACGCCTGCCCAGTTATCTGGGAGGCTGAGACACGACAATCCCAAGTTTGGGGCCAGTCTGGAAAACTTAGTGAGATTCTACCTTAAAACTACAACAAGCTTCCCTAGGGTAAAGGACAGACAGTGACATCCAGGAGGTACCAAAGATGTAAAGTAAGCAGGGGGAGACTGCTTGGTAGGGGGGGGAGCTGGGTGGGGGAAAGGAGAAGGGAGAGCAGGAAGCATTGCACACGCAGGACTCGGGACTGCACTAACCCCCGACCGCGCACCACGAGCACCACGAGCACCGGCCCAAAACAGAAGCTTCCACTGTTGGCTCATCTTTCACACCTCTGTCTCACAATCTGAGCGACCACTGAGAAGGTAACAATATGCAATATATTAACCATTGCTAACCTCCACAGAAAGAAACAAAAAATAACAGGCCTCGGCCCAGGGTGGCCTGTCATCCCCGCACTCGGGAGGCTGAGGCAGGACGATCGCTGCAGGTACGAGGCCAGCCTGAACTGTCTCAAAAAGACAACAAAAACCCTAGTAGGTTAGGGCTGCGGCTCAGGCCAGGACCCCGGGTTCCCTGCCCAAACCACCAAAATAACAATGATAGTAACAATAACAACAGTGAACAGGACTCTGTGCCGGAAGAGGACACACGGTGGACACATCATTGGATACAGAGAATCAGAGCGTTCACAGGGGCCCCAGAACCCCAGGAACACTGAAGGGCGACTCATTCGGGGTTACATTTCTCGGATCTCTGCCAAGTCAGTTCCAGACCCAGACGGGAGGCCCTGACACGTTCTCAGCCACACAGCGCTGTTCCCAGAACCCAAAGGAAGGAAATTCCTGCAGGACCTCAGGATCCCAAAGGAGAACTGAGCCACACTCCCGCGGCAGCGGTCGGCAGTGGTGGTGGCTGCGACCCAGGGTTCAGCTATTTACATTCCCTTCGGGTGACATCATGGGCGGCGGGCGGCTCCCAGCAGCGGCTCACCAAATAAGGTTTGAAGCTCCACAAAAAAGGGGGGGATGGGAGGGACGGGGCCTGGCCAGTCTGGGGGCCAGGGTGGGGGTGGGGCGCCGCCCAGCCCGGCAGGAAGTGATTAAAAACTGGCCCAGGCAGAAAGCAAGAGCTGCGGAATCTCCAGTGGCCCCAACAGGGACTTGAAGGACAAGGCCAGCGCTCGGCCAGCACCGGCTGCTCCCGCTTGAGGCCAGGCTCCATTGTTAGGCGTCACACCTACGGGAACAATGCAGTTCTACATCTCGAACACACGTTGGGGAGAAAATGCAGGCTGGGTCGGCCTGGCTCCAAAGTCCAAATCCGTTTTTCCAGCACACAGCGACACCCTGACTCATTCAGTCCGGCAAGGTGACAGACGGGGACGGCGGCTACTCACAACCGCCGGCTCACCTGCCCAGCTCCTCCCCCATCTCATAGTGGTCCTCCACGTCCTCCTGCCGGAAAGTGGACATGGTGGCCACCCGCCGCCGGGCAGCAGCGTCTGCTCCGGCCAAAGTTACGCGCAGTCACTGGAGAGAAAGAAAGCAAGCAGCGGGTGAGGGCTCAGCAGCTCCCCCTGCTAAACAGACAGCTGCTGCCCACAGTGCTCTCCCAGAGGCCAGGACTAGCAACTAGCGGGCCCACCTGTGAGCCAGGACTAGCAACTAGCGGGCCCACCTGTGAGCCAGGACTAGCAACTAGCGGGCCCACCTGTGAGCCAGGACTAGCAACTAGCGGGCCCACCTGTGAGCCAGGACCTGGAAGGCTGAAGCAGGCAGACTGCAAGCCAGCCTGACCTACAAAGTGAGCCCCTGACTCAAACTCCCTCCTCTGGGAGGCCCTCCATTCAGTGGGTCACTAACTAGCCTAGGCTGGGCGCGGCCTGCAAGACAAGACGCCTGCCTCAGCCTCCTAAAGTGCTGGGAGGACATGCATGAGCCGACATGACAAGTATTTCCCAGCCCCCCGCCAGCCGAAAGCTCGCTGTTTTCCTTATCATTTAAGGCAGGATCTCGATATGTAGCCCAGGCTGGCCTCCGACTCAGAGACCCTCCTGATTCAGCCTCCCCGGCGCTAGGACAAGGCCTGAGCCTCGACGCCCAGCTCTGCAAGCCCACTTTGGGCACCGCTGACCTTGGCAAGATTAAGTAACTCTGCCCTCACTTAGCAAAGGCCCCCACCCGAGAACGGATCGTCTCCCCAAGGTGTGCCCACCCCTAACGTCCCCGCTCCAGCATCCCTGAGGCCGCCACGCCCCTCGCTGGCCCGGTCAGCAATGCGGTTCTCCAAAAGTTCTCATCTTCAGAGTCTCTCGCCCTCCCTGTACTCCAAGGACCCCTGAAGGGCCGCCCCGGCCTCACCCAGCCCGTCGGCCTAGGCCCAAGCCCGTCCGCACCTCCGCGGCCCAGAGTCCCGGGAAGGTCCAGACACCTAGAGGGCCGAAGCCTCCACCTCCTGCCTCGGACACCTCCTTGCGCTTGCGCGGACGAAACTGCACCGCCAGTTCCCGCCCCCAGAAGGCGGACCCCATCGCCCATTGGCTGATCCACACGCCACTCATGCCCCATCTAAAAGCCCCACCCACTTCCTTCTTTCCGGGCACCGCACCCGGATACGGCCTCGCCATTGGCTGACTGACTAATCTCCCCTAACCTGATTGGCTGACACGGACACTGGTCAAACACATGAAGGCTGACCTTGCAGTCTCTGGAGCGCCTGGCTCCCCTCTAAATAAGAGACTTGCAGGCCCGGATCCCACCCAGTTCGGATGCACTGGGCGGGAGTGACCGGCAGGTCCTGGGACGTACCTGGGACTGCTTAAGCCTGTCTGGAAGTTTCACCACGAGAGGCCCGGGGGTTCGCTACTCAAGGGTGACAGCGCTCCCGGAGACTGTCTTAGGAGCTGTCCCCAGCGTACAGATGAGCAGCAGACACCAGGAAGGCCGAACGCCAAGGAACTGACACCTCCAGGTCTGCACCCAGGACACACCCCCCCACCCCCGCTGCCGAGGCTCCGCAGAGCTCACCCCAGCGGGCTTCGCCCTTACCCTCTCCTCTGCAAAGCTCAAGCCTGCTTTCACGGCCCCTAGTGACTGCCTGAGGCTCTGCACGCCTGGGCACCAGGGCACCATCACCGCAGGAGGATGGGCTCAGCCACAGGTCTCATGTGGGGACAGGGGGTTCTGCTTCCAAAGCGGGTCCCCCAATTCTTGGTACATTTACCCAACAGGAGTTCCAAAAAATCAAGAGAAATGGGCCCTCTAAAAGGCACGCTCAGGCAGGGTGTGGTGGCACACACCTGTCCTCCCAGCACTCAGGAGGCTGAGACAGGAGGGTGGCCGTGAGTTCCAGCACAGGGAGCCCAGGGCCAGCCTGAGCTGCACAGCGAGACCATCTCAGAGGGACGAAGCCCAAATAGGAAGCTGAACGTGAACCGCAAGCTGGTTACTTTCCTCCTTTTCCTGACCACTTAGGTCTCCTGATAAAGGAAAGCGCTCAGGGCCTGCTCACCCCAATCACCTGGAACTGAAGCACCCCTGGCCACATCTGCAGGGAGGCAGGGCTGGGGCGTAGCCCCGAGGTTCAGCACCTGCCCTCTGGGCCAGGCCATGTCTCAGGCCCAGCACTGGGGCCTCTGCCTGAGCCCAGGCGCGCTGATCCCCAGGACCTGGGACCAGACCATGGTCACTGCCCATCAGCCTGGCCCTCGCTTTCCTCCAGAGCTCCCTGCCACCCTGTCCACGTGCGGCTGCGTGGACACCCCCGTCAATGACACACTGCCAGGCCCAGGGTCACCACCATGAGTTTATTATTTCAATGGCACAACGCAGCTGGTGGTGCTCATGGTGACACGCACAGGACCCTGCTGTCCAGGACCGTCGTTACCCACCTGTCCCGCCTGTCCGTCCCCTCTGCAGCAAGGGCGGCTTCAGGCTTTTACCCAAGTAAACCTCTGTGTTTATTTTAAATTTTTGGACATCTGGGTTGTGGTTCCCTCTGAACAAATGGAAAACAAAAGACTGGGTGTCCCGCCCCACCCCGGCCCGGCCCCCAGGTCCCCGGAGTGGGCGCTGCGCTGCTCTGGAGCCCAAAATAAATAGACACAGCGTCGGGTGTGAGGGCGCGGCGAGCCTGGCAGGCGGAGGTCACCGTGTGGGGACAGTCTCAGGGGTCTCTGAGGATGCCAGGCGCCTACAGCTTGTCCAGGAAGTTGTCCAGCGCCGGGATGCCCTCCTTCAGGCCCTTGCGCTTGCGCGTCTCGGCCACCACCTGGCTGGGGCGGCTGCTGCTGTCGAAGGGGTCGCCGGGCAGGATCTGCCAGTGGTCGAACACGCACTGCGGGAAGGCCTGGCCGCCCGTGTTGGAGCGCAGGTCAGCGGTGAAGCCTGCGGACAGCGGGTGGTGAGCGGAGCCCGCGGGGAGGCGTCCGCGCCCTCCCGGGAGCCCCAGCCGCTCGGGCACTCACCGAAGGACTCGTTGACCGGCAGGTAGGCCTTGACCACGAACATGGGGGTGCCGGCCACCTGGGACTCCTCGAAGACGTGGCCCCGCTTCCTGTTCAGGACGCCGTAGATGCCGCCCACCACCTGCTCCGGACACTGCAGGGAAGGGGACGCGCTCAGTGGCCGCAGGGGGCAGGCCGGGGGCTGGCCTTCACCCGGATCTCCACCAGGGACATGGGGGGCAGGGGCAGGGCTCACCTGGATCTCCACTAGGTAGATGGGCTCCATGAGGCGCGGCTGCGCGGTCAGCACGCTGGCATAGAGGCAGCGCCGGGCTGTGGGGATGATCTGGCCACCGCCGCGGTGGATGGCGTCGGCATGCAGGGTCACATCGTGGACATCAAAGCGCACCCCGCGCATGTTCTCCTCGCACAGCGCCCCCTGCGGGGGGAAAAGGTGACTAGGGGAGCCCGCAGCCCCAGCCCCAGCCCGCAGCCCGTGTCTGCCGGCCTGCTCACCTCCTTGGTGGCCCACTGGAAGCCGGCCACCACACTGTCCTTGATCTCGTTGAGGTACTGCACCCCCTTGGTGATGTCGGTGAGGATGTTGGGCCCGGTGCCGTCGGGGCCGAAGCACCAGATCTTGCGGGCCTCGGCCACGTCCCACTCGTACTTCTCGGCCAGGTAGCGTGCGCGTTGCTTGAGCTCCTGGCGGGCGGACACCTCGCCCTTGTCGATGTCCTCGGCCAGGCCGTCGGGGAAGGGCCGCGCCTTCATGTACAGCCGGTTGTGCTTGTTGGGGGACTTGGAGAGGCACATTACATTCGACTCCTCGCTCACTGTCTCACGGTACGAGACCACGGGGTCCGATTTCTGCGAGGGAGAATCTGGGGTCACAACTGGTGGGGCAAGCATTGTGGGTGCCGCCCCAGAGACAGGGGAGAGCTGCGCCCCAGCCACACCCTGCGGCGGTAGTGAGCCCATGTGGCAGGGACACCCAGCCAGCAGGGGGACAGCCTGGTCCCCAGCCCTGCCTGAGGGCATCTAAGCAGTGCCAAGCTGTAAGAGCAGGGCACTCGGGGAGGGGACACCCCATGTCCCTCTCCCAGGAAGGCTGGCACCCACGAAGGGCTCCAGCAGGGGCACAGTGAGACATCAGGGTGAATGACAGCACCCCCCACCCCGGCACCTTGATGGGGATGCAGGCGTGATCCTCCTCCAGGTCCTTGAGGCAGATCTCCAGGTGCAGCTCGCCAGCACCCGCGATGATGTGCTCCCCCGACTCCTCGATGATGCACTGTGGGGGCCGGAGTCAGTGGGGGCCATGGTCATGGAGCCCGAGCCCCGGGGTGCAGATCCCCGGGGAACCCCAGCACAGCACAGGGACAGGTGGGTGGGCACAGGAACCTCCAGCCTCACAGGGCCCATGCCCTTCCCACAGGGCCCACCTGCGAGTCCCACACCCACCTGCACCATGGGGTCGGACTTGGCCAGCCGCTTGAGCCCCTCCACCAGCTTGGGCAGGTCAGCTGGGTTTTTGGCCTCCACTGCCACCCTGACCACAGGGCTGACACTGAACTTCATCACACGCATGTTGTGGGCGTGCTCGAAGGTGGTGATGGTACCCGTTTTCACCAGGAACTGGTCCACGCCCACCAGGCCCACGATGTTCCCGCATGGCACGTCCTCGATGGGTTCCACGTACCGGCCCATCATCAGGATGGTCCTGCAGGCACAGGGGTTCTGCTGAAGCCCTGACCTCCCCAGAGCCTTGACAGGGTCCTCAAGCCCCACAGCTTGGCTCTGTCCATGTCGCAGCCACCCTGTCCCCTGAAGACACAGCCCAGAAACGCCCAGAAAAAGGGGAGGGCTTCAGCCAGCATCCTCTGCTACCCACTGGACAGGCAGATGGTGACAGCACCTGGTGTCCCAGTGCTCAGAATCTGAAAAACTCAAGTTCAAGCCCATGTGGCAAATGCCTGCCCCAGGGAGACCCCGTCTCCAGGCAGCAGGGCCCGGGATGGAACTCGGAGCGGAGGCCCTGGGTCCCACCCTTAACGTGACCAGGTCCAACAGCAGGAGCAGGACGCAGGTGGGCGCAGGGCAGCCACTCACCTCTGGATGGGTTTCAGGTAGAGGTCCTCCTTCTTCCCAGGCGTGTAGTTGGGGCCCATGATCCGGACCTTCAGGCCGGTGGACACCAGCCCTGAGAAGACGCGGCCGAAGGCATAGAACCGACCTTTGTCGGAGGTTGGCACCATTTTGGAAATATACATCATCAGGGGACCTTTGGGGTCACAGCTTTTAATGCCTGGGGGCACAGAAGACAGGAAGGGCAGAGGTCACACCCCGAAGCTCCACTCCAGACCCCAGGCTGCTGGGCCCTGACGGCACCTACCCATGGCGGCCTCGTCATCCGGGGGCCCCTCGTACAGCAGCTCGCAGCGGTACTTCTGCGCAGTGACAGGCGACGGGAGGTGGATGGTGATCATCTGCAGCAGCGCGTCCCCGGCCGGCAGCCAGCGGCGCATCACAGCCTGCGGGCAGAGGGCGACACAGACCCTGCCATTCACATGGGGCTCCTCGCGACCCACACGCCCTGCTGGAAAGGCCTCAAGGGTGACACCCATGGTGCGGCCGCCTGTCCCTGAAGGGGACCCTCAGGACAGTGCCAGGTCCGTGCAGCGGCTGGTCCTCACCTTGAGCAGCGGCTTGCCCTCCTTGTCCTTGTCCTCGCTGTCCAGCTTAATGTCCAGCTTCTCAATCAGCTTTGCTGTCTCCTCTTTCCTGAAATTCATGATGGCATCGAACACCTGTATGGACAGGGAGGGAGTGGTCATCGAAGCAGAGAGAAACCCGCAGCTAGGGGACCCACACCAGCACCACATCCGCTGGGCCCTGGGTGGCTCCTGGGACCTCAAAAGACTAAAGGACACCTGGGCCCCCTCTCGCCCGTGTCCTTGTCACATGGGGGGGGGGGGCGCAGAGCCCTGCTGCGAGAGGGGCTGACACTCCCGACCCAGGGCCCCCAGGCAACCCTGTCCCACCTTGAAGATGGGGTCCAGGATGAGCTGGCAGAAGGTGCGAGGCAGCTTCTTCCCGTCGGGGCTGGTGGCCGACTTGCTGAACTTGCCGCTGGCCGGATCAAAGTACCTGGTGGACAGAGCGTGTACCGTGAGGCCCAGGGTGCACAGGCGGGCGACCTGTCGTGTCAGGCCCTCGGTCCCCGCCATCCCCGGTCCCCGCCCCCAGCCCAGGGCAGGCGCCCCTCACCGGTCGCCCCACAGCTTCTTCATCATGTCCTCCACCTTCTTGGCTCGCTCGGCAGGCCCCAGCTGGCCCTCCCCCTTGGCGGCAAACTTGGCCACATACATCTCGGCGAACTGCTTCAGGGTGAAGGCCCAGCCGTGCAGGCCGGAGCCGAAGCCCACGGTGCCCAGGACAGGGTCGATCTGGGGGAGCAGAAAGTGCGAGCATTGAGGAGGGGTCGGGGCAGACTCCTGGGGGGCCCCAGCAAGGAGCAGCTCAGACAGCGGTTTCTCCAGGAGAGGTCAGGTCAAAGTGAAGAAAGCTCGGACATCACTGCGGCTCTGGCGGCCGAGGTGGCCCTGGCCTCTGACTCCCGCCCCCCACCCGGGGCCAGGCCGCGCACCATGATGTTGCCCATGGGGCCGCTCTCGCCCTCGCCGTAGGTGGAGATGATGACGTTCACGTTCTCCACGATGCGCTGGAAGGTCTGGTACAGCTCCTCGGGCTCCAGCTGCAGCTCCAGCAGCGCGCGGTCCATCTTGTTCATCATGAGCACGGGCTTGATGCGCTCGGCGATGGCCTGCCGCAGCACCGTCTCCGTCTGCACGCACACGCCTGGGGACAGACACCGGCGGGGGGTCAAGCCATCAGGCGGGACGCAGTCCCAGCACCCTCCAAGAGGGACCTCGGTCTACCTGATACACAGTCCACCACCACCAAGGCGCCATCGGTGACGCGCAGCGCGGCCGTCACCTCCGAGGAGAAGTCCACATGCCCGGGGGAGTCGATGAGGTTGATGAGGAAGCCAGAGCCATCTTTGCTCTGCTTGATGAAGTTCAAGTCGTTCTCAGACAGCTCGTAGAAGAGGGAGATAGCGCTGTGAGGGCAGACACGGGTCAGCAGGGCGGCACCAACCCGGCTCCCAGCACCCACAAGCTGCACACCGTGACTCCACGCAAGACCTGCATCAGCCCCAGGTACCTGGTGACACACAGCACGGTCAGCACTGCCACCGAATACCCAGCCTGTCCCCTCCCCTGAAGCATTACTCATCATGACACAGGATGCAGATGTTCCACCTGGGCTCTGCCCACCCGGTCCCAGGGAGCCCTCTGCCCAGGGGAGGAGCCCTGGGGACACACAGCTCCTGGCACCAACTCATGCCAGGCTCATGAGGCTCACACCTGCAGACCTAGACAGGACTGGCTCTAGGGACTGCATGCACCCTCCCCTCCCAGCCAACTGAGATGGGTACAAAAGGCAGTAAACCACGCTGGAGTAACAAGCCTGTAACCCAGCACCAGGGGAAGCTGAGGCAGGAGGATCACAAGTGCCAGCCCATACAAACAACTTAGCCACCCGAACACCACACCTCCGAATTTTTAAAAAAGGATTAGAAATGTAATCCAATGCAAAATCATACTTCAGCAGCCAATAACCCAAAAAACAATTAACCTCTTCACATAACAAGCCACTGCTGAAAACCACCACGTCACAGTGCCATCACACTACGAGGATCCTGCAGTGACACCCCATACAAGCCAGGAACTTCACAGGATTCCTAAATGTCACTGACATGCCCCCTCACGAGCATGACAACCAACGCAGATATACGCACGTACCTCATCTGTCACCACCGGTAGCCCAACGCTGCTCCCCCCCCCCAGACTGAGCTCTTGCAGGGCTCCCCCAGGCCCAGGCCCAGGCCCGGGCCCGGGCCCCCCACCGCGTGCAGGGGCTGCCAGGGGCTCACGTTGACTTGATGGTGATACAGCGCTCCTGCTCATCCTTCCGGGTGTCTGTGAAGCGGGTCTCGCCAGCCCGCGCAGACGCGATGATGCCGGCTTTGCATACCAGGGAGTCCGTGAGCGTGGACTTGCCGTGGTCCACGTGGGCGATGACTGACATGTTGCGGATGTTGGCCTTCTTGTCCATGATGGCCCGGATCTGGTCTACGGTGAAGTTCACCTAGGCACGGAGGGCGGGATTTAGGCCAGCAGGAGCCCAGAACCCGGCGTGGCAAGTGACTCCGGGTCAATAAGGTCCGCCAGGCTCAGGGCCAGGAGGGACCCGGGCTTGTGGGGGCGGGGCGGGGCGATGACACCAGTGCGGCACCGCCATGCTCCTCCGAAGACACCCCTGAAAAGCTCGCTCCGTGTCCCCAAAACCATCTCAGCTGTCAATCACAGCAGGCAGCCCAGAAAAAGCCGCTGCCATGTTCTGCTGCACAGTGACAGAGACGTCCCAGAGAGCAGGTACAACACTGTCACGTGTAACACAAGACGGAAAGCACCAGGGTTTCCCGGAGACGTCACCGCGCCTCCAACCCGCAACCGAAACGCTGCTTGAAAACCCAAGGTCACATCTGCCACTCAGGGGACCCCACTAGGCGACCCACCATCGCGGTTTGTCTAGGAAGAACCGCTGCATGGGGACTCGGGCCGCCCTGACACCCCGGAGCGGGCACCTCGTGGTGCAAAAACGACGCGCACAGGCAAGGACTCGGCCCGAGCCTGCACAGCACCTTGGAGACGTTTGGGGAGCGCTATTTTTAGACCTCGATTTCCTGCTTTTCCCTGGGTCCCGTCGCCCTCGGCCCCCGACGGGAACGCGAGCGCGGCCCGCGGGTTACGTAAGGCGCCTCTGTCTCCCCCAGCTCCCTCCGCGGGCCGCGCCATCACCGCGCCTGCCACATCACCACAGCCGTCCCCGACATCCACCCGCCTCCACCGCAGCTTCACTCAGGCCCCGGCTCCCGCGAGGCGGCGGCAGCCCCGGAAACCGACAAAAGGCCCCGTGACCAGCGGCTGCACGCAGACATGGCGGCGGCCGCTTCCCCAACCCCGAGCCCACCGGCCCCACCGCCGCCGCCGCCATGTCTCCTCCCCATCCGGGCGACCCCAACGCTCCAAGCGAGGCAGCACCGACCCCGCAGACGCCTCCCCGCCCTCCAGAGGCCCCAGCCGCACAAAAGTCCTCACCATGGTTGCGGATGTCGCTGGATTCGCCCAGACAGACAGTACTGAATTGAGCCGCGCCGAGGATGGCGGCGACGACGGCGGAAGAGAACGCTGACGTCAACACCCAGGCTTTTATAGGACGACGCCGGTTGGGCGGGTCAGCGGGTCGTGCCGCGGGGGCGGAGCTAAACGACGCTGCGCAGCCGCACTGTGGTGGGTCGCTCGTTAACCCTTTGGGCGCCGGAAGCACTGCACTAGCGCGCAGGTTCAGGGTCCCACGCGAGGTAGTTCGTCTCCAGAGCGCGACATTCAGAGGCACGACTCAGAGAGCGCTGTGTGAAGTGAGACTAATAATGAGATTACTGCAACTGTGTTAGCTCATAAACCGCCAAACATCTGTTAAAAGCAGATTACAAAGTGGATTGTACCAATGTCAATTTTCTGCTTTTGATCTGGTTGCGTATCACTGGGCAAAGCTGGGGGAGAGGATACCAGGTACCTCTGTGCACTGCTTGTAACTCTGTATTTCAAATTAAAGATTTTTTTAAAGGAAGTATTTGTCATCTATAGAGTACATAAAGATACTGAGCATCTACAATGAACCCGGCTTCCCCACCACCACTTCCCCCACACACACTCTGGAGGCTGAACCCAAAGCCCCTGCACCAGGCTACATCCCAGCTATTTAAAATAATAATAATAATAATGAGACAGAGCTTCGCTAACTCGTTGAATGGTCCAGGCTGGGATGGCACTTGCGATCCGCCTGCCTCAGCCTCTCATACATAGTGCTGGAATGACAGCTTTACTCCACCACGCTCAGCCATACTGCGTGTTCTTATCTTGGTTAATCAGATTTCTCCGTGTCTCTTCCTTAGGGCCAAACTGGGGGGTAATATTCTCTCACTGGTGGGGAAGAGTTAGATGATTAACTTTATGTATAAAGGGTTAGCACTGTGTCTTACACCTAGTGTCCCAACGATGGTATCTATTTTAATTAAATTTGGCTGCTATTGATAGAATAGTTACTTATTCCAGGATTTAGCTTGTGTCTAAACGCTTTCCACTCCCGGTTTCTGCTTCACTTTCTGACCAGAGGGAGGCGCCTGAAAATTTTTGAGCATCAGTGTCCTAAGCTGACCCTGAAAGGATTTCAGATTTCCAGGCCGAGGAAATGAACTGACATTCAGCGCTGTGTCTGTGATTTTTTTTTTTTAACAGATCGCTCGTTTCGGTGCACATAGTAGGGCCTTATTATTTCTTCCCTTCATGAATGATGTTCTGATTTGTGCAAATCAACTTCCCGCTGTAACTCTTCCCTTTAAACTTGCTCGAAGAAAAAAGCAGAACAGTGCAGCGCTTTTCTGGGACTGGGTGAGGAGGAGGAGTTGTTTCTAATGAAAAAAAAAAGCAATTTTAAGTCCGAGCTCCAAAAGAGGCTTGCACAGGGCCCCTCTCCGCTGGGTAAAGGCTGGTCCAGGCTAGCTTTCATACAACTAGGGGTTACCGCTGCAATGTCACTCACCCTACAGGGAAACTATTGAATGCTAGTCTTAGAGAGGCAGGAGACACAGCCAAACCAGGTCAGCAGGTGGAGGGATGTGTTTCCAGCAGATGGCTATCAATCTGCATCGTGAATAATTTTCTATCAATCTTAAACTCCACCCAGCACCTACTGTGTGTTGAACCCCAGATTAGGCATTGTGCAGCCGTTTTCTCCTTAAAAGTGGGGTCTTGCCCAGTGTGGTGGTGCACCCTGTAATCCCAGCACTGGGGAGGCTGAGGCCGAAAGGCTGCCGCGAGTTCGAGGCCAGCCAGGGCTGCATAGTGAGTTCAAGGTCAGTCTGAATTACATAGGGAGACCCTGTCTCCAACACAACACAAAACAAAAAAGGTCAGGTTTTTTCAGAGCAATAACGCAAGAATTTTCATAAAAAATTACGGGTCGAAACTAGGTGTAGGAGTGCACACCTGTCATCTCAGCCCTCCGGGAGCCCCGCAGGAGGATCACAGTTCGAGTCCAGCTTGGGAAACTTAGTGACATTGTGAGATCCTGTCTCAAAAAACGAAAGGGGCTGGGGATTTAGCTCCGCGGCATAAGTGCCTGCCTGGCAAGTGCGAGGTCCTGATCTCGATCCCCGGTACCACAAAATAAATAAATAAAAAATAAAAAGGCGGGGGCTGGGATGTGGCTCTGTGCAAAGGTCGCGGGTCCCATCCCCAGGGCCACACACTACAGCGGAGAGGAGTAAAAAGGTGGAATTTGCTTATTGAGAAATTCTAATGTAAACTAAAGAATCGGGGAAGGAGGGACTAGGAAAATCCAAGCCCTTCCCACCAGACAGGTGGCCCTAGGGATGCAGCCAGATGACCTCTCCCGACCTTCACCGCCCTGTACAGGAGCATAGAGCAAAATGAAACGCAACCAGGTTCAAAGTCTGCAGTAATAAATTCAGGCTTAGAGGTAAAAGGGCGGGGAACCAAGGGTAAGGAAAAAAAAAAAAAAAACACCACTGCAGGAAGGCGCCATTGCGCATGCGCCCGTTGCGGCTAAAGCAGGGCAAGGAGCTGAAGCAGCGGCCCCTACTGGCCACCTGTCGTCACTGCGCGCAGCTCGGGTCCACTTTTTTGTTTTGGTGTTTGAGACGGGGTCTCTATGCATAGTCCAGTCTGACCTTAAACTGGCCTATGCAGTCCAGGCTGGCCTGCTATCTCACAGCAATCCTCCCGCCCCAGCCTCCCGGCTTTAAATTGTTTCTTTGTTTTCAGATAAGCGCCTTGCTAAATTGCTGGGCTCTGGGTTTGTAATCCTCCTGCTTCAGCCTTGCAGAGGGCTAGAATAACGTGCCTGCTACTCCTCCAGAGAAGTTAAACCGTACACCAAAGGTCCCGCAGCTATTAGGGGTGGAGCCAAATCCCACTCACAAGGAAACAGTCCTACTGCAGGAGGACTCAGGAGGCTGAGGAAGGAGGAGCTCGGGTTCGGAGTCAGCCCTAGCCACTGTACAGAGCGCCTTTCTCCAAAGTAAAACAAAAAGCAAAAAATCACACGTAATCCCATCACTCAGGAAGCTGAGGCAGGAGGCTCGCAGAGCATTCAAAGCCGTCTGGGCTACACAGTGAGTCCCAGGCCAACCTGGACTGCACAGGGAGACCATATCACAAAAAAACAATGTTATTTTCAGGCCAGCTTGCTCATCTTAGTGAGACTCTAACTCAAAATTTCAAAAGAATTGGAGAACATAGCTGTGAAGGGAGGAAACTCAAATCCCTGTCACCTGGGAGCTGGCTGTATGACAGAAGGGCTAATATGGTGCTGTATGCCTGCCACCCAACTGCTGGGAGGCTGAGGCAGGAGGATCCCAAGCTCAAGCCCAGCCAATTTAGTGATCCAGCAAGATTCTGTCTCAAATAAGACATCAAAAGGACTGCTCGGGTGCTGGGGTCAGCCTCTAGTACTGCAAAAACAAAGCAAATCTAAACAAAACAAAAAGTCAGGAGGCTGAGGCAGGAAGATCGCTGTGAGTTGGAGGCCAGCCTGGGCTACAAAGTGAGTTCAAGACCAGCCTGAATCACATAGTGAAATCCTGCCTCCAAAAAGATAAAAAAAGAAAGGAGAAGAAAAGGAAAGAAAGGAAGGAAGGAAGGAGGGGCTGGGGATTTAGCTCAATGGCATGAGCACTGCCTTGCAAGTGCTTGGCTGTGAGTTCGATCCCCAGTAACAACAACAACAACAAAAAAAAAAAACAGAGAGAAAGGAAGAGGAATTTCATAGAATCTCCCTGTGACATGAACTACTATTCTTTGGATTTTTTAACCATGTAAAAACCCTTTCTCATCTCACAGTTTGAACAAGAACAGGTTAAAATAAAACAGCCAGACACGATGATACGGAGTGTTATCCCAGCTCTCTGGGAGGCTGAGGTGGGATTGTTTGATATTTGTGTTCTTTTTGCTTGGATTTTTTCTTGTTTGTTCATTTGGTTTTGGTTTTTGTTTGTTTTTGGAGACAGGCTCCTGCTCTGTAATCCAGGCTGGCCTTAAATTTGCTATGTAGCCCAGCCTGGTCTGGACTACGGGTGATCCTCCTGCCTCAGCCTCCCAAGTGCTAGGATCACAGGCGTGAGCCACCACACCCGGCTTTGGTTTTTGTTTTTTTGAGCCAAGCCAGGGTCTTGCTATGTTACCCAGGCTAATCTCGAATGCATTATGTAGCCCCGACCGACCTCAGCCTCATGGGGGTCCCCCTTCCTCAGTCTCCCCAGTGCTGAAGTTACTGGGTGTGTCACCAAGCCCACCACATCTATGTGTATTTTCCCTGGGCTGGGCATGGACCCAGGCCTCATACATGCCAGCCCAGTGCCCGCCCCAGGCCACCTCCATTTACCATTAAATAGGGCCATTTCTGGCTCGAAAAAGCTAACTCAACTGCCTGTCACCCCGCCAGGGTGGCAGCACACCTGTAATTCCAGCGCCCTGGCTTCCAGTCCCAGGAGCGCAAAAGAGGAAAAAATAAAATAAAGCATAAATGAACTGTAGAAACCTGGGAACTTTCACAAACTGGAAACACCCCAAACCGCCAACGATGGGGTCCAGCCCCGGGACACGGCACCGGGCAGCTCCCCCAGCCAGGCCGGGGTGAGGGCTGCCCCAGAGGCTCCCAGTGGCCCGCTTTCTTTTTCTTTCCTATTTCTGAACCCCTTACATACTGAGCCACGCAGTAGGGCCTCTTTTTTTTCTTTATTCTCTGTCTCTGTCTGTGTCCCCCGCCCTTCCGTGTGTACTGCAGATTTAACTCAGGGTCTTCACGCGGACCTACGCTCCCAGGCCTTTTTTATTTTGAGACAGAGTCACACTAAATTGCTAAATTGCCTAAGGGCAGGCTTGAATCAGAGATCTTCCTGCCTCAGCCTCTCAGAGTCCTGTGATGACAGTGGTCCACCACTCCACAGGGCTAATTTGGGGGGGGTATTTTATTGTTATTTTGAGCTGGGGTCTCACTATCCTGTCTTAGCTAGTCTCTAACTCCCGGGTTCAGGGGTCCCTCCTGCTCCAGCCTACTGAGTAGCTAGGATTAAAGGTGGTACCACTTCAAATAGCTTAAGGGTAGAGTTTTGGGTTTTTATTTTTACTTCTGCGTATTGTTTTGTTTTTTGGTACCAGGGATCGAACTCACGACTGTGTTTGCAAGGCAGGCGCTTGTGCTGCTGAGCTAAATCCCCAGCCCCTCATTTTGGTTTGGTTTGGTTTTTTGAGACTGGCCTTTAACTCACTCAGTAGCCAAGCTGGCTTCAAGCCTGTAAGTGACCTCCCTGCCTCAGCCTGCGGACTGCTGGGTTTACAGGTGTGTGCCACCATGCCCAGGAAGGGCAGGGGTTTTTGCTAAAGAGATTCCTGGAGATCCTTGCTCAAAGCAGAGCCTTGAAGGAGAGGAAAACACATGACCAACCCAGTCAGGCAGAGGACTCAAAGGAGCCTGACTAATGTTTTGGTCAAGAGTCTTCAGCAGGGGGTTTGGAGGATGGCAGTATCTGGATGGTAGTAAACATTTTATACACCTAGGAGATATCTGAGCAGTGACCTAAAGGAAGCCAGGAAAGGACCCATACAAATATTTGGAGGAATAGCTTTCTAGGCAGAGGGCATAGCCATGCAAAGGCCCTGGGGCAGGACAAAGCTTGGCACAGTGTAGGAGCAGAGAGGAGGCCATGTGGCTGCAGCAGAGGAACCCAGGGGTGAAGAGGGAAGAGGGGAAGTGGAGAAAGGTGGGTCAGTGTGTAGGGAGCAGCTCAGAATGGGTGCCTCTATCCTGCCCCTCCCACCTGAGGGTATTTTGTGTGTCAGCCTACATTTCCCATGATCCTCCCCTTGCCTACAATGCGCATGACGTAAGCACCTTCCCGCTTTAGCCTACATCTCCCATAATCCCCTCTTGTTGACATCACTATGTGCCTACATATGACTTCCTGCTAGTCTGATAGGCCCAGGCATGCGAGGAGATCCAAGCCGGCCTATCCTGTAAGGCCACATCCCCTTTGACTCTATATAAGCCATGTACACTTCCAGAATAAACGAGGCTCTATTGGAATCTCATCCTGTCTCCGTCTCTCTTTTCACCCTTCATCCCAGTCCCCTCTCCAGGCGACGCCTACGGACAGATCCGCGGGACAGATCATCGGTGTGCAGGGTCCTGAGGGCTGCAGAGAGGACCTGGGCTTTGGCCTAGAGACATGGGAGCTACGGAGGGCTGAGGGCAGAGGACCAAAGCACCGGCTCAGTGCTCATGGTGCCCCTGGTGGCTGCTTCTGGGAGGACAGGCTGTGGAGAAGTAGCATGGAAAATAGAAACCAATTTTTAAAAGCAGCCGATTTCCCAGCTCAGGGTTCTAGGGGACAACAGGAACCCACTGTGTGCGCAACAGTCATCTGGGTGCTTTGCACGGTCGCCAGGTACCCTGCAGACCTGGGCAACCAGTGCCAACCCCTGTTCATGCCACTTCCTGTGGCTGGAGCACAGGAATGCTCCGTTTCTTGAGCCTGGTGTGGGAGCACATGCCTGTGACTCGAGAACTCAGGTGGCCAAGGCATCACTGACAAGTTCAGGCCAGCCTGTGCTACGAAGTGAGTTCAAGACCCGCTTGGATTACACAGCGAGACCCTGTCTCAGAGAAACAAAAGACACAGCGGGACGTGCTGGAGCACGTTAGTAACCCAGCACTCGGGAGGCTGAGGCAGGCAGATCATTGCAAATTCAGGACCAGCCTGGACTACACACTGAGCACAAGGCCAGCCTGAGCTGCATAGCAAGACCCTGTCTCAAAAAGACAAAAAAAAAGAAAAACACAAACAAACAAACAAACCAAAAGAAGTGCTTTGTTTCTGACCTAGGAACCTGTACTTAATCTGTCCTGATTAATTTGGGGGGCGCAGTGGTACTGGAGATGGAACACAGGGCTGTCCCACGACACGCCTTCCCAGCACTTTCTGCTTTTTATCTTGAGGCACAGTTTCTGCTAAGTTGCCCAGAAACTTGCACATCCTTGCCACCCTCCCGCCTCAGCCTCCCAGAGCGCCGGGATGACAGGTAGGTGCCACTGGCCCAGCAAGGAATCTTGTCCTCTGCCGCCCTACCCACAAGAGCGCAGCCCCTTAGCCTAGGAGTAAGAGACCCCAGCTCCATGCCACCCGTGGTCCCTCTTACTGATGGGGACTTCGAGTGGGGCTCGGCAGTGAGCCCTCAGCACCTGGTGTGTGTGAGGCTCTGCGGTCCCCGCCTGGCAAGGGCAGGACAGACAGGGGCCCACGCCAGGCCTGGCACCCACACACCACTGTCCCCTTTGCCATCCTGGAGGTCAGAGGCTCCAGCCCAGCGTGGCCACCAGGCGGCTCCCTCTGCTTCCAGCCCGGCTGCCAGGATTCACACCCCAGCCTAGGGCTGGCCAGAGTGTCTCTTCCCTCTCCTAGCTCCAAGGACCCCCCGGTGAGGGTGCTGAGGAGGGAGGATGGCCCAGCTCCAGGGCAAAACCCCAAACCCCAGCTGCAAACCCTCAGGCCACTGAAGGGGACAGAAGCTGGTGGGCTTGGGGTATAGGTGTCTTTGGGGACGATTATTCTGCCTACTGCGCATGGTAAAGAGTAAAAACAGAGGGACCTGAGCCTTTACAGTGGGGCATGCTGTAATACCAGCACCCTAGGAGGCTGAGGCAGGCAAATCCCTGGTTCAAGTCCAGCCCAGGCAATTTAATGCCTTCACAAGTCCTTGTCTCAAAACAAAACCAAAAAAAAGAAATAAAAGTCCAGGGGATGTAACTCAGTACAAAAACCCTAGGTTCAATCATCAGTACTGAAAAAAGAATTATGTCGATGTCGCTCCCGGCTGGCAGGAAGGACACACGACAAAGTCTGGCAGTGGACAACCTTTTCTTTTATTTTCTCTCTGTACAGCCTGCCCTGGGATCGCTCCCAGCCGAAGCCTCCTCTGGTCCGCTCCCCGCGGCTCCTTTCGTGCTTCGCTCCGAAGCCTCTACCGGTCCGCTCTCCGCGGCTCCTTCCGGGCTTCTACTTCCCCCCAGGGGTGGCACCAGTATACATACGGATACAGTGTCCAATCATATTAAAGTAAGCAAGGCAAGCTGATTGGCTAACATATTATTGAGCGGGTTGTTTACGCGGTAAGCAGGAAACTAACGTGCTCGATGGGAGGGGTAATCTAACTCAGGCTTTACTCTTTACCACAGGCCGCATGATCGCTATATGCGGCGGCTCGGCAATGTGGTGGCTCCCAACAGAATTACAAACATTTTAGCTGGGGTATCCCTACATTTCCTGGGTAGATCTCAAATTCCTGGGATCAACCAATGCTCCCACCTCAGCTTCCCATAGAACTTGGACTGTAAGCCCAGAACTTTACGCCCAGCCAAAGTAAACATTTTGGTACTAGAGGTTGAAACTAGGCCCTCTAGCATGCTAGGCGAGCTCTCTAGCTCCTCCAGCTCCCAGGAGATTATTCTTGACTTTGTGTCACACTAAGCATGCAGGCCCCGGCCGGACTCTACACGTACATTGTGGCATTTGTCAGTCTGAACCAATCACAGCCACTGAAGTGCCTGTCACACTCATACTTGGCTCTCACCTTGGTCTACAGATGGCAATTTGTCTCGGTCCATTCGCTGACAGATACCGGAGCTGCCAGTTATGTGAAAGCTCTTGGGCTTTTCCTCCTGGTTGCAAAGTGGCTGCTGCAGCTCCCAACATCTTGCCCACATTCAAAGTAAGAAGTCAAGAGGATAAAGTGTCCGCTGACTATAGTATACATCAGATCACCTGGATCTGCAGGAAAGTTCAGCTCTTCTGTGGCCAGAGAGGGATAAAAAAGAATAAGATTTGTTTTTATTCCTCCCCCTACTCTGTGCACACATGCATCATGCCTATTTTAAAGCACATAAGTGCTGCCTCAGTTTACCAACTCAATTCTCTCCACAATTCTGGTCGCAAACTGAGTCGAACAAGAACTGAATCAAATCCAACGGTTAGGTTCAGTGTTGAGCTTTATGGGGAAATCTGATTTGATTCAGGTTAGGTTTGTGAGAATTGTGGAGAGAAGCAAAGTTCATGAATGGAGGGGCCACTATGCCTCTAAACCAGGGGTGGCGGAGCAGGCCAGCACTCCAAAGGCTGAGGTAGGAGGATCTCTGAGAGGTCAAGGCCAGCCTGGCCTGCACAGTGAACCCTCTCTCCATAAGATTAAAGAATATGAAACGTGCAGTTCTGGGCTGGGGGTTTAGCTCAGCGGCATAAGCGCCTGCCTTGCAAGCAGGCAGTCGTGAGTTCGATCCCTGGTACCGATAAAAAAGGAAAAAGACAAAAAAAAAAAAAAAGAATAACAAAACGTGCAGTTCTATGTCCGTGGAATTCATGGCATTGTGTGACCATCACCTAAACTAAAAGTAAGACCCTGCCTCCAGAAAAAAAGAGAGCCTAGGTCTTGCTAAATTGCCCAAATTGGCTTTGGGCTGGGCATGGTGGCTCACACCTGTAAATCCCAGCACTCGGGAGGCTGAGGCAGGAGGATCACTGCAAATCCGAGGCCAGCCTGGGCTACAAAGTGAGCTCAAGGCAGCTGGAACTGCGTATCGAGAGAGAGCCTGTCTCAAAAAGACCACAGAAACCCAAAACAAAACAACCAAGTCCGGCTCGAACTTGTAGCCTCCTGTCTTGGCCTCTCAGACTGCAGGGATGACAGGTGTGCAGCATGGTGCCGGGGTGAGCCACACCCCAGCCCCCTTTTTTTTTTTTTTTTTTTTTTTTTGTCTTTTGAGACAGGGTCTCACTGTGCCATTCAGGCCGGCCTTGAGCTCACTTTGTAGCCCAGGCTGGTCTCGAACTCGCAATGATCCTCCTGCCTCAGCCTCCCGAGTGCTGGGATTACAGGCGTGAGCCACCACGCCCGGCATGAGCCTCACCCCATTTTTCATGGCGGAGTGCAACATGTTCTAGTGCGTGCTAGAGTTGCAGGGGTGCCAGCGAGACCTATGTTGTAAATGTTTCTTAGGAAGCAACACACACCTGGAATAATTACCCTCTGATGCAGAAGGCCCAGGTGTGGAGGCATAAATTGATAAAGTCTTGGCTCCTTTGGGAAGGCTGAGGCAGGAGAATTTCTGGAGTCTAAGAGTTTATGCCCATTCTAGACAAAGAATCAGGATCGTCCTTTCTTATTTATTTTTTGAGACAGAGTTTCTCTAATTTGCTAAACTGTTTAGGGCAGTCTCAAATTTGGGATCCCAGAGAACTGGGATTAAGTGTGTGCTAGCTTGAGGCCATCTCTTCAAAACAAGACAGTGCTGGGGATTTAGCTCAGGGGCATAAGCACCCACCCAGCAAGCATGAGATTGTGAGTTCCATCCCCCGTACCGAAAAACAAAACGAAACATAATTTCTAGCCGATTCTGCCTCTGCCCCACAAAGCTATAAAGATCCAAGATTCTCCCACGTTTTACCGCTGTTTATTGCTTGGTACAGTTTATGTGTATACAATGATTACATTCATCATAGAGATTTTGTACCTGTACATAATACACCTTGATTCCCCCCCCCCCTTCTGTTTCTATCTTTAAGGGCTCATCAGTTTCACCTCCCACTCCGGGTTAGGAGGAAAGAGAAAAAGAGGAGGGCGGGTATGTCGGCATAACCTCTCCCATTGGCCAGCATCCAATCATGTGACCACACATAGCTGCAAGAGATGCTGGGAAATGTAGTGTTTACTGGAAGAGGCCATGTGCTGTCTAAAATGGGAAGTTGGGAACTAAAGGTTAAAGGTCGAAGGCAATCCTGGCCACGCATGAAACCGTTGGGGACCCTGAGAGACTTGCCTTCATGGAAGATTTTGCAATGTTGATTTATTTATTTTTTGGTACTGGAGATTGAACTCACGACTTCACACTTGCCAGGCTGGTGCTTGTGTCATTGAGCTAAATCACCAGCCCTGCAGTTCTGATTTTTAACTCACCAAAACATTCTGGGAAATACATGAAAATATGCCCTTCACCCCATAATGGGGACTGAACCCAGGATTTCAAAATGCATTTACATTTTATTTTAATTTTATTTTCATGTATTTGTTTCTGTTTTTAAGACAGGTCCTTGAGCTCACTATGTAGCCCATACTGGCCTCGAACTCAGTGATCCTCCTGCCTCAGCCTCCTGTGTGCTAGGATGACAGGCATGCGCCACTATGCCCCATTTAAATTTCATTTTCTTCTTTTTTTGGTCTTTTTCCTTTTTATCCGTACCAGGGATCGAACTCAGGACTGCCTGCTTGCAAGGCAGGCGCTTATGCCGCTGAGCTAAATCCCCAGCCCCTCATTTTCATTTTTTGTAGCTCTGATTTAATCTGGAGTCTTATACATCCAGCTTTTATTTTTATTTTTTGTCTTTTTCTTTTTTATCGGTACCAGGGATCGAACTCACGACTGCCTGCTTGCAAGGCAGACACTCATGCCACTGAGCTAAATCCCCAGCCCTGTATTCCACATTTTTAATTGCACATTGTGGCACACACCCGTGACCCCAGCACTGAGGAGGCTGAGGCAGGCGGCGCACTACACGTTTGAGGCCAGTCAGGACTACACAGTGAGACTGTGACTCAAAACAAAACAAATCCCTCTTTTTTTTTTTTTTTTTTTTTGTCTTTTTCGTTTTTATGGGTACCAGGGATCGAACTCAGGACTGCTTGCTTGCAAGGCAGGCGTTTATGCCGCTGAGCTAAATCCCCAGCCCCAAATCCCACATTTTTTAAAAGAATTCTTCTGGGGGCTGGAGATTTAGCTCAGCGGCATAAGCGCCTGCCTTGCAAGCAGGCAGTCATGAGTTCGATCCCTGGTACCGATGAAAAGGAAAAAGGCCAAAAAAAAAAAAAAAAAAAAATTCTTCTGTACAGGAACTTGCCCTTATCATGCTGGGCTATTTGATCCGACAGACTGAGCACGGGGTGCAGCTGAACAAATGCTTAATTCTTCCCCTTGAAAAGCTGCTCTGAGCGCTGAGAGGTGGATGCCCCACTTTCCCCCCTGCCGGCGTCACCGGAAACTTATCAGTCTTCACACACGCAGTGCTGGGCTGATGGCCACGACTGTGCCAGGCTTTGATTTCTGCGCACCTCTATTTTTTTTTTTACTTCCTTCACTGAGTCTAACAATGTCACGCAGCCTGACCTGAGGTTCTCACTCAGAAGGCCGAGGCAGGAGGCTCCCGTGAATCTGAGACCAGCCTGGTCTACCTACTGAGTTCAAGGCCAATCTGAATTGCACAGCGAGACCTTGCCTCAAAGAATAAGAAAATTATCCATTATTACCTTTTTTAAGATTTCTTTTGTCCTTTTGAGACAGGATTTTGCTCTGTAGTTCAGGCTGGACTTTAACTTTGTAGTCCCGGGCTGGCCTGGAGGTCATAAGAACCCTCCTGCCTCAACTCCAGAATGCTGGGAATTACAAGCGTGTACCAACATGCCCAAGCCATTATTCTACCATAGTTTTTATTTTTATTTTTTTAAATCAGTACCACGGATCGAACTCACGACTGCCTGCTTGCAAGGCAGGCGCTTACGCTGCTGAGCTAAATCCCCAGCCCCCAACAAAAATTTTCTGTGTTGTACTGTACAGACCTTTTTCTTTCCACATTCTTTATATACCTAATGATTATATGTTATACGCATTAGAAAACCAGTCTCCCAGTGATTTTTTTAAGACAATGTGGTTTTTGTTTTGTTTTCTTTTTGTGGTACCAGGGACCGACCTCTTACACTTGCCAGACAGGCGCTAAATCCCTGGCCCAAGAGGGTGTCTTACTATGGACTTCACAGGGATCCTCCTGCTTCAGCTTCCCTAGTGCTGGGATTACAGGCATTTGCCACCATGCACTTTTTTTTAAAAAAATTTTATTTTACAAATATTCTCCAGCTACTCCAGGATGCTGATACAGAAAGATCTACCGAGCCCAGGATTCCCCAGCTAGGGAACACAGTGACAAATGCCATTTCCAAAACAAAACATAAATACATTTCACTTTTTTGTATTTCTGAGACAGGGTATCACTATGCAGTTCCAGGTGGCCTCGAACTCGCACGGATCCTCCTGCCTCGGCCTTGAGCGCTGGGGCTTACCGGCGTGTGCACCACGCGCGGTGCAGACTCTGCGATTACTTTTTTTTTTTCACGTTCTCTCTAGATATTTGCTTGGCTGGATTATCTCAGGGGATGAGCTCTGGAATATGTTTTGTCCCTGCTTTTTTTTTTTTTTTTTTTTTTGCTTTTGTCTCAGCAAAGTTTGCGCCCCGATTCTGGTGGGCACGGGAGAGTCATGGACAGCTGTAGAGCGGGCGAGGTTCCCAGACTCACGGCGGGTGAGGACGGAGAAACCGAGCAGCAGAGTCGCCTGCGTTTAAGTGAGCGCAGCCCGAACTCCGCGGAGTCAGGGAGGCGGCGTCCGCCCTTCCCCACCCGGCCCAGCCTAGGGGTGCGGAGCGCGCGCCCCATGTGCGCGCCGGGACCCGGATGTGCAGCGCGCGGGGCGTCGGGGCCGCTGGGTGTGCAAACGTCGCGCTGCACGCGCTGGCGTTCCTTGCGGTTGAACAACCGTCCTTTTCTCCGCGGCCGCCTCTCCAGGCAGTTCGAACACGCACCTGGCGGCCGCCGCGCGCGAAGAGCCGCGACACCTGGCTGCATTGTTGTCGCTGCCACCGCCGCCACCTCCCTTTAGCTCCCTAGAGGGGACCCAGCACGCGCCCCCCACCTGCGCGAACCCCGTGCCTCTTTAAGAGGCCAGACACCGCCAGGGGTGGGCGTGGTCGTCGCGAGCGGAATGAGTGTAGTCGTGGTGGAGGGGGTCGGTATTCAGCGACTCTCATTGGCGCAAATCTCTGGCGGCCACCGCGTGCGCCTGCGCAGTACGCCACCGCGCGCGCCGGGGGAGGAGCGCGCGCCGGTGCTAATTGGCCCTGGCGGCGGCCCCGCCTACGAGTGGCGGGAGGTCACGTGACGCGACGGCTGGGGGCTCCCGGCGCGGGGGACGCTGGTGGCCAAGATGGCGGCGGAGCTGGTGGAGGCCAAAGTGAGTGAGCGGCGGCCGCGCCGGCCGGGCAGGGCCGGGCGGGGAACGGGGCGGGGCTCGGGCCGCGAGCCGAGGTCTGTGGCTCCCGCCTGGGGCCGCGCGATGCGGCCCGACCAAGGCTAGTCCTCCGGGTACCGGGCTGCGGCCCTGGGGCGCGGGGGGCGGGGAGGCCGGGGGCGGGGCCCTAAACCTCACCCGGATCTCCGCGCCGGGGTCCCTGTCTGGTTTGAGGCAGAGCCCACCCCCAAGCGACAGGTTAGGGAACTGGCTCTGCTCCAGGCACAGTCCCCCCTGACAGCGGGACGGGCTGGCTTCGTCCCGAGCGGGGTCCGAGCTCTGTGTCTGCGCCTCGCCGCCCTCGTGCAGCCGAGGACCGGTGCTCGGGTGTTATCTTGCGTCTCTGCAGGCCAGCCTGGGGTCCGTGAGTACCCGCTTAGAGAAGTCCCCTGACCCCAGGATGGCGTTCCCCGTTCTCCGCCGCCACCCAGGGTCCTGAACCAACCCCAGTGGTACGGTCTCTTGGGATCCCTGCGCCCAGCTCACTTTGGAGTCCACTCTTCAGCTCCAGTGTGGGTCCCGGGGCCCCGCCCCCTCCCGACACTTGGGGAGCTTACCAGGTGCATCCCTTGCTTTCCTCGAGGACTGGAGCCCTAACCCCCGTTTTAAATCAGAGGTCTTGAGTTCCCAGCTCAGTCTCGGGTCCTGGGTTCTTTCTTCTCCCCCTGTTTCCTTTGGAAACGGGAGACTCTGCACCCCACACTTCAAGGAGCAGATCCTCGCCTGTTGTGTACCTCCTGCCTCACGCAGCAGTGCGTCTGCATGTTGGGTTACGTCTCACCTTCTCTCCTGCACCCAGCTCTGACTTCCGAGTTGCCTTATTTTTCCCCATGTATTGCTCTTTTGAGAGCCCCCAACGACCTAGTTCCACGGTGGGTGGGTCACTCGGTTTCCGCCACTGCGACCCAATTCTTCAGGTCCAGGTTCCACATCCTGTAGACACTGCCCTTCCTAGCCTGACTGTCTTGGGACTGAACTCGGAGCATCCCAGAGATGTGCCGTCTTCCAGTGTGTCGCCCAAAGGGGGGCCGAGCGTCCTTGTCTTTGATCCCTTCTGCTTCCAAAGCGCTTTGGTTCAGGTGCTGCAGCTACTTGCCTGGGGAGCCCTGCCCCGTTGTGGTCTTCCCTCGGAACGTTTTCTCTCCACAGAGTCCTCCCTCTTACAATGCCCTCCTCTCCTTGTCCCGATAGACCTGTGATTATGGGGTTTGACCCCTTTTCCGTCCAGTCCTGCGCCCATTGTCTGCTCCTCTCCCCAGCTCTGGGACATGATTCTGCCTTGGGGGTGTGGAGGTCTGAGCTCTACCTGCAGCTGTCAGGCTTGGGGTTCCGTGGAGTCTCCAGAACCCTGAAATGGAGCCTCATACTGAGAGCGGGGCTGCGCCTCTGGACGACCCTTCCCTGCCCCCCTACCCTAGCAGAGGGAGGGGGCTCTGGTGGTTCCTTTTTGCATCATGTAGGGTCTTGAAATATGATCTCATGAACTCCTCTTGACCCTCTGCTGGCCGCCCCCCCCCCACATCCCAATTAAATCAAGGGGACCCTTTTTTCAGAGTCTAAACCAGTTGTGAGACCTCGTGGAGGGAGCTGGAGGCTGCAGCGCGCATTCCCTGGCCTCCGCTTTCTGTCTCCTGGAGCCGTCTTTCATTACCTCCTTGAAGCACCCCATCGTTTTTCAGGAGCTTTTTCCAGAGCATCCTGAACATGGGAGATACAGAGGCTAATCAGAGACAAGAGCTCAGGGGGCTCCTTGGCAGATTGTGACACCTGAGATCTTTCACCGGTGGCCCCTGCAGCGGTTTGAGGGTGCGGTTTGCTGCCTCTGCACATGCATGCTTGTCTGTGGACAGGACCCTGACTTGATTTCCCTCGAATGCCTCCCAGGCTTGAGCAGAGAGAGGGTGAGGCGCAGCTGCTATGCCCAGGCAGCCCTTTCCCCTAGTGGGGTCTAAAGAAGCCTGAGGTGCAGCTCAGCTCCAAAAGCTGCAGGGGCTGCAGGGCCCTGGCACAGTTTATAAACACAGACCTGACAGGTGGGTGTGCACACAGCCAGGGCAGGAAGTGACCCTCGGGCTTTGGGGCTTTTTCCTGTACATCCACACACCCCCCAGTGTCCCCATCCTCCAAGGCCAGGCTCCAGCAGTGGAGAAGTCCAAGTCACAAACATATGGCAGGAAGAGCAATGTGCTGTGGGCTGCTCACGCATTCTGGGTGCGCACCACAGTGGGTGGTGTCATGGGGGCCACCAAGCCCACCTGCCCCGTGTGATCAGCCCCTGCCTCATCATACTGCCTCTCCTTGTGGATTGGAGCCTTCTCCAGGAGAAGTAGTTTGTCTGAGAGCCTGGTGGTTGCTGCTGCAGGTTTGAAGTCTGGAGGGAGGCATCTTTCTTCCCAAGCACCCCCAGGCTGCCTGGGTCCCTGGGTGTCACTGTGCCGGCTGGCAAAGGCTTCCACGCCCCTGCAGCCAGGGGGATGGAAGGAAATGCCCTCAGCCTCTCGGCTGTGGAGCCAGACACTGGCTCTCCCTTTGTACCCAGGAACCCAAGGCAGCTGCTGCCCCCCCCCCCCCCGCCTCCCGGCCTCAGTTTCCTCCGATGTGTAAGAGGGGCAGGTCGTGAGAGGTTTGCGCCCTGAAAGGCTTGGCAGACACTGATGCCCAGGCACTCTGCAGGGCCACTGTGTCCCAGGACTGGCAGTTGACATGTTCGTCTGGGGCACTTCGGGCCTATGCAGCCCTTAAAATGGACCAGGCCCCCAGGGAACTCTGGCTCCAGCTCTCGGGGCTGCCTCTGCCTTGGGCCTCCGCCTTCCCCGGCCAGGGGTGGAAAGCCAGACCTCTCAGCTCAGCACACAGGCCATGGTGTGGCATGCATCGGGGTCCCCAGCAGCTCCCACCTGCTGGTGGAGTGGGGCTGGGGTATGTATAGATTTCTGAGGCTGCTCTGGGCACCCCACCAGCTGTCCACATCCACTGCACCCTATCCTGTTCCCTCCCCCAAAGGCTCCATCCCCACCAGGTTTCAGTCAGCAGAGTTGACACAGGACCCGGCTGCCCCATCGCTGGAGGACACGGGCTCTCTTGAGATCTTCCCCCAACCCCAGGCAACCCCAGGTCACACGCTGGGGCCCGTTGGGCTCTGATTTGCTTTGATTAGCTATAAAGGGACCAGGGCCAGGTAATGGGTATCCAATCCTGGCACCCCACGGCCACAGCTTTGCCACCAGCCCAGTTCCTGGCCTGTGTGGCTGTTTGAGGCCTCAGATGAGCTGTTCTCAAGCAGTGACCCCACCTGGACCCTGGGGGATACCTGGGGACATTGGTGGTTGTCATACTGGAGTCACTTTTGGCTTGGAGTAGGTGGAGGCAGGCCACTCAGCCCTGCTGTGACCAGGACACTTGCTACAGGGAGTGACCCAGGGTGGGCCAGGTGGCGAGGCCCTGCCTGAGAGACTTGGCAAAGCTGAGGCCCAGCTCAGTGTTGGTGTCTTGCGCAGGTCCCTCCCTGCTAGAGTCAGGCTGGGGGTTCCAAGCTGCCCTGCTTCCGTGCATGCACCCCACCTTGGCAGGAGTGTCTTGGGGTTCATGCTAGGGTGTGATCACGCGTCCACCTGGCTTCCTGCCAGTGGGTTAGTGTCAAGTAAACAGTGGCGCCAGTGCCCTCCGTGGAACAGAAACTCTTGTGGGCCCTGGGTGGTTGAGCGTTCCCTCGGAGCTCAGCACTCTACTCAGGCTGCCTCACCTGGCGCCTGCTCTGTGCTGAGGAGGTGGAGATTGATTGTGACCTGCTGCAGCGAGGGGACCGAGGGTCAGGGAGGCTGTCGGTGTGTGCCAGCTGAGAACTGGCAAGGGTTTCTTCCACGCACAGCAAGGTTTCCAGTGTTTTTTTTTTTTTTTTTTTTTGTCTTTTTGAGGCAGGGTCTCACTGTGCAGGTCAGGCTGGCCTTGAGCTCACTTTGTAGCCCAGGGTGGTCTCGAACTCTCAACGATCCTCCTGTCTCAGCCTCCTGAGTGCTGGCTCCAGTGTCTTTTTTTGGTTTGTGTTGGTTTTGATTTTTTGAGACAAGCTCACCATGTAGTTTCAGGGTGATCCCCAATCCTCAGTCATGTCCTTGCCTCAATACCCCCAGTGTTGGGGTGACAAGTGTGTGACCCCATGTCTGGGTCCCATTTCCTGCCTTAGGTATCTGCAAGCTTGAAGATGGGAAGAGAGAACCTCAAATAGAAGGGGGAGGGCCGGGGTGCTTGTGCTGCCTTGCAGGTGCTTGGGAGAGGCTGGGGCCCGGGGCCTGGGCCGCCCGCTCTCTGAGCAGTATGTATGTGCTTGCTCCTCCTCAGAACATGGTGATGAGCTTCCGGGTCTCCGACCTGCAGATGCTGCTAGGGTTTGTGGGCCGCAGCAAGAGCGGGCTGAAGCACGAGCTGGTCACCAGGGCGCTGCAGCTGGTGCAATTTGACTGCAGCCCTGAGCTCTTCAAGAAGATCAAGGAGCTGTACGAGACGCGCTATGCCAAGAAGAGCACCGAGCCGGGCCCGCAGCCACACCGGCCCCTGGACCCTCTCACCGTGCACTCGGCCTACGAGCGGGCGGGCGCTGTGCCCAGGACTCCCCTGTCGGGCCCCAATATTGACTACCCCGTGCTCTACGGGAAGTACCTGAACGGACTGGGACGTTTGCCCGCCAAGGCCCTCAAGCCCGAGGTCCGCCTGGTGAAGCTGCCCTTCTTCAACATGCTGGACGAGCTGCTGAAGCCCACCGAGCTAGGTGAGTGTCGCCGGCCCTGACGTGGGTGACACCTGCTGTGTGACCCAGCAGCTTCCAGCAATGAGGTGTTAGTCGGGTCCCAGGCCTCAGATGTCTGGAAGCCATCGGGGCTCAGGTTTGTGGGGTCTTTTTTAGGTAGAGTCTTAGTGTTGCTCAAACCGTCCTTCTGCCTCAGCCTCCTAATGGGAGGCTAATCCTTCTGCCTGGCTGCTACAGCCCTTCCTAGAAGTCATCTTGGAGGAGACACAACTTGGCTTGGGCTATGTCACGTCACCCATGCCTCGGCCTCCAGGGCAGTGTGACTCCTGGGACCACAGTGGGTGGGGGGTTAGTGGCTGGCTGCCCTGTGCTTAGTGCCCGTGGGACAAGGGGAGAGCTCGGTGGCCCTACCTCCTTTCTGCAAGGGCCTGGGCAATCTCGTGCCTCTCTGTCCTGAGCGCTCATGGGGCACTGTGCAGCACTTTGGGCTCCCAGGTGAAGGGGCTCGCAGCCTCCAGGGCCCCCAGGCCCTCAGATCCGTCCAGGTTCCTGGGCGTCCTCGGAGACCTCCAACCCCCTCGGGACAGAGAGGAGCCAAGGCTCCCGCACCTGCCCTGCCCTGCCCTGCCCGCCTCAGAGCCTGCTCTCTCCATGAGTTGGCCTCTGCCTGCCTCGGCCCCTTCTCCGCTCCCCATCTTGCTAGGGCTCAGTGGCTCCGACACCTGTACCCCTTCTGCTGACTTGGCATCCTGCCTGTCCCCAAAAAGATCCAGGGGCCCTTGTGTGGCACAAGTACACTTCAGCTCGGACCAGTGGGCCAGCAAGTCAAGACCCCTGCCCTGGAGCAGGGAGACCCTGCAGGTGCAGCCCTCCTGCCCACGGCCACTGGCCTTGGCGAGGCCGGGGAGGGTGGCTGTGGAGTGAGGTGGGGCTGCAGCAGCTGGGGGTGGTGCCAGTGAGGCCCTGCTCTCCCTCGTACAGTACCGCCTCTGGCATGAGTGCCACCGGCTTGAGCAGAGCCACTGGTGGACAGCTGGCCCAGCAGTACTTGTGGGGCCCAATGCTCATCCCCCCCAGCCTCTGGATGCTGGGAGCCACCTGCCCTGTGCTCTGAGCCCTCAGGGAGCAGCTGGGTGGCTCTGAGGCTGAAGTGACGATTTGAATGACTGAGCATCAGGAGGCTGGGGTTCCGGTGGGGTGTGACTTTGAACGCTGGTGGTTGCCTCGTCTCCCCGCCTGCATGGAGGGCTTCCTTCCTGCAGGGCAAGCGGGCCGCCTGCTCCGCCCTGCCCCACAATGCATCAGTGTGCGAGATGCCCCCCCACCCGGTCACCTGATCTCTGGGAGAGCCTGCTCCTCTGTCTGCACCAGGAGCTGCTGCGGCAGAACAAAGAGGCCACCCTGCCCTGCCTCCTGCACCCCGGCTTCTGCCCAGGTCCTTGTGGAGCGGTCCCTCAGTGTGTGCTGCCCTGCCCTTGCCCTTCCCTGCGGGAATGTCGGTGGCACTGGTGCTACCCAGCTTCACTGGCTCCCTTCCCCTCACCCTGGCCCTAGCCCCCCGATCAGGTCCTGTTCCTCAAAAGAGCCGCTTGGTCCGATTCCCCAAAAGAGCTGAGGCCAGCTCTGGGGCAGAGATGGGGCCAGGCAGACGGAGCCGTAAATCACACATGCAGTTCTGGGCTGGGGGAGGGGAGGGAGCCTGGGCTTAGCCAGGGCCTCAGGAGGCTGGCGGCCCTCTGCCGGGGCTCAGGGCTGATGCCCAGTGAGGTCAGGAGACTCGCCCAAGGTCACACTGCAGCCCGAGCTCCTGTCCTGCCGGCCTGACCCCTCTTCCCGGCAGACTGAAGCCTGCACCCATGGCTGGGGCTCTCCAGATCGGGGACCAGTTCCCTCTCTGAGAGGAGCCCAGGGCAGGAGGCCTCTGCTGACCTCGGCAGGCCAGGGTCCTGTCAGCACTGGGCCCAGGCTGAGAGGTGTGTGGGGAATCGAGGCTGGGGCAGGACAGGAGGGCTGGCTCCGAGCTGCGCCCAGTCCTGTGCGGTACAAAGTGACTGGCTCCTGGCCCCATCACCACGACATCCCCAGGGCCACCCAGGTACGCGGCCCGAGGTAGTGTCCTTGGTCCCTCCCCACCAGGGCTGTGTGTCCAAAGGGAGTGGCCCAGGAGGACTCCCTGGAAGCGCTGGCATTTGTGAGGCCCCAGGGAGCGCCGCCAGCGGCCAGGCACGGGCGGGGGGGTGGGGGGGAGGCCTGGCAGCGCGAGAGGGCTGATCCCAGGCTGAATGGAGCCATTGTGACCATCATGGGTGTCCTGGGAGGGGGGACTCACGGACAGTGGGCATAGGGACCAGCAGGAACTGAGCACCCTGGCCCTGCGGACTGGGGCCCAGAGCCCTTCTCATTGTGTGTTTCCTGCCCCATTGCCACGGCTGGGGCTGGCCCTTCCTGCTGAGCAACACCCCCAGCCGGTGTTTGTGTGAGGCAGGGTCTTGCTGTGCATTCCAGGCCGGTTTGAACTCACTGTGTAGCCCAGGCTGGCCTGGAACTCACGGCAGCCCACCTGCCTCAGCCTCCCCACCGCTGGGCTTACAGGCGTGGGCCATCGGCCCGGCTTCCTTGTTAAGTTTTCTTTTTTTTGTCTTTTTCGTTTTATCGGTAGTGGAAATCGAACTCACGACTACCTGCTTGCAAGGCAGGTGCTTATGCCGCTAAGCTAAATCCCCAGCTCCCCATTGTTAAATTTTCTTAAGTTCTGAGGTAGACTTGCACTAACTTGTCTTGTTGCCTAGGCTGTGTTTGAATCTGTAGTCCTCCTGCCTCAGCTGCCCGTAGTACTGGGGGGGCAGATGTGTGCCGCCGCCACACCGGCTTCCGTGCCGTTCCCATCGGTGAACAGCCTGAGGGGGCACCGAGCATGGTGCCCACACACCGTGGGTGGACGCATACTGTGTCACTGTCCTCAGGTCCTGAGTTAGATTCCTTTCCAGGTACTCAGATGGCTTTGCCCTGACCCTTCCCAGCCTGGCCTGTCCCCACCTCTGAACGGCCTCCATAGTAGCCACCCACACAGCCCCATTGTCCCCATAGCATTCTCCCAGTGCCAGGTCGCTCTCTGCACTGTTCGTGGGGTGTGCACCCCAATATCTGGGCCCAGTGGTTCATGCAGTGTCCAGCAGGCTGTGGGCAGGGCGCAGCACAGCAGGGGCGCGCAGGCTGGTGCGACCCTCACCCTGCCCCGTAGCCCTCTCCACTCATGACCCTGTCCCCTGGCTGCCTCCCATCCCATCCCAAAGAGGCCTGCACACGGAGGCCAGGGGAGGCTGGGTGGTCAGCTTCCATGCCTGAGGGGAACCCCCCACCCAGGGCCTGGGGCCACCATTGCCCTGGCTCTGCCTACCCCGCTTCCCATCCTCGGACCACAACCCCATGCTGTCCAGGCTCAGTCTGGGGGTCAGCCGGCCTGTGTGCCTGATGGGGGCACCCTGCTCCTCCCCATCCTCTGGCCACTGGAGCAGCAGGGCTGACCTGGGCCGAGGGCAGGGAGCTGCCACGGGTGGGTTCCAGCCTGGGGCTGGTGAACGCTCTCTCCAGTTACTCTGAAATGTTTGTGAGCTGGTTGCAGTGTGCACCTGGGAAGTCCCAGCACTCCGGGAGGCCGAGGCAGAAGGACTGTAAGTTAGAGCCCAGCCTGGGCAATTTGACAGCTTAGGGAGACCCTGAATAAGAAAGGGCCGAGGTTGTAGCTCAGTGTGAAGGCCGCGGGTGCCATCCCCAGTGCTGCGAAAATAAATGTGCTCCTTTCACTGCTTTTACTTAAATCTTCATAAAAGCGCACGTTCATCACAGAAAGTGCAAGTCACCGGCCCAGAAGCCGGCCATGGCCAGCACAGGCCATAGGGCGGGAGCTGCTGGGCCCCCGTGGCGGGCATCTGCTGGGCATTAAATATTCATGGCTGCCAGCGGCCAGGGCAGAGGTGCTCTCTGCCTTCTCCTCCGTGTGCCGGGCGGGGCTCAGGCCTGCTCGGGGCTGCCGGCCCTCGCTGCAGTCCTGGGTGCCTGCAGGCCACATTGCGAGTGGTTGTGGTCTTTGCATAGGTCCTTGGTGGCCAGCTGAGGGCCTCGCCCTGGTCTTCCAGGTCCCCTGGCTTCCCAGGAACCCAGGTGACAGCAGAAATGCCTTTTGGCCCCTTGCTGTCCCTGCGTTGACCTGGCCTGCGTGCCCAGCCTCGGTGTCTCAGAACTGGGTCGGGATGCGGGGAGGCCCTTTGCTTGGGGGGTTTAGAGAAAGGCCAGGTGCCAGACTGGGGTTTTGTACCCAGGGCCCTCACACAGTGCTGCCCCCTCAGCCGCTCCCCACTGTTTATTTTGAGACTGGGTCTCTCTAAACTGCCCAGGCCGGGCTCAAATGTGGTATCCTCCTGCCTCAGCCTGCTGCAGTGCTGGGCTGGCAGCCGGGCATTGGCACCCGAGGTGGCAGCACCTGCTCAGGGATGGACCCAGGGTCAGGACCGACCTCAGGTTCCTTGGTGGCGGGGCGCAGAGCACGGAGCCAGGGTGGGCCTCCGGGAGTGGGGAGGAGGCCGCCTCCCCAGTGTGGCCAGGGCCCCGGACCTGAGCGGGATGATGGTGGCCGATGGGAGTGAGGGGGGCAGGGGGGGCATCAGTGGGGGGAAGTCAGGCCAGCAAGGGGTCACCCCAGTGGAGTGCTGGAAAGCAGAACTGCAGGGGACTGGGTGTTTGTCTCTGGCAGGTGCTCCTGCCGCCACCCATCCTGGAGGCGGAGTTAGGGGACCCCACAGCCTGTCCCAGGGGCACAGGTGGCGGCCCCGCATGTGTCCCTGTATCGGGCACTCTCGCAGGCTTGCTGAGGAAGGGTGCCGATGGCAGGTTCCCAGCCTTTCTCTTCACATCTGTGCTCTGCTGCTCCCTGGGGGCTCCAGCCCCTCTTCGAGGAGACCTGCTGGTGGGGCGGGCGGGGGAGCCTTCTCTTTTTCCTTTCTGGGGCTCCAGTGCTGAGCCGGCACTCACTGCTGAGCGCTGCTGCTGGTTTGAGGCTGGAGGTGGGGTCTCGGTACTGCGCCCAGAGGGAGCTGCCGTCCTCCTGTCTCAGCCTCCCTGGGAGCTGGGATGACGGGCACCCCTCCCTCCCAGTCCGGGATAATTGCTCCCCAGGTGCCCAGGTGCCATGGGCAGATCTGGGCATGCCTGCAGGGGGCCTGTGTGCCCTGCTGTTCATTAGCTGGCCCTCCTGCTCCTCCACACCCTGCACCCTGCTGGCACCAAGGGACCAGCCAGGCTCTCCACAAACAAGTGGGAAGTGGGTGGTGCGGGGTGACTGTCATTGAGGTCGCCTCTTTCTGGGACCCAGCTGAGGAACTTGTGTGAACCCCTAGAACCAAGCCTTTAAGGGGAGTGGGGAGTAGGCCCAGCCTGGAGGGCTGTGGCTGGGGTCTAATCCAGGCAGCCCCAGCTGCTTCTGCTGTGTTCTAATTATTTTCTGGCTGGCGTGGACTGAGGAACGGTGGAACGGTGGAACGGGTGTGTGTTTACACAGTGAAGCACCCCTCGGCCGTGAAGGAGGGTAGCTGGAGACCTCCGTGGTGTGTGTGTGGACACGTATATAAGGGCGTAGTTAGGGCAGTTACACTGCTGATTTCTCTGGGTTCACTGAAGAGAAAGATTTGTGCCCATGTTGTTGGGACAGTTGAGTGCAGATGTCCTGTGCTCTGGGTGAGTGATTTGGGGATGACAGTGGGCCGTGGTGTACCCTGGTTGACATACTTCAAAATTTTTAGTTTTCCTTCTCCTTTTTTCTCCTTGAAATGAAATGTATTTGGAAAGAAAAGAAATGAAACCCAGAGCCTTCACCCTGAGCTGTGTCTGCAGCTTTTTTTGTATTTGCTGTCTTGCTAAGTTATTCAGGCAGGGCTTACCGTGCCATCCTCCTGCCTCAGCCTTCCAGAGTGCTGGGATGACAGGCGCCACCAGGCCCAGCTTGGCCCCCGCTGGTTCTGGTGCCACGGGCCTTGCGTGCCGGCCCTGTGGGGGGGCTCTTTGGAGCAGTCACTGCGGACAGACACGGTGGCCTGCGTGTTTTTTCCCTTCCGGGCTCGAGGGCTTCGGTGGGCACTGGGCCTCTCTCTGCCACCCGCACAGGCCCTCACTGCCTCCCTGCCTGCCAGGTCGCCCGCCGAGGATGGGCTCTGCGGCCATGGGGTCGACCGCCTGGAGTCAGCGACTCTCCCCAGGACGCAGTCGGACTCCTGCCTGTCGCTACCCAAGCCACACAGTGCGTGGACATGGCGCGGGTAGTGGGCGTCACCTGGAGCGGGGTGGCTCAGCGCCTGCCTGGTGTGTGTGCACCATGCCCTTCGATGTTAGGGACTTGGCACCTGCAGAGCTCGGTGCCTGAGGGGACCCTGCACCCCAGATGAGGGAGCCGGTGCAAGCAGGCGCGCACAGGCCTGCGCATGCGCACACCTCCCAGGCAGCGGGGCGGAGCTGCAGGGTGCAGCGCGCAGCCCTCCCGCTCGCGGCTTGACCGGAGCCCGGAGTCCCCGGACCCCGGCTCCTAACAGGGTCGGGTCCTGTTTCCTGTGTCTCCGGCGGCGCTGAGATGGAGCCCAGAGCCTTTGCTCTAAGAGCATTCATCTCTGAGCCACCCCCCACCACTTCTTAAATTCCATAATCTCCCTAAATTTTCCTGGGCGCCCTTGGAACCTGAGTTCTCGAGCCTCAGCCTCCTGGGTTGCTGGGGTCACAGGAGTGCGCCACCTTGCCAAGCTCAGCATGGTGTTAAGACAGGGTCTGGCCCTGTAGCCCCTGCTGACCTCTCCGCTAGCCTCGGCTCCTTGAGGGCTGGGACTGTGATGTGTGCTGTGCGCTTGGAGCGCAGTCCTTGTACACTGAGGTCCCTGTGTGTTTGGGGAACGGCAGCCTGGGGTGGAGGCGTCCATGGGACTTCACAAAGCCACTTTCCTCAGCGGTGAGGCTATTCTCAGGCCTTACCCACAGAAGCTGCTGGGTGCTCTGGAACCTCACCAGCTCATGGAGTTGTCCTCTGAACGTTAGCCGTTCCAGGGGCTGCAGAGGTTTCCACATTCCACCTTGGGCCTGAACGGTGGTGCACCCTGTCATCCCAGGTACTTGGGAGGCTGAGGCAGGAGGATCTCAAGTTCACACGAGCCTGGGCAATTTCATGAGACCCTGTTTCAAAACTAAAAGATAAAGAAGAGGGCCTGGGGATTTAGCTCAGCGGCATAAGTGCCTGCCTTGCAAGCAGACAGTCGTGAGTTCAATCCCCGGTACCGATAAAGAAGAGCTGGGGATATTCCCTAGCACAGTCTGGGTTCAGTCCCGTGTCGAGTAAAACAAAGCAAAAATGAACTCGTCTTCTGGGGACAGACCCCGGGGATCTGGGATGTCTGTCCCAGTTTTGTTTTTGTTTTTGAGACAGGGTCTTGCCATGTGGTTCCGGCTGCTTTGAACTCACTTTGTAACTCAGGCCGGCCTCAAGCTCACCGCAGTCCTGAGTGCTAGGACTCACTCCCAGCCAGCACACTGCACCTGGCCTTGCTTCTGTTTGGTCAAGGGTTTTTTTATCTCTGTTTTTGAGCAATCTGTATTTGTAATTTTCTTTTTTCATGTTCTTTCTTGCAGTACTGGGGGAACTCGAGGCCTTTGCACTGAGTTCGTCCCAGCCCTTTTTTTATTTTGACACAGGGTCTTCCTAGGTTGCCCAGGCTGGGCTTGACTCTGTGATCCTCCTGCCTCAGCCTCACAGAATGCTGGGGTGACAGGTGTGTGGCACCATGCCTGCTCTTGGTTTTGTTTTGTTTTTTGTTTTTCCCTGCTGTACCTGTTCAGGTTTTGGTATCAGTTGTGCTTTCTTCCTTCATAAAATGGGTTGGGAAGTGTTCTTTCCTTGTGTTTCCCGAAAGCGGTGGGGAAGATGTGTCCCTGTCTGCCTGGAATTCACCGACCTGGACCTGCAGGTTTCTTTGTGGAAAGGTATGAATGACGAATTTTGGATGAGGTCTTTTTAGTGGGTGAGGAGCTGCAGCTCGGTGCCGTGGTGCGTGTCTGGATAGGCGCATGTTGGGGAAAGCTGGTCCTTCTGACCAGGCTGCCCGGATGCCCCGTGCCGAGGAGGCCTTCCGTTTCCCGCTGACCAGAGCAGCCGTGGGCTCCGCGTGCTGTCTGCATCCCACTCCCTCTAGGGACAGCTGGTGTCCTTCTCTTCTTTCTCTTCAGCCTAGCAACATGTCTGTCAGAGGGCTTTGAAATTTTATCTCTTGTTACTTCCTTCCTTCTGTGACTTCAGCTTCTACTTTATCTTTTGAGACAGGGTCTCACTGTGTCGTTCGGGGTGGCCTTGAACTCACTTATACAGCCCAGGCTGGCCTGGAACTCACAGGGATCCTCCTGCCTCAGCCTCCTGAGTGCTGGGGTGACAGTCATGCACCACCACACTCCACTGATTTCATTTGCACTTTTCCCCTGGCGTCTCTGGGAGGAAGCCTCGATTGTTGATCAGGAAATATTTATTTATTATTTTATACAAGGTCCCAGTTTGTATTGTGAGTTGGCCTTGAACTTGCAGGGCTCCTACCTCAGCTGCCCAAGCACTGGAATAGCAGGTGTGTGCCGCCACCTTGAGCTTTTCCTTCCGAACTTTAAGCCCTGGAGTACGGTGTGCTTGTCCCTGGCCTGATCACACAAGCATTGGGAGAGTGGCGTTACCTGTTGGCTTCAGAGGGTCTCTGTCCTTGGCTGGCCATGGTGGTGCACGCCTGTAATTGCAGCATTTGGAAGGCTGAGGCAGGAAGACTGCCACAAGTTTGAGATCTGCGTGGGCCAACACCCTGTTTCACAACAACCAAAGAAAGCAGGGAAAAAAAGCATTTCCATCTGGTAATAGGGCACGAAGAGCCTAAGCCAGTAATCATCACGTTCCCATCCAAGAAATCTGCACACCTCAGCTTCCAGGGTCTGCATCCAGTAGGCGCTTTGTGTGGCATGTGGGCCAGCCTCTCAAGATCCCGTCTATGGGCCGAAGGGCTGGCGGTGGGAGAGCCAGGGCCAGGACCTGTGCGGCCCGCCCGGGAGCGGCTCTGATCCCCACTTTGCACTGCTGTGCTCCTCGAGGGCCCTCAGTGGGTGGTGGCATGTGAGACTGTGTCTCCCAGCATCTGTCGCAGGCAGTGGAGAGTGGCCTGGAAGAGAGGTCACTCTGGTCCAAGGAGGGACGGCTGGGCCTGCTGGCCAGGAAGCAGCATGGTGCTGACCCTGCCCACCCTCAGTCCCACAGAATAACGAGAAGCTACAGGAGAGCCCCTGCATCTTCGCGCTTACGCCGCGGCAGGTGGAGCTGATCCGGAACTCCAGGTGGGTCCCCGCCGGCCACAGCTCCTGCGCCCTGCCTAGTCACCCAGGGCCGGGGCGGTGGGGTCCCCAGGTTGGCCCCCTGAGGGTAGCTGTGCTGCGCGCCTGCCCCCCTGACCGCTGCTCCTCCCCTGTACCCGCAGAGAGCTGCAGCCCGGAGTCAAGGCCGTGCAGGTCGTGCTCAGGTAGGCCCGGGTGTCCGCGCCCGGGGCGCAGCCGCCTCCCTCTCCGATCTCGGGTCTGGGACGCAGACCTGGTCCCTCCTCCCTCCCCGCCCTGTATTTAACCTTCTCCCCGAGATTTGTGGACGGCTTCCTCCCTCCCGCTGCCCCCAGAGGCTTCAGGTCCCGCTGTCCTTGCAGAATCTGTTACTCAGACACCAGCTGCCCGCAGGAGGACCAGTACCCGCCCAACATCGCAGTCAAGGTTAACCACACCTACTGCTCCGTCCCGGTGAGCAGCCCGCGGGGGCGGGGCCTGGGAGGGGCGGGGCCTGGGAGGGGCGGGGCCCTGGAGGGAGGGGCGGGGTTCCCGGTGAGCAGCCGCGGGGGGTGGGGCGGGCGGCAGCTGAGCCGCCGCTCCGCGCAGGGCTACTACCCCTCCAACAAGCCCGGAGTGGAGCCCAAGAGGCCCTGCCGCCCCATCAACCTCACCCACCTCATGTACCTGTCCTCGGCCACCAACCGCATCACGGTCACCTGGGGGAACTACGGCAAGGTGAGTGCGCCTGCGCGGCTCGCAGCCCCGCCCCCAGCCCGCCCCTCCGCCCTCCTGACGCCCTCCCCGCCCCGCCCCGCAGAGCTACTCGGCCGCGCTGTACCTGGTGCGGCAGCTGACCTCTGCGGAGCTGCTGCAGAGGCTGGAGACCATCGGCGTGAAGCACCCTGAGCTGTGCAAGGCACTAGGTGAGCCCGCAGCTAGGGCGGCCAGTCTCAGCCGGCACCTGGTGGGGTGAGGTGGGCGGGGGGCATGGGACCTGGCAGCTTTTGATCTGTTTTGTACTTGGGGGGAGTTGAGGGCCTGAGAAAGCCAGAAGCTGCCAAGCCGAGTGTCAGAACCCATAATCCAACCTCTTGGGAGGCTGAGGCAGGAGGCTCACTATGACTTTTTGGCCAACCTGAGCTGCATATGGAAACTTTGTTTCAAAAACCAAAAAACAAAAAGTGGCCGCAGCAGGAGGGGCAGCCTTCCGCCTCGCATGCGCCCTGGGATCTCTGCTGTGGTGCGTTCCCCAGACCAGCAGGTCGCTTGCTGGGCCTTCGGAGGCCCAAAGCTATGTGGCACTGGCAGGGTTCAGGGCCGCGCTGCGAGGGGGCCGCCCCGCCGAGGACCCCGAGATTCCTCGGGAAAAGGCCTCATGGCAGAATTAGTGGGCTCACGCAGAGTGCTATGGGAGACCTGGTGCTGCTTGGTCTTTCTGGAAATGCCCTGCGGGTCAGCAGAAGCCCACAAGGGCCACCTGCTTCCCAGCCGCTCTGGTGCTCAGTTGGGCCGCTGGACCCTGAGCTTCCGTTTGGGGAGCTCCTGTCCTCGAGGGCTCGGGGTGCTTGTGCACTGCCACGCAGCCCCTTCTCCGCTGATGCCACCACCCCTCTCCCCAGTCAAGGAGAAGCTGCGTCTGGACCCCGACAGCGAGATCGCCACCACCGGTGTGCGGGTCTCCCTCATCTGCCCGGTGAGTGGGTGTGGTGCGTCCCCTGTGTCCCCTAGCAGCCTTGACTCCTCAGTCACCAGGGGCACACTGTAGAGCAGGGCCGGCCTCCGTGGCATCCCCTGGGTGTCCCGGGTGGGAGTGGAGAGGATGGCGTGATAGGACACATCGGGGGCAGGCCGGCCGTGGCGGCCCAGGCTCATCCGGCTCCTGCCCGCAGCTGGTGAAGATGCGGCTCTCGGTGCCCTGCCGCGCGGAGACCTGTGCACACCTGCAGTGCTTCGACGCAGTGTTCTACCTGCAGATGAACGAGAAGAAGCCCACCTGGATGTGCCCGGTGTGCGACAAGCCGGCGCCCTACGACCAGCTCATCATCGACGGGTGGGTCTCGGGTTTGAGCCCTTCACTGCGCAGAGCCCGTGGCCACACAGCCATGTCGTTGGGGCCTCTATGACCTGGAGCCTGTGGTCTCGGGTCCTCCTGAGGCCGCCAGCTCTTCCTTGTCCTGCCGGCTCTGGGCCTCTCCTCAGTGGCTCCAGCCCGTGGCCAGCCTGTAAGGCCTCAAGCACTGCAGCGGGTGGGCCTGGTCCTTGCTCCTGGAAAAGGAAACTGGCTGGGTGTAGGTTTCAGGAACCTGAGCCCCGATGACTGTCACCTGCTGGGGCTCCTGCCAGGCCCCTCAGCTCAGCTCAGGGCCAGCTGCTCTAGCTGGGCCTGGGCTGCAGGAGGTGGGCCGCCTCCAGGGTGGGCGTCACTCCCAGCCGGCCCCTCCCAGGAGCTGGTCCCTGCCGCAGGATTCGGCCGGGTTCTCCGCCTCCTTTTCCCACCTGCAGTGATGGGCACTTGCTCAGCCTGGAGCTGTGCTCAGCCTGCGCCACCTTACCTGTGAGGAAGCCGAGACTTGGAACTGCCTGGCGGCTTGAACCCAGAGCCGCCCAGTGCTGAGCCCAGGTCTTCCCTGATGGGCCGCTCCACGGTCCAGCGTGGGGAGGACTGAGGGTCCTAGGGCTGAGCACGTGGGCTGGGCCTGAATGGGTGTTCTGTTCCGAGCCTGACAGCTGTGCCCCGAGCCACCTTGCCCCCAACCTGGAGTAGGGGCTCAGGCCCCAGGCGGTGGCTGCAGCTCCCACAGATCCCAGCTTTTGGGTCCAGGACAGGTGGTTGTACCTGCTGTCCAACCCTGGTCCCCATGACTGGTGCATCCTGGGAGGCCGCCTGGAGGTGGCTGCGCCACCCTGCAGGTCACTGCCCAAGTTGGATGAATCCCCGACCCTCCTCGGGTAGGACCCACTTCTCTGGGGGCTGGGGGACGGCTCTGGGCCAGCAGCCTCGAGACCGCAGGGCTGTGTGTCCCTGTCTGGGGCCTCGTTTCCTCATCTTCAGATGGGACCTGGCCGCACAGAGGATCCCAGGGCACTGAGGTCATGGGGCTCGGGGGCTCGTGTCCTGGCATGGGAGGAGAGGGTGGCCCCGGAGGGCAGCATGGCGAGCAGTGCTGCGTGGGGCCCGGGGCGGGACCCAGCCCAGTCAGCTGCCTGCCCTCCCTCCCGTCTGCTGTAGGCTGCTGTCTAAGATCCTGAGCGAGTGCGAGGATGCGGACGAGATCGAGTTCTTGGCCGATGGCTCGTGGTGCCCCATCCGCGCGGAGAGGGAGAGGAGCTGCAGCCCGCAGGGCCCCATCCTGGTGCTCGGTGAGTCCGGAGCCCTGCGCCCCGTGTGGTCCTGCCACACCCCCAGTGTCCTCTGTTTCCAGTACTGAAGATTGGACCCAGGGCCTTCCATGCAGCTATGGCCCTGTCCCTTTTGGATCTCTTGTTGGGAGGCAGATTCCTCTGAGTCTCCTTTAAATTGCTGGACTTCATCTTGGGACCCTCCTGCCTTGGCCTTTGAGGTCCGGGGATGTCAGGAGTGTGCCACCTCGCAAACTTCATGGGGTGTGGTTTTTTGGTTCTTTTCGTCTTTCTGAGACAGGGTTTCAGTGAGCAGTTCAGGCTGGCCTTGAGCTCGCTTTGTAGCCCAGGTTGGTCTGGAACTCTCAACAATCCTCCTGCCTCAGCCTCCTGAGTGGGGGGATTACAGGCCTGCGCCACCCTGCCCGGCTCCTAGGGGTGTTTTTATGTGAAGCCACTGTTGGGTGCCAGGAAGCCAGGCTTGGTTCCTGCTCCGTGTCAGCAGCACCTTGAACACCTGTGTCCCCTTCCCTGTTGCCTGCAGGCACCTCGGACACCAACGGGCTGGTGCCCACCCCCAACGTGAACGGTGGCAGCGGTGGCATGGCACTGGGGGGCACAGGTGGCGGGGTGGGCACAGTGGGCAGCGTGGAGAACGGGAAGCCAGGAGCGGACGTGGTGGACCTCACCCTGGACAGCTCATCGTCCGAAGAAGAGGAGGAAGAGGAGGACGAGGAGGATGAGGACGAGGAGGAGGACGGCCCCCGGCCCAAGCGCCGCTGCCCCTTGCCCAAGGGCCTGGTGCCGGCCTGCTGACCTGGCCGCGGCCGCCGCCGCCAGACACAACTTCGCTGGTGCTCAGTGCGGAGGGCGGGTGGCCGGGCGCCGGGAGGGCCTGGCTTTTCTTCCCGTTGTCCGTTTGTTTCCGCAGCCCCGTCCCCGGCTCCTGCCTCTGGACCTCTGGACTCTCCTCTCGGGGGGGATTAAAAAACAGTAAAATGACAAAAAAAAAAAAAAAAAAAAAGAAAGAAAAAGAAACAGAAAAAACAAAAAAGATTTAAACTCTTTAAGGCAAGCCACCCACACCGCAGTCGCCCCCCCAGACAGAGCCCAGGCCTCCCGGGACAGCGGAGCCGGGGCGGCAGGCAGGACCTGGGCCCGCCGACCCTCCCACAACCATTCCAGCTGATGTCGCGGACGGTGGGCGGGCCCGCTCCCGAGAGCACCCTGCCTCTGCAGCCTCCCTTTCTCTGACTCCTCCGCATTTTAGCTCCGAAGCCATGGAGGGGTGGGCGTGGGGCGGGAGGTCGGGGAGGGCTCGCCATGGACGTGTGTTTTTTGAAAGTGCAATAACTTGGTATTTTGAAGACCCGGCGGCGGCCAGGGCCTCCCCGGGGGAGGCAGGGGCCCCAAGTGCGGCACTGTGGGTGTGGGGGTCCCCGTTTCCTAAGCCAGCTACCTCGGTAACTCCAATTCAGGTTAACTCCCTCCGGAACAGCGCCACAGATGTCCACGCGGCCCCCAGCCATCGGGGCCCCGGGCCCGCAGGACTTGGGGTGGCCCCCCCTTCTTCTTGCTCTTGGGTTTTTCCACGGGTATGAGGCTTCGCCTGGCGCCTCCGCTCCTGCCTCGATCTTCCAGCAGGACAGGTGGGGACACCCTGCAGCCCACCCGCCCTGCTCCCGGCACCAAACCAGCCCGGCTCTGCCAGGTCCTGGGCCTCGGGGCCGTGGCAGGAGGCGGGGGGGGGGGGGGGGGGGCAGGCGCCCGGCCGGCCCTCCTGTTGTGCTCTCCCGCCCGCCCGCCCACCCGGCCAGAGCAGAACTGTGCTAATCAGGAAGCAATACCCCTTCAGGTGTAGCGGGGACTGCGGCCTGGGCCTGGGAGGCGCTCAGTCTTAACTGTATGAACTCCGCTGCAGCCGGCCCCCCTCCGCCTGCACGGCAGCGCAGCGAGGGCCACTCTTTTCTAATATTTGTATTCTAATTTAATTGTTTTTTAAAAATGCAAATAAAAAAGGTCAACATAAAACCACGGAGGCATGTGCTCTGAGTCCTGTTTATTTGGGGGATTTTCAGTGTCTTCTTGGGTCCTTTTAGGAGACAGCCTTCCTTGGTAGTTCAGGCTGATCTTAAACTTGCCCAAAACTTGGAGGGAGGACCTTCCTGCCTCAGCCTCCGGCGCTGGGGTTGCCACTTGGCTCCCGCAGCATGAGGGGCCCAGAGCGAGGATTAGGGCCCCTCCCCAGTATCGCCCGGGGCCCCGGCCAGGCCCCGCCAGTGTTCTGTTCCGTGAGAGCCCTGTGTCTTTCACTCTGGGCAGGGGACACAGGATTCAGAGCCCTGTCCACGTTCCGAGGTGGCCCCTGTCCATCCGAGTACACAGCCAACCAGGACACACCTGGTGATGGCACCGGCAGAAGAGAAATCCAGAGCCTGCCACGGGAGGTGCTGCTGGATGCCCGCAGGCTGCCAGGATCAGAAGGTCGCAGCCGGGTGCGGGCCGGGGCCGTGGCAGGCGTCACCTCATACAGAGGCTCCCAAGCCAGCCCCGCAGGGGCAGGCTCAGCCCCGGCCCACAGTGACTCAGCAGCTCCACCGGCCCGGGCCACTGTGGGTAGACACGCGTGTGCCCCGCAGTGCGGACCTGGATGGCCTGGTAGCCCGGCAGAAGCACATCAGTCCACAGGTGGAGGGACACTCGGGAGGTCATCCCCACCCCGGGCGTCACCTGGTGGGGCTGCCACGCCACTGCGGGGACAGACCTTGGCTTCGGCGCTGTGTTCAGTGAGGGATGCCAGAAAGACAGACGCCCAGCGTGGGCTCCAGGACAGGAAGCACCAGGACACCAAGTCCAGAGACAGGAAGTCGCCTGGGGCTGGGGCGACTGACGATGGACGGGGCTTCCTTTGGGGTGACGAATGTTCTGGAATGCTACCGGGGTGCCAGTCGCACAGGTCTCTGGAGCCCACTGCCTGAGGGGCTCTAGATCTGGGGGAATGGCAGCAGCCAGGCTGGGGCCGCTGCTCACTGACCCCGCTTCCTCCCGGACTCCTGGTCTGGCCACTCTGGTCCCCGCAGCCTGTGCTCCAGGATGGCCAACCCCAGGTGACTGCAGATATCACGGGCTCCAGAGCTGGGATTCCCCTGTGCCTCCCAGAGAAGCCTGGGCCACCAGCCCTGCCCGGCTGCACAGAGGGCGCTGTGAGTGCCCCTCACCCACAGGGAGGGTGCAGCCCGGGCCACTTCCTCCTGGGCGACAGGAAGTGGTCTCCGGCCAGCCGAGGCATCTGACAGCCAACAGGGCCCAGCTGGAGGTGCCCAGGGTCCCCACCCACCAGCAGGTTCTCCCCATCCCATCAGCCCAGCTGGAGGTGCCCAGGGTCCCCACCCACCAGCAGGCTCCTCCCCCTCCCACCAGCAGGCTCCTCCCCCTCCCACCAGCAGGCTCCTCCCCCACCCACCAGCAGGCTCTTCCCCCTCCCACCGGCCCTCAGCCCTTGCAGGGCCCACGCGCCCCTGTCCGCCAGCCCAAGGCTCAGTTCCTCCCGGCCTCCCGGGCTCCCCCTGCATCTGTGGCCCAGGGGGGCCCTCTGATCAACCCAAACCCAGGCCAGCCAGGTCCCCCCTCAGGGCTGGGGAGCCCCAGAATCAGCACCCCACACCCTCCCTCCCTGCTACCCCCCATCTCCCCCCAAGAAATCAAGCAGGAGGCAGCAGCGGTCTTAACAGGCTGCGTTTAGTGGTCTTTGTTTTTTGTCTTTTATGTACAAGAAAAATGATTTTTGTTTTTCTTTTGTCTGTTTTTGTTTATTACTTTAAAGCGTCTCCCCCCACCCCCAAAAAGTGCATTTTTATCAATTGAATTTTGTTTAATCTCCCACACTTTTATTATAAAGACTCTCGGATACAGTCTCTGGAATGTCTGCTCTGTGCTGTGCTCTGTACCGGGCGCACCGCCTCCCAGGCCCGGCCCCACAGTCCAAGGCACCTCGCCGGCCGGCAGCGCAGGGGCGCTGGGCCTCGGTTCCCAGCCCGCCCGGCCCCCAGGCCGCTGTACAGCTGTGTAGTGCAAGCCGCTGAACTCTGAGATTGTGGCCCCGGTGGCTGAAACCCCAGGCCCGTGACCCGTCCCGCGCCAGCCCCCCACCCCACCTCTGGGCAGGCCGCTTTCTGAGCTTAAATAACTTTTTAAAATAAAACTGCAAATATAAATATCTTTCTTTCTCAAAAAATAGGATTTTTTTGCTTTTTTTGTTTTGTTTTTTTAAAGTTTTTTATTTTTTTTTAAATTTTTCGTTTTGTTTTGCCTTTTCTGTGTCCCCCCAGGAATCCCGGCTGCCTGGACCGTGCCCACCCTCGGGGTGGAGGGTGACCCCTGCTTCGCTCAGCCCTCCGTGACACGACCACTGTGCCTGCCGCGGCCCCTAGGCCCGTGTCCCTGGCCACCCCCTGCCTCCGGGAAGAACGGGGCACCTGGAGGAGCCCCTGGGAGGGAAGCAAAGGCCGGCCAGGTACAGTGCAGACTTTGGTATCGTCCTCCGGGGCCTGGCAGGGTGCACACCCGCACTGGTGCCAGGCTGGGCCTTTTCTGCCACAGTACATTCAATGGTTTAAAAAATTTTTTTTAATTTTAATATTTTTATTTTTCCCCCCTTGAATCTCAAAAGGCAGGATGTGGGGGAGGCAAAGAGCGGCATCTGGAGGACGTCCCCCCCCCCCCGTCGGGGTCCCCACAGGCTGAGGGACTTCAGGCTGGGGTCTCAAGCCACTCTCCTCCCCTGAGCCCGGGGACCCCCGCCTGGAGCCCCCAGCCTGGACCTGTCGGCCTCTCACACACACGCACGCACGCACCAAGCCATCCAAGCACCACCATCAGGATGGAAATCACAATCCACTTTTTCTTTTTTCTTTTTTTTTTTTGTACCAGGCAGTTAAAAAAAAAAAAAAAAAAAAGACAAAAAACACAAAACAAACAAACAAAAAAAAAAACCCCAAACAACCAAACCAAACAAAAAACCCCAAAACCCTTTCTGCAGCGTCCTCCCAGACAAGCCAGCCCAACCCTCCTCAAACAGCTTTTCCTGAAACACGAAAACTTCAGCAGGTATCTTTGGCAACACTTTATCACGACCTTAATTTAAAGAATAAAACTAAAATTGATCCACGTCTATATACAGTATGTGATTGCGGTTGGGGCGGGGCCTGGGCGGGGCTGGGGGCCGGCTCTGGGCCATGCAGACCGCGGTTAAGGCAGCGTGGCCGCGGGCGGGGGGCAAGCTAGTGCGGAGCTGGGGGGGCTTAGTGCAGCCGGGAGGTCGGTGTCCCCAGTCTGCCGGCGGGCCACGGCCCTGCCCTTCCGTGTCCCCAGGGCTGGCCCACAGGTCTGGTGGCTGCCGCTGGCCAAGGTGACACCTAGGATTTGCGAGTCGGTTTTATTGCAAAGAAGGGGTGCGCGTGTGTGGTGGGGACACAGAACTCGCCCTCGGCGGACTTCCCGAGGGGCAAGGCCGAGCTCCCTAGCTGGGGTTCTGGGGTTCCCTGCTCAGCCTCCAGTCACTTCTGAACAGCTCGCCTGCTGACCCTAGGGCGCGTCGGGGCCTGGAGGGACTCCTGAGACATCGGGGCAGGGCCGGGGCTGGCAGGGCGGGAGGGGAGGGCACAGAAACTCTCCGGCAGAAGCAGTATCAAAAATGGCCTTCGTAAAAAGCTTCCCTTTAAAAACAAGAGCAAGACAGAAGACGCTTGTCACAGACAGGTCCTGGGAGGGAGAGGAGTGGGGCACTCGGGGCCACCTGCCATGCCCGCTGGGCCTGGACGGGAAGCGGGGTCTCACACTGGGCTCCGCTGGGCGGAGTGGGGCTGGGGAGGGCACCCTGGCAGCCGGCAGTGTCGTCACCCCAACCCTGGGCCGTGTCCGTGGCCTGTGGCCCGGTGTGTGCCGGGCCTTTGGGGGCCAGGGGTTGGGGGGACACAGGTGCCAGTCCCCGGGTTACAGTCAGTGCCTTTGAGTAAAAAGGGGGGGTGCGTGGAAGGGAACTGGAAGGCCCTGGAGGGGACCCCTGTCCTGTCGGCCCCTTGGGGAAGGACTTGGAGGGAACACAGCACATCCGACATGGCGGCCCCTCGTGGCCACGCAGGACCGCCATGCTGGAGGGCAGGGGCGGTGGGGACACGGGCGGTGGGTTGGTCCGGCTGGGTGGGAGGCCAGTCCCGTCTCGGGCCCATCCCTGAGCTGGGCGGAGAGGAAGTAGGTGCCATGAGAGGGGGGCTGTGGGGCGGGCACAGACCAAAAAGAGGGGCAGGAGCGGAGGGCGGGGCTGACATGGCACCAACCTGGGGGACCCCCGAGGTCCTGCCCTTGGCGCGGGCTCCTGTGGCAGAGGGGACCCTGAGAACCCCTCTGGTCCCTCTGATGGCCTCCGGTCCACCCCCCTTGGCCTTGGGGAACAGACGTGAATTCTGTATTTTGTGGTGGGTTTTTTTTATTATTATTTTGTACAAAAATAAATTGACGTTTAGGAATTCTCTTTTGCTCTCTCTCTCTCTCGCTCTCTCTCTCTTTTTTTTGTCTTTTCAACTTTTCATAGAAGTTGGTTACAACTTGTAAACATAGTTTTAAATTAAGAATTAAGATAAAGTACCCGTTCTGTTACAAAGTGCCAAGACTTCTGATGTGGTTGGTTGCGGTCATTTTTTGTTTTGTTTTGTTTTCTTCCTTGCCTTTTTGTAAAATCTTTGATTTTTTTTTTTTTATTGCTTTTGTGACATTGGACATCTGGACTCTGCTACTCAAATCTCCCGTGCCCGCTTCCCTGAGACCCTGGGTCCCCTCCAATCTTAGCCAGAGTCACCCCGCGCTGTCGCCTGCCCCTCTAGGACATATTATATATATATCTATATATATCTATATATAAATTTTTTCAAGAAGGAAAAGAAAAAAAATCTAAAAAGTGCTTTATAAAGTCGGGGAGGGGCTGGGGAGGGGCAAGACAGAAGCTTTCTTTCTAAACAGAGGGGTTTTGGGGGGCCTGGGTGGGTGGGGACCCGGACAGGAGGGCGGGTGGGGGCGCCCTGAGGGGTGCCCTGGGGTCCCGCCGGTGTAAGTGCCGTGAAGGAAGGTGGCGGCAGGCCCTGGTGCCACCCTGGTGCCCCTGGCCCGCTCCCCCGTCCCGGTCCCTTTCTCCAGGCCTGGAAATAAATAGATTTGTCTCAGCGGCCAGGAGGTGCAGAGGCGGCGGACCACAGGCGGGGTGAGGCGGGAGGCCGCTGGGGTCGGCGGGGAGACCCCGTGCTAAGTGCCCTGAGGAAGAAGGGTGGGGGTCGGGGACAGGGGCGTCTTTAACGTCCGCTCAGAGCAGACAGAAATCATTTTTAAGGTCTTGTCTGAAGACTCATAGAAACCAGCAGGGGAAAGAGAACTCACGCTCCGGGCCCCCCACCCCGCCTCCCACTGTCACCCCAGCCCAGACCTGGGATGACGCCCCCAAACCCACGCCGGTTTGGGGGTGCGGGGAGGCTCGGAATCCTTGTGCCCACACGGCCCCCCGCGCCGAGCCCCGAAGCCCAGTCAGTGACATCTGGATGGGGGGTCGGGGAGCGGGGCACACGGGGGCCGGGCGGGAGGGACCCCGCGGGAGCAGAACGCCAGGAGGGAGAGGATGGAGGAAGCTACCTACCGTGACGCCCATATATATATATCTGCATATATATATATATAGATATAGATATCTGTATATAGATAGATTTTCTTTTTTTGTGTTTTTGGGGGTGGGGGGTTAGCTCTCTCTCTCGCTCGCTCTCTCGCTCTGTCTGTCTGTCTGTCTCGGGTTTCTGTTTTTGGTTTTTCTAGGCGAGTCCGGCTGTGAAGTTACCGTCGGCAGTGGCTCCGGGGGGGCCACCTCCGCTGTCGTCTCCACCCGTGGTGCCCGCTACATTCAACCGGCCCGAGGAGCCGTCGGGGCTGGTGGCCTCCTCGTCCTCCTCTTGGTCCTTAAAGTGCTTCTCCTGGCCGTTGCGCCGGGCGGTGGCGGTGGCGGTGGTGGTGGCGGTGGCAGCAGCGGCGGTGACGTCGGGGGAGCCGGGGGGCGCGGAGCCGGGGGCGCCCGGGGGAGGCACGGCGCTCCCCAGCGTGGGCTCGGGGGCCCCGCCCCGCACCCGGGGCTTGCGGCCTCGCCGGGAGGGGACCCCGTTGCAACCGTCCTTCTTGAGGTGCCTGTGCAGGTGGTCGGAGCGCACGAAGGTCTTGCAGCAGCTGTCGCACTGGTAGGGCCGCAGCCCCGTGTGCACGCGCATGTGGTTCTTCAGGTCGTAGTTGTGCGCGAAGGCGGCCCCGCACTGCTGGCACAGGTAGGGCTTCTCCCCGGTGTGCTTCCGCATGTGCACCTTCAGCTTGTCCTGCCTGGGGGACAGCACAGGGCGGGCACGCCTGTCAGCAGCCCGGCCGGAACCCGAGGGCTCCCAGCCCGGGGTGCACCCTGAACCCCTCTGCACCGCCTGCTCCTGGGGATCGGTCTTGATGACCGACAGGGAAGCCCTCGGCGCCTGCGCTACACCCCGGACCTTTTCTTCTTCCCGGATTATTTTTGCAGGCATGGCGGGGCTCGCCTGTCATCCAGCACTCGGGAGGCTGAGGCAGGAGGATCGCTGCGAGTTCGAGACCAGCCTGGGCTACAAGGTGAGCTCAGGGCCAGCCTGAACTGCACAGCGAGACCCTGTCTCAAAAAGCCAAATGAAACAAACAAACACCACCACAAATTGGAAGGCCAGAGCCCAGAGCCGCCCTCCCACACGCTGAGCAAAGCTTCACCACTGATCTGCGTCCCCAGGCCTTCTGGTTATTTTGTTTGGGACAGGATCTTGCTAAACCTCAAGTTGCTGGGGCTGGGCTCAAATACGCAACCCTCCTGCCTCAGCCTCCTGAGCTGCTGGAGACAGGCACGTGTCCCTGAGCCACGCTCTCAGTGCTGAGAATACCACAGAAAACTAGGCAAGCAAAAGCCCCCGCACTCCGGAGCCGCCAGGCGTCAGGGTCACTTGGTGACAGACCGGATGACCAAATACTCTGGTTTTAGCACTCCAAGCTGTATCACGGAAGACACCCCTTGGTGTTCTCAGCCAAGGTCCCCACCCCATGGGCACTAGGGCCCCGGCGACCCTCCCCACCCCTCCAACAGGTTCAGCCTGACCACAGGGCTCCCTGGCTGTGGCATCAACATACTTGAGTCCTGCCGGCCCCAGAGCCTTTGGACGAGCTGTCCCCCGTCCCACTTCCTCCACATCCTTGCCGTCTCCCTGAAGCCTGCTATCACCGCCGTGGCTCCACACCTCATGGCCACCTGACACTCCCTGCCAAGCTACTCCACAGCAAACAGCATGGGTCAGGCTCACCCGGAGGCCTTTAGCCCACAAACCTGGTCACTTTATCAGCTCTGGGGGGGACTAAGGGCTGTACCCCTACAGTGGTCTCTGGCCACACACAGTTTCCGAGTCCTCCAGGCTGAGAAGCGCTGAAATTATGCCAGGCACCCTGGACTGGGTTTGGGGCAGGGGATGGCGGTAGCGCAGTGGCACAGTGCCTGCCTAGCAGGTGCAAGGTCCGCAGTTCAATGCCTGGCACCAACATAAATAGATGAGCAAACGTTTTAGCCAGGTGTGGTGGTGCACACCTGGAATCCCAGCCCTCGGGAGGCCGAGGCAGGAAGATTGCTGAGGATTCGAGGTCAGCCTGGGTTATATGGTGAGTTCAAAGCCAGCCTGAAAAGTATAGTAGGACCCTGTCTAAAAACAAAACCAAGCAAAACAAAACCCTGAAAGCCTTTGGATGCACGAGAATGTAAAATGGTCCGTTACTAACTCTGCACTTTGACCAGCCAAAGGGACCTATTTGTAAAAAATGACAGAAGCTACTTTCTCCTGTTCTGTCTTCCTTGTGCCTTGCATCAGAGCTGCTCTGCGATTCTCGCCTCTTACCTGGCAGAGATTCAGACACACACGAACTCCTACTCATCCCTCATGGCTCACCGGGCCACTCTCCTTTTTCCATCCCTGGAAGACGCCGTTCCTGCCCTAGGCTCCTCCAGCCCCTGTCCCTCCTTCTGGCCCTGACATCCCTGGGGGCTCTGAAGCTCTCTGCAACCTGACTTCTGCCCTGTCCGTGGTCACCACCAACAGGATGTGGACATCAGCGGACTCCCGGCTGAAGCTGGGCAGCTCAGAGGGGACAAGTGACCTGCCCAAGGCTGCACAGCGGGCCAGGGGCCACGCAGAGGCGGGGCGGGGGCGGAGGCAGCGCCTTTCGTCACCCCAGCCCAGGCGGCCGGGTAATTATAGCCCCAGCCACGGGCTCTGCTTACTCAAGCTCCTGCCTGCTGTGACTCAGAGGGGCCCCTGGGCTCCTGGGCCTGCAGGAGGGTGGGGGCGGGGGCCCCAGAGGGGCTCAAAGAGGAAGCCAGTGGGGGCCTGGGGACAAACGGCCCCACTGAGCGCCCCGTGCCTCAGTTTCCCTGTCTGGCATGCTGGCTGGATCCCAGGCTGAACTGGATGGGCGTGGCCAAGTTCAGGTTAAGTTACCTCGAAACCAGGCCAGGCCAGCACCTGGGGAGGCCGCGGTCCTGGCGGCAGGTGGAGGACAGGCAGGGCCAGGTCACTGAGCAGGACCCCCAGCCATGCTGTCCCCTCTCCCCAGCTTACTCAGAGGCCCCCCGGGGACTCCGGCCTAGAGGAGGCGGCTCCCAGGACCTCCAGCCCCAATCTCCCGCAGCAGACTGCCCAAGGCCTGGCTCTGCCCTTTGCCCCCACCTGGCACCCCTGGGTGCCCGAGCCCAGCCTGCCTTGCTCACCCAGCTGCTGGGGAGGGGGTCAAGCCCAGGTTCCTGTCCCTGTGGGGTGGGGCCAGGAAATGGGACAATGGCCTCTTTCTTCAGCCTTGAGAGGCGTGGCTGGGGAACCCCAGGGCGGCCAGGCTGGGGGCAGGGGGTGATGCTGAGTCACCCAGCCTGGCTGGGTCCCTGCTGCCAGCCCCCCACCCCCACTGGGCCGGCCCGCCCTCAGTCCACATGGGCCAGCCAGCCACCTCTGGACTCCTAAGACCCAATTGGATACTGCTGGCCTGACCTTGAACTCTTCCAGCTCAGGGACCAAACCCCATGGCTCCTGCCAGGCTCTTCCACCTCCACTGGCTGCAGCCCCAAGCCAAACGGGCCTCAGGGCCTTTGCACAGGCTGTTGCCAGTGCAGAATACTTTTCCCACAGCTCCTTTGGATCTCAACTCAAATCTCTCCAGCCCTACTCCCTCCCTTGGTGACTCCACAGAGACTGGGGCCTGTCTGTCCACTGTTGGGTCCTTCAGTGCTTAGATAAGAACCCAGCACACAGCTGGTACTTAAGAAATGCTGACCAAAGAACTGCTGTCATCCCAGCATTTTGGGAGGCTGAGGCAGGCGGATCGCAGTTCAAACCCAGCCAGGGTAAATCTTAATGAGTTGGTGAGATCCCGCCTCACAAAATAAAGGGCTGAGGACCAAATAAATTTATAATACAAAAATAAACAGTAACCAAATCTCTAGAACAGGCTCCCCCTTCTCCCATAGCAAAGGAGACTTAAGAATTTCTCCTTCAACACAGGTAACTGTCTGAAAACAGAAGGCCAGTTCTCCAGCCCATCTATGGCAGGTTCTTCACACCTCACACGCTGTGACATTTTTGTTTGTACTGGGGATTGAATCCAGGACCTTGCACTGCCCACCACCTTCCTGCCGCCACCTCCCCAAGGTGCCCGGACCACAGGCAGACACTACGGTGCCCGGCCACAGCTGTCTTTTTTTTTGGTACCAGGGATCGAACTCACGACTGCCTGCTTTAAGGCAGGTGCTTATGCGGCTGAGCTAAGTCCCAGCCCCCACAGTTGTCTTTCTGAGACAGGGTCTCACTCTGCGGTTCAGGCTGGCCTGGAACACATGGAGATCCTCCTGCCTCGGCCTCCCCGAGTGTTGGCATGACAGGCGTGCGCCACCACTCCTGGCCCTCCGGCCTCGTTCTTTCTGTGCCTGAGCCGTGGCTGCAGACAGGAGGGGGCAGGGGAGGGCGCGGCGGCTCACCTGGTGAAGCGGACCTTGCAGATGTTACACTCGTAGGGCTTCTCGCCGGTGTGCGTGCGGATGTGGCGCGGCAGCTTGCCGGCGCCCTGGATGACCTTCTCGCAGATGGGGCACTTCTGGAAGGCCTTGGCTCGGATCTTCTTCTCTCCCTTCTGCGACCACGCCGGGTACACGTCGCCCTCGTGGGCGCCGCTGAAGTACTTCATGTAGTAATCCATGACGCTCTTGTCGTCGGTCCGCGACTCCTCGTCACTGTCCCCGCCCGCCAGCGCCCCCGCCCGGCTCACCGACGACATCATCTGCTGCAGCAGCGTGCTGGCCGCCAGTCCGTCCACATCGCCGCCGGCGTCCCCGTCCTCGCCCTCCGCCGGGCCCGACAGGAAGCCCGGCGAGTCCCCGGGCTCGGGTGCCGCCTCGGACAGCGAGGCCGCCTCCTCTTCGCCGGCGCGGCCATAGTGGCCGTTTTGCGTGGTGGCCGGCGGGGCCACCGGAGGCTGGAAGAGACCGCCTGCCGTGGCGGTGGCCGGGGCATCCTCGTCCTGCTCTGGCCACAGCCCGGGGTTGCTGTCACCTTCGTCTCCGTCACCCGCGGGGGGCCGCTCGGCAGGGGGGCCCGGCCCGTAGAAGTCCAAGCCGTTGCAATCACCCGCGGCCACGGCAGCCACGGCGGCCGCCACGGCCTCTTTGGTGGCATCGAGGTCGTCGTCGGACGCCCCGAAGGCGGACCACGGGAAGCTGGCGGCGGCGGCGGCCGCAGCGGCGGCGGGGGGCAGGCTGTTCATGGGGTTGCTCTGGAAGAACTCCAGGTACTCCTTGGCGCGCAGCAGGTTGCGCTGGTCCACCTGGTCCACGAGGTCCAGCTGGCCCGCGTCGCCGCCCGCGTCGGCCGCCAGGATCTGCCGGTCCAGGAGGTCGGCGCACACATGGCTCACGGCCGGGATCTCCAGCAGGCGGGCGGCGCTCAGGATGTCACCCACGTTGGCCGTGCTCACCGTGAGTGTGGCGGTGTAGGCGAAGTCCATGAGCGCGGTCAGCGCCTCGGCGCTCACAAAGTCGATCTCGTACACGTTCTGCTGGTCCACCACGGCGCCCGACGTGAACAGCTTCTTGAAGTACTGGCTGCAGGCGGCCAGCACCGAGCGGTGCGTAGGGAACTCGCGGCCCTCCACCAAGATCACCACGTCGCACAGCAGCCCCTGCGTCCGCTGCTCGTTCAGCCCGCTCAGGATGTCGCTGCTGTGGTCGGGGAACGGGATCCCGATGGGGCCGTCCACGCCGCCGGCCATCTTCCGCGCCGAGACCTGCAGGGGCCGGGGTGGGGGATAGTGTGGTCGGTGAGCATGGAAGCCTCTCGACCGGAACCCTGGGGAGGACACACCTGATCTTGTGGCTGACCTTGATTTCCCCAGCTGTGCAAAAGGGCATCCATGCCCCCAACTTCAGCTAACCCAGCTCTGCACAACTGCCAGGTGTCTTAACCCTGTTTTGTTTTGAGACAAGGTCTTGCTATGCAGCCCAGGCTGGCCTTAAGACAATCCTCCTGCCTCAGCCTCCTGAGTGCTGGGATGACAGCCAAGTGCCACCACGCCTGGCTTTAATGCTAAACCATTTATGCTGGTGAAAGCACTCTGGCTGTGAGGAAAAGTGGGGACACCTTCCCACCCCGCAATGGGAGGCCCCAGGGAACCCAGGTCATAGGACACCTGGAGGTGTCTGGGGCACACAGTAGGTGCCCAAGAAACACACAGACGGAGACAGTCATGAGGTCCCTCTGAGCCAGGCACCTTGGCTCCCCGGAGGAAGAGGAAACAAACCGGGGGGGGGGGGGCAGCGGGGGGACGAGCAACAATGCCTGTCTGTAACCTCCTGGTAAGGACAGAGCTACACCCTACCCAAATTTGTCCCGGTGACCCCAATATCCTCTGGGGACCCTGAGCTGGTAGAAGGATGGAGGTGGAACCCCGGACACCCAGGCCAGAAACCTGGCTGGGTTCAAGGGTGCAGAGGGCGTGGCCCACTGGGACAGGGCCGGTGGCACGGCTGACAAACCTCTTCTTGCCCTCGAGCCCCCGGGAAGGGCTCAGCCCGGCAGTGAGTAATACGGAAATGGAGGTCGAACCCAGCCACAGCCCCCAGGAGGGGCCTGGGTGGCTCAGGCCTTCCACCCGCCTCTCTGCCTCCTCCGTTGTGCCATTTGACCTGAGATGAGGCCCGGGTGTGCTCTGGGCCTCAGTGTCCCCATCTGTCAAATGGGCCCCGGTTCCTGGAGGTACAGGGCCCTGGGGACTGCCCAGCCCACTCCTATCCTCCGCCCTCCTGCTTTCCGCTTCCCCCGAGCTGTGACTCACCCACCCACCCGGGCCCTTGTGCAACCTCTGGCTCCTGTCCCCAGCCCTCCACCCTCTCCAGGGAGCCCCACACCACCCAAAGCCAACCATGCTCCTCCGGTTCCTCTAGGCTAGGCTGGCCCTGGGGCCGGGCACCAGGCCTCTCCCCGGGGACAGGGCCAGAGCAGGGCCTTCTGAGGTCCACGGGACCCCTCTGGCCAGGGTCTCACCCGATGGTCCAGTGCCCACCCACCCTGGCAGCCCTTGGCGCGGGGTCTGCCAAGGCCACATAGAGACCTTTGTGCGGCCTGTTCACTGCCGGGGCTCGGGCCCTCCACCCACCCTCCTTCCCGCCGCACCAGCTGCTGGGGGCCCCCCCTTCCTCCACCCGGCTGCCCGCAGTGGGGAGGGGCGCGGCTCAGATGTGGCTGCCGGGTGCAGGGGGCCAGGGTGGGGAGGACCCCGCACGCGCCACGGCCCCAGGAAGCTGCCGAGGAGCCCCCTTTGGTAGCTTTCACCCCCTGCACCACCATCTGCCGTCTGGCCCTGCGCCTCGGGCCACGTGAGGACAGATGGGGCTCGGATCAGACAGGCCGACCCTCCTTGCCAAGGCCCGCCCCACGCACCACCGAGAGACTCGGACCGAGGCCTCCAGGGCCCCCAAGACAGCCACCCAGGCCCACCGGACTGTCCTCCCTCAGGGGACCTCGGTACTGGGATCCGAGTCCGAATGACTCAGCCCCGATGGTGTCTCCCCATCACCCCTGGACTCGGAGGAGTCCACCTCGGCCACGCCCAGGGCCAGAGACTGCCCCTGCCCTATTTCCAGGGTCAGGATGCCCTGGGGTAAGCAGGGCCGTGGGTCCCAGCTGGGCCTGAAGAGCCCCCACATTCGCCCGAATATCTCCCCCTCAGCTCAAGGGCCAGGCTAGCCGAGCCAGGAAAGCGCCGTTGAGTGTCGTGGTTGCCATGTGACAGGTAAGAAAACCCAAGGCCCAGAGAGAGCTGAAATCCCAGCTGAAGACACCCAGCAAGGCGACCTGCACGGGCTGGGGCCCAGGGCTGGTCCTCGGCGCGCCCCAGCCGGTGGCTCCTGCGCTGGCCCTGCCAACACCTGACCCGCCCTCTGTCCAGGAACTGGAGGCACCTGCTGGCCACACCCTGTCACCGCCCCCACCTGGGCCTCCTGGGGGGCAGCTCCCTGCCACAAGGGCCAAGACCCTGCCCGCGGCTGAAAGAAGATGGGTGGGGGCGCAGAGAGGCCCCAGGGCGCCCACAGTCGGCAGACCACTGCGGCCCTGCCTGGCACCCAATACCCAGCAGGACCTCGGAAGTGGTCACCACATCTCCTTCCCCTGGGAGCCCGGCCCCGCCCTGGGTGGGACCCGAAGACCTGGACCCTTACCCCGGACCACAGCTCCGCCCCCGGGCCGCCTGCGTGGGACTTCCGGAGGCACAGCGCTGACTCGGCTGTCCGCAGGGGACAGGCCCCAGCAGGCCCCTCCTGGGCTGTAGATGGCGACCCTCTTCCCCTGGGCCTGGCCTATCTCCGCTTCCGCCTAGCCAAGGTTTACTTGCTCTAACTGCTTTGTAAAACCCGTCCCCTGCTCTCATCCTCCCCACAGCCTGGAGAGGCCCAGAGAGGTGCGAGACGCAGCCACGAGCTGCACAGCACGCGGGCGGCAGGGTCAGGGCCCAGGTGCTTCAACCGGACCTGCTGCCACCTCCCCACTTCCGGGAACAGCGAGGTCAGGGCGCAGCAGGTGTCCCTGGGGAGGACACCGGGACCGTGGGGAGCCCAGGGGAGCAGGAAAGAGGAAGGGACCTCCCCAAGATCCCAGGCCAGACTCCTCCCATCCCTGGTCCCCAATGACAGGAGGTAACTGCCACCCACAGTCCTCCGGGGGCCGCTCCTGGGGTGGGGACTACTCAGCAGGGCCCAGGCCCTCTTGCCCCCCAAGGAGACCAGCAGAGAGAGGAGCGGGGGGAAAAGGACCTCACACACCTACTGGGTGCCACAGGCGGCGGGCCGGGTTCAAGCCCAGCTCCTCCTCATGCGTCCTGTGACGAGCTACCAGCACGGCCCCTCGGGGTGGCTGCTGTCTCCTTGGGATTCTAGCAGCAAAGAGAAATGGGTCCCCAGTAAGCCCGCCAGCGATCGAGCCCTGCTCCTGCCCGGGTGGTGGACCTTGCCCGAGGACCTACTGTGTGTGAGCCGGTCCCCAGAAAACTCCACCCAGCCTGTCCACTGCCCACGCCCTGCGAGTGAGAGGGGGTCGGACAGGCTTAGGGGGCCTGGTGGCTCAGGCTGACTTCAGGAATCCGACCCACTTCCACCTACTACGTGCCAGGCAAGCGGGTAGCACTGACCAGGGAGGGCAGCGCAGGGTACGGCCCGGCCTGAGGGTGGGGGCCGGTCCAAGGTCACACATGCAGCATGGCGGTCCCCACAGTCACCCTGCAATGCTGGGGATCACCCAGGCCCAGGGTGGCTATCAGCCGTCAGCCAGTGCAGCCCCTGCCCACCTGCCATGCCAGGCAGTTAGCCTCCTTGGGCCCGACCTGGCACGAACAGGACCCACAGGGCCCTCCGCCATTTTACATGGCCATTTAGTGCCCTAAGTGGGGAGGGGCTTCCTGCCCAGGCCTTAAAGGGCCAGAGGCAGGAAGGCGGCCGGCCCAGTGGGAAGTGTGTTCTCAGGGGGCAGGGATGAGGTCGTGGGGACCCCATCTGACCCCTGACTCCAGGGTGGGGCCAAGGCCCACCCCGGTCCCACACCCCAAGTACCGTCATGAGCCAGGAAGCCCCCCGTCAGGAGGAGGCTGCGTTCCAAGAGGAAGCCTCACCGTCCCTGAAAGGGATGGCTCTCAGAGAATGAGCTTCCTGTCCCCAGGGGTAAGCAAGGCCTGGCTCTGCAGAACTCCATCACTGCCACCCCACCTGCTATTCCCGATGATGCCCACGGGAGACCACAAGGACCTGGACGGACCTGTTTGTCACCTGGAGAGCCACCTGCAGTGCCCCACACCCGGCATGGCTGGTGGAGGACTCAGGCCGCACGCCCAGGATGAAGGGGCTCTGGTGCTGTGCGGATCCAGCTGGATCCCTGTTACACCCTAATGGGACAGAGCTTGTTTCCCAGTCAGACCAGAAAGGTGTGGGTGGGGACACTTCCACCAAGTGACCGACCACAGCCTGCTGAGGGGACAGATGGAGGGGCCGGCTCTCTGGCCTACCTCCTTGCCTGTGCCAGAATCTCCCCACAGGGCACCGGGCCTGGTAGCGCAGTTTATGCCCACCCTGCTGGCTCTCCAAGAGGGGGGCCCAGAGACGGGCGGCAACTCCCCCAGGTCACACAGCAAAAGAGCTGGAATCTGAACACAGGCCGCTTAACCAACTAGGCCAGCCTGACTAGTCCTCCCAGACTGCCTGTCCCCTCCCCCAGCACACAGTCCACAGGTAGCAGCAGACCTCGAGATCCCCCTTCCTGAGTCTGGGGGACCCAGGATGGCCCAGTAGATGTCCAGGCAATCAGGGTCTGCAGGACAGGGACAGGCAGGGCGGGGGGGGGCCTCACGAGCTCTGGAGGGGCCAGACACATTGAGCCCACAATGTCCCTAGTGGTGTCCCGTTGCACTGATGGAATAGCTGAGGCCAGCAGAGGGGACACGGTGGACCTGGATGGGTCCCAGGTGGAGCAGAGCCTGGCCCAGCCTGTTCTGCTGGTCTCTGCCACCCAGAGCTGTTGCAGGGCGGTTCAGGGCAAGGTGACTTGCTGGGGGCCCGAATGGTGTCTCAAGTGGCTGATGACCCATGCCCGACACCCAAGCAGATCCCAGGTGGCTGACACTGACCCAGGGCTTTCCCTCCAGCAGAGAGGAAAGGGGTGAACGCAGGGGGTCTGCAGGCTCTGCTGGGGGGCCCTGCCCGCACAGGAGGCTCCTGGACAGAGCTCAGCCAGCGCTGCTTCAGAGGGTCCAGGCCTGAGTCTGGGCCCTGGGGAAGTGACCCCAACCCCCTTAGGCATAAAGAGCTACGCAACCCTGAGCCCTGCCTGCTTTGGGGGCCCCGGGTGCAGGTTGGTGGGAGCCAGGTTGGGAGGCAGCACCCGTGGGTCTCGAGCTGGGTGACCTTGGGCGTATGGCTGGCCCTCTCTGAGCTCAGTGTCATCTTCGGACAGATCCCGGGTGACTGTCCAGTGCTTGCTCATGACAGGTGCTGGGGAACACAGGTGGGCAGGGGCCCTGGCCGGACCTCCCAGGGGACTTCAGGAAGGTTCCCCAAGGAGGAGGCTTGGACCTCGCTGCCAACATGACCTTGGGCTTTCTGTATCCCCACCACTGCCATTTCCTCTGCCCACCAACAACCCGCACACCCAGGTTGCTCAAGGCCCAAGCTGCCTGGGTCATGGGGGAGGGGCCGCCCTCACCGTGGCTCCAGCCTCGGTTTCCTGACAGGTAACAAGGGCAGCCACCAGGTGGACCTAGCTCCAGATCAGATGGCCTCCAGCAACCAACAGAACAAACCCCAATACACACAGGTCTGGCTGCCGTGCCAGGGACCTCCCCAAGGCCCAGCCTGGGCCCTGCCTCAGTCTCCCCAACATGGCTAAGGTCTCATAGGCTCCCGCAGTGCCTGCTCCTCCTCCCCGGCTGAGTTGGTGGCTCCCAGCCCAGGCCAGGGTGCTGACTGGTCCGCAGGCAGCCAATCAGAACTGAATAATAAATACCCCCCCAAAGTGACCCACGAATTAAAATTTCAGTGTCCCCGTTGGGTCCTCTTTCCGGCTGAGGCTTGGCTTCTCCAGCGCCCCCCCCCCCCAGGCTCCGTCTCCACAGAGATGGTAGGCCGTAAACAAAGCCCCGAGCCCAGCTGAGAGGTGCCGGGCCCAGTTAGGGCCCCACGGGGATGGTCCTGAGGGATCAGGGCCCCTGCCTGGTGCCCTCTGCCCGGGCAGGGCCTGGGGATCTCTCCTAGGCCAGTTCTGCCAATAGGAAGTGATTGGGCCGCTGGAGGGGAGGCCCCCCCAGTGTGGGAGCGGCACACTCAGGGTTCCGCCCTGGCCCTGGCCCTGGCCCTAGCCCGGGGTGGGGGGGCTGACATGGAATCCCGGACGCCCTCTCCGGCGGCTCTGGGAGGCAGTTGGCAGGGAGGAGGAGCAAGGGGGTGGCGGGCCAGCCACCCATGGGTGAGCCAGGTGGGCCCGCTGGGGGAAGGGGCATGCACACCTCTCTCACTTCCGCCGCCTGGCTGGGGGGAGAGAAGGCGCTGCCCGCTTCCCCATGCAACCCCGCCAAGTCCTCGATGCATTCTGCCAAGCACTTAGTAGACAGCGACTGGGTGCCTTGGGCCTGGCTGGACAGCAGCGTCCTGCGGCGGTCCCCGGGCTCCCCAGTGGGCCGCAGGGCCAAGCGCGGGGGAGTCAGTGTCTCCCAGGAGCCACAGAGGCCTGGTCTTGGGAATGGGCAGGCTCCAGGGCCTCGTAGAGCCCCCGGCCAGGTCTGCAGCTCCGGGCTGGGGGAGGGAGGAAAGCAGAGCGGGAGGGGGAGGGGACCAGATCGCGCCGCTCGCCCCTCCTGCCCGAGCTCAGGGCTCGCACGTGGTGCTTGGCGTCAAGAGGAGGGGGGGTCCGGCCAGAGGAGACGGGGTCACGCGCTCCGGGGGCGCGGGCGGGGATCGGGGGCCGCGCGCACAGACAGAGGCGCCAGGCCGAGTGAGGGGGGAGCAGGAAGCGTCCCGTCGCGGCCCCCATCCCGGCCCTCACCCCGGCCCTGCCGAACAGGCGCGGGTCCTACCTCCTTCCCGGGGCAGCGCGAGGGGCCCGGCCCCGGCGGCGGCGGCGGCGGCTGGGCTGGCTCCTCCGAGGCCCGGGAGGCGGCAATGCGCCTGGCCCCGCGCCACCCCCCGCCGCCGGCGGCCAATCCCCACCCGGGCTGGGGGGAGGGCGATGCAAATTACCCCGGATCTGGGCCCGCCCGCCCGCTCGCCCGCCGCCTCCCTCGAGCCCCGGCCGGCCCGCGCCAGGCCGCGCATCCCCGGGCTCTCCTGCGCCGCACTGCCGCCTCGCCGACACCCTATCCGGGGAGCGCCCTCGGCAAGGAGGGGCCCCCGTTTTGGGGTTGGGGGACCCGAGGGGAGGGGGCTGGGGACAGTTACACAACAGGCGGGAGGGGCCCGAGGCGGGGAGGGGGCGGCCCGCGGCCGCGCAGCCGGAAGCCAGGACGGCCACCGGCCCCCGGCAAGGGGAGCCGGCGCAGGCACCGCCCCCACGCAGGCTCCGCCTGCAGCGCAGCGCCGAGCCGTCGCCCGCACCCATTGGCCCGTGAACCCGCCGCTCACCGCCCCTCCTCCGCACCGCCCCTCCCCGCGGGCCGCAGCGAGCCGCCCGCGCGGCGCACTGTGGGACTTGTAGTTCGTACCGCCAGCCACCTGCTAGCCGCAAGCTGCCTACGGACTACGACAACCACAGAGCCTCGCGGCGCCTCCCGCCCACCCTCCCGGACACCCCACCCCTTCCCCCTCCTTTGCAAAGCCCCCCTCCCTGTTTTTTCAGCCCCCTCCCCCCCATCCCCCATGGAGCTCCATCCTGCCCAACTCCAACGTATGCACGCAGCATCGAGCAGGCCCCCGCCGGGGCTGGGGGGAGGCGAAAGCGCCCCCCTAGCCGGACCCGGCAGGAAAGTTAGCACGCGACGCGCCCCCCTATCCCCCCACGCCGGTTTCCCCCACACCCTCAATGCAGCCCCTCTTCCCCTCCCCCGCTCCGCGCGCCCGGGAGCCCCGAAAGCCAGGCACCCGGGTGGGGTTGGGGGGGCGGCTGGCGCACAAACCATGCACTTCGCCCCCAATCCCCTCTCCCGGTCCCCGCGCTCCTAATCTGGGGCGCCTCTGAGCAGCTGCCACGGGGACCCCCGGGTTGGAAACTTGGGGGCAAAAAGGTCCCTCAACCCGGGTCCAGGCGCAGGGTGGGGGCGCGCGCGACCCCTCCCCGCGGTCCCCGCCCTACACCCCGCGCCATCGGGCGCCGTGGACTCACCTCGCGAGGCTGGGCTCGGGCCGGGCCGGGCCGGGGCGCGGGGCCGGGGCCCGGAGTCGGGGACGGGGCGCCCTCGGCCGGCGGGGTCCTTGGCGCTCGCGCTCCCGGGCTCACGCTCGGCCCGCGGCGCTCTTGGCTCCGGCGGCGGCGGCGTCACTGCCCCTACAGTCCCCGTACAGTACAGCAAAGCCCCGTATGATGCTCGCGACTCCCTTCCTGGTTTCTCCGAGGGCAAGAGGGGTCCTCCCTTGTCTTAAAGGTGCCGCAGCCGCCGCACCCCCTCACGCTCAGCCCGCCCCCCCACCCCGCGCCCGAGCCTCCGAGGCCAGAACAGGCTCTGCAGGTCCGCTCTTGCCACGTCCCTGCCCTCCCGTGGGGTTTCGCCCGCTGCGCCGGGGAGCCCGGGCTGTTATTAGGTTTTGTGTCAAGTTGTGGGGTGTAGGGGGGGTCCGGCCCGCCCCGGCGCGCGCCCCCCTCCCTGACCTCTCCGCCCCGCGCGCGGCCCAGTGCCAGGCGGCCGGCTTATCTGGCCCCAGAGCTCCCGGGGCGCGGGGGGAGAGGCCCCTCGGTGCAGGGGGTGGGGGCTCCAGATAAACAGGCCCCCAGCCCGGCGCGGCAGGGCGGGGTGCGGGGGGCTCGGGCTGTGCCCCCGACGCCTGGGGCGTGGCGCGATGGCAGTGGGGGCGGGGAGCGCCGTGCGCACTGGCGATGCGGGCGTGGGGCGCGCTGCCCGCGCGGGTGGGAGGCCGGCGGCGAGCGGAGCGCGTGGGGACCCCTGCCCCGCACCCCCACTCCGCGGCCGAGCCCCTGCGCCTCGCCGGCCTCAGTTTTCCCAGCCTGCGCAAGGGACCGCAGCCTTTGCCAGCACCCGGCCGGCCGGAGCGCGCCAGGGTCCCCGCGGCGACCTGCCCTCCCGCGGTTACATAAAGCGGCTGCCGGGACGGAGCGCGGGGAAGGGGCTGGCGGGGGCGGGAGCCGCGGGCCGAGGCTGTCTTCCCGGCTTCCCGGCTCCCCACCCGGCTGTGGGTCACTGGGCGGGACGGGCCCGGGCCGGACTGCCGGGCCCTGCGTCCTGCTGCCTCCCGGCTCCGAGGGGCGGAGGTGGGCAGCGGGGAGGCGTCGGCGCAGCTCAACTTTATTATTTTTTGTCGTCTGTCTTCTCCTACTTCCTCCCTGGTCGTGGGAGAGGTCCGGCGTTGCAGGAGGAGGAAGGAGAGGAGGGGACAAGTGGTGGGACGGCGTGCCGGCCGGCCGGCTGCTCGGCGCGCACAGTAGGTGCCTCGCCCGGGGCCGGCGGGTGCGAGGGACGGCGGCGGGCGCGCGGTGGGGAGACGGAGACCTGCCTCAGTTTCCCCCCCGTCCGCGCTCTGATGCAGCAGGCTGCCGGCCGCTGGCTCAGTCCCTTCCTCGGGCGCTTACTCTGGCTGTCACCGTTCGAGGAGATCCGCTCGCCTCCGGGGAACCTCTAATCCTCTTGTCACTGTATTTATTTGTCAGTATTATTGTGAACGCCACAGTCTTCTGCGGAGGCCCTAGAGCCGCGGCTGGCGGGAAATGGACCTGGGTCTGCTCTGTGACTTCGGGGTACCCCCCCCATACACCCCAACACGGGACTTTATTGCTCTTTTTGCTCAGCAGATTAAAAAGCGCCTTTCAACACCCAGACGGGTTGAATTGGTTTTTGTAATAATCACTTGGCTTCCAGGGGAACCCCGGGGAGGCCCCCAGAGGGGAAGTGATGGCCCCAGGACCTGCAGCAGCGAAACCAGCCCGGAGTAGGTGGGAAGGGAAGGAGGGAGGCGCCATGGGTCCGAGGAGGGCGGAACCGGGACTTTGCCCCAGTACTGCGGAGGGAGCTGCGGTTCCCCAAACGGAGCGCGGCCGGCCCGGCGGCCTGGGAGCTGGAGGTCGGAGGAGGCCCGGGCCGCGATCACCTCCCCGACGGGGTCCGCAGGTAGCAGCAGTACAGGCCTTGGCCTCAGACGTCCCAGCTCGCCTCAACAGCACTGGGGCTGCCTGTGACTCAGTTTACCCCCTCGTGCCACCACTACCACATACCCGATGGGAAAGGATTTAGAAGAGGGGTTCCCGCAGGGAATGAGTTGGTGAGGGTCTGCGGGGTTCCCAGCGGACTCTGTCACCGCAGCATTTCGGACCTTCGAGGAAACCAAGGCCCATAAGCCAGGATCCAGCGGCCACAGGCGCGCTGGGTACCGCCAGGGGTACCAGAGGATCCCTGGGGACCTGGCACAGTCCCCCTTCATTCCCACCCTGTGCAAGAGTGAGGCAGGGCTCTGCCCCCAGCCCTACTGCGTCGGCGTCACCTCAGTACCCACCTCAGAGAGAGAGAGAGAGAGAACATTTGTATTTACTATTTTAAAATTTCAGGTATAATAGACACAATTCCTGTGTGACCTCGAGCAGGTTACCTCATGTCTCTGAGCACTGGAGTCCTTTGAAGAGACTAAATTGAAGACTTCCTAGGGCAGAGAGAGATGGTGAGCTGGGCACACTAACACAGCAGAGCTGGGGCACAAGGAAACTCCTCAGTAAACGACCGACGTGATTATAAAATGGGTGGTCCCGAGCTAATGATGGTCAGGATATTTTCCTGCATCTGTGCAGGGTTTTGTTTGTTTGTTTGTTTTCAAAATGGGATTGAGCCAGGTGTGGCGGTGCAGCCTGTAATGCCTGTCCTGAGAGGAGGCTGAGGCAGGGAGAGAGCCTCTAGTTTGAGAACCTGGCTCACAAACCCAGAAACTCTCACTGTGTTGTTTTGTTGATGACACACCCAAACGCTGTAAAGGGTACTTTTTTTCTTACTTTTCCTTGGCCCAAACTTGCTCTGCAGAGTCTCTTTTTCTACCATTAATAAACCTTTGCTAACATTTAAAAAAATCCATAAAAAAATAGCACTAAGCTATAGCACCTTTGAAAATTTTCCCCATGCTGAGCTGAAACTTGGGATCCTCCTGTCTCAGCCTCCCAGAGTGCTGTGATTATAGGGTTGCCATGCCAGTATCTGATGAGTGTCTAAAATGTACAAAGAACTTTTAAACTGAACAAGAAGATAATAACTGAAAGCAGGTGAGGGATTTGTTTTGTTTTTATGGGTTTTTTGAGTCAGAGTCTTGCTATGTAGCCCAAAGTGGCCTTGAACATACAAAAATCTTCCTGCCTCAGCCTCCTGAATGTTGAGATTACAGGCATGTGCCCAGCTGGGCAGAGAATTGATAGACATTTCTCCAAATAAATGTGTATATATAGGCCAGGAAAGCCTGTGAAAAAGATGTTTCAGTGGCATTAGTCATTAGGGAAATGCAAATCAAAACCACAGTAGAGCTGGCTTTGGGGTGCACTGTCTTATCATCCTGAGAGACTGAGACAGAAAAGATTGGATGGAGCTTAGTGCAAAGGCCCTGGGTTCAATCCCCGGTGCTGGAAACATATATATGAGGGAAAAAGGAAGCACAGCTATAGTAGAAAAACAGATCATAACCAGTGTTGGTGAGGATGTGGAACCTGGGTCACGACTGTGTCCAGGGTGGAATATGGTGTCACTTCTGTGGAAGTACACAGTCACCATGCCACCTAGGAGTCAACACCCCAGACCTCTGTGAGAAAGATGGAATCATCCATCTGCATGGAAGCCTGGGCACGAACATTCACAGAATATTCGAGGAGTAGATAGTGGTGTGGTTGCACAAATCCTGAAACATATTAGAAACTGCTAATCTGTAAGAAAAAAAAAAAAGAACAGGCATGGTGGGGCAGGCCTGTAATCTCAGCACTTGGGAGGCTGAGGCAGGAAGATCACTGAGAGTTCAAGACCAGCCTCGGCTACAAAGTGAGCTCAAGGCCAGCCTGGACTGCAGAGCGAGACCCTGTCTCAGAAAGACATAAATAAATAAATAGCTTATTTTATTTTATTTTGGTGCAGGGACTGTTCTCATGACCTCACGCACTGACTTATATCCCCTCCCCTATTTTTCTGTTTTTTAACTTTTATTTTTATGGGCCCATGAGGCATGTAATGATTATATTCGCCGTGGGGAGTTGGTACATGCGGGTAACACATTTTTAATTGTTTACTCCACAGCCTCTCTCTAAATTGATTTGTTTGTTTAGTTATTTATTTATTGAGACAGGGTTGTCACTTGCGGTCCAGGTTGGCCTTGACCTCACCTGTAGCCCAGCGATCCTCCTGCCTCAGCCTCCTGAGCGCGGGGCTGACAGGCCTGCGCTACCGCACCTGGATGTGGGGGATATTTGACTGTTCATTTTTTGCAGTGTGGTGCGGGGAGGGAACACAGGGCCTGGAGACTGCGGTACCGCTCCCGGGGTGCTATACCCCGGCCTGACACACAGCTTTCTGTTTAAATAACCAAATGTGTATCACATATTTTATTTGAGTCATTACTTATAAGTGATGAGGGGACTGGTAGGATGTTCCGCTGGATAAAGGGAGGAGTGCAAGACTCATCCACAGACCGGTAAATGCTCGTGAGAAGTCACAAAGCGCAGTGCCGTGTGGGGCTCGGGCACAGCACCTGCCTGCCGAATGCGAGGTCCTGAGTTCAATTCCAAGAAAAAAAAAAAAGGATGCACAATGCCATCTGCAGGGTGAGCCTGGTTTGTCATGGACAAAAATCGGTGTCATTTTTAACAATTTTCTGCAACAAGTGAGGTACAGAAATAGTTCAAAGGTGTACTAAACTCTGGAGCTCTCCATGGGACCTGGGGCCACACGCTTGTAATCCCGACCCCCAAGAGGCTGAGGCAGGAGAATCACCTGCAGTAAGTTCAAGATCAGCCCAGGCAGAGCCTTGTCTCAAAAACGAAAAAAAGGCCGGGGATTTAGTTCAGTGGCTCCCGTGCTGGCCTAGTGAGTGCAAGGTCATGAGTTCAAATCCCCTCTAAAAAAGGGGGGGGGCAGCCCGCAGCAGGCTGGAAGCCACAGTAAAGGCCTGGGCGTCACTTGGCTGTTTATTCAGGGCCGGGATGGAACCCAGGGCTTCACACCTGCTAGGCAAGGCCCTGTCACCCAGCTACACCTCAGCCCTGACTTTATTTATTATCCTGGTGGACTCGGTCACGGAGAGGCTGCGACATACAGCACAGCGTGGCTGGTCCTCCAGGGCCCAGGCCGCATGGCGTGGGCTTCAGGGACAGGAAGCTGCTGGGACAGGGAAATCCAGGAAGCACAATCATGGATACCAGGGTGGGGAAAAGAGCTGGATGATGGCTGCTTTTAGGACAGCGAGACTGTAGAGTGTTTTGTTTCAGTTTTGATTTTGTCTCTTTGAGGCAGGGTCTCGCTCTGTGGTCCAGGCTGGCCTTGAACTCACTTTGTAGCCCAAACTGGTGTTGAATTTGCAGAGATCCTCCGGCCTCAGCCTCCCCAGTGCTGGGATGACAGGCCTGTACCACCACGCCCAGCGCTTTGTTTAAACACGGTCTTGCTTTATTGTCCGGGCTGGTTTTAATCTCACTGTGTAGCTGGGGCTGGCCTCAAACTCCTAGAGACCATCCTGCGTCAGCCTCCAGGCATGCACCACCATGCCTGGTTGAATAGCGCACTTTCAAGATTGAATATTTTAAAGCAGGCGTGGCAGTACAAGCCTGTAATCCCAAGCACTCAGAGAGGCTGACGCAGGAGGAGCACAGGCTCGAGCCCTAGTTTGGGCTCTTTAGTGAGACCTGGTCTCAAAAAAAAAAAAAAAAAAAAAAAAAAAATCTGACCTGCTCGTGTATGCCCATGATGTAAGCATTCACTCAGGAGGCTGAGGCAGGAGAGTCACTGTGAGGTGGAGGCCAGCCTGGCATATACACTGGAGTCAAGCCCCACTACAGCCTGGACAGACCATGAGGCCGTGCTGCTCAGGGAGCCGAGCCACACGCAGAGGGACACGCCCTGCAAGGTTCACTCCCAGGAGGCCCCAGTGTCCTCAAGGCCACAGAGACAGTGGTCCTAGGCAGGGGACAGGACAGAGGCTTGGTGTGGGGAAATAGAAAGTCCTGGAGGTGGACGGTGGTGATGACGGCAGATAGGTGAACCCACTTAATGCCTGAACTGGTCGCTTATGTATTAACACTATCATTTTTAGGGGCTGGGGATTTAGCTCAGCGGCATAAGTACCTGCCTTGCAAGCAGGCAGTTGTGAGTTCGATCCCCGGTATCAATAAAAAACGAAAAAGACAAAATATATATATATATATATATATATATATATATCATTTTTTTACCCTCCAGGCTGGGTTCCAACTTGGTTTCTCCTGCCTCAGCCTCCTAAGTCCTGAGATTCCAGGTGTGGACACCACACCCAGATCAGCAGTTCACTGGCAGCTACAGCTAGTGTGCAGGTATTAAAACACATCAGCCCTGGTGGGCACAGTGTGCTATTCAGGCAGCCGAAGTGCTTCCTGGCCATCCCCAGCCTCTCCCGGGACAGGCCCTGAGCATCATGGGAGAAACACCTGGGCAGCCGGCACCCTGGCAGCCTCTGAGTTCCAGGAGGATGAGTAGACACCTGGGTCCTTTGCACCTGGGGGCTAAGAGGCCCTGGGTGACGTCCAGTCCTGAGAGCACCAGGAAGTGGGAGGTGGAATCTGGTCTGGCCCACAGTCAGGTGTCCCCACCTTGGCCACGGCTGCCTCCGGTTCCACACCCCCTGTCACATCTCCTGCAGGCCTCTGCCAGGCACCAGCCTCCTGGCCCACAGTCCCTGATGCTGGGCACTGGGCAGCCTCTCAGGTACAGGTCAGGACCTTGGTGTGCCCTTACTGCCGTGTGTGGCCTGGGACCTGACAGTAAAGTCAAGTAGGAATATTCTAGGCATTCAGACAGGGCTGGGCCCTTGCGGGAGGCAGCGCAAAGCTAAGAACACATCTCAGGCCTCAAGATAAGGACAAAAAGAGCAGGCCTCCCCGGCTCCCCGAGGATAAGCAATAAATTAAAGATTGTGCTCTGAAGGCTAAGGCAGGAGGATCATCGCAAGTTCGAGACCAGCCTGGGCTACGAAGTGAGCCTAAGACCAGCCTGAACTGCCCAGGGAGACCCTGTCTCAAAAAAAGAAGGAAGAGGAGGAGGATGGGGAGGGGGAGGGCGAGGGGGAGGGGAGGAGGAAGAGGAGGGGGAGGGGAGGAGGATGGGGAGGAGGAGGGGGAGGGGGCTCATTAGTTAACCAGCTCCGGCCCCTCCCGGCTCTCTCCATAAATTGTTCTTAGGGTTCCCCTCCACTATGCTTCGATTTCGGGAACGGAGCGGGCTGAGTCCTTATTAGATCCCCTGTGCTGTTTGGGGTTCGCACCATGATGATCTGGGGGAGGCAGGAGCTTGGATTCAGGATTGTCACTCAGGTAACAGAAACTGTTATGCCTGCCTGTCACTTGTTTGTGCCTGCCTTTTGACACAGTTTATAATGGAACTGCAGGAGCAGGGGCTTCACCCAGGGGATTCTGCCCCCCGCAGGGGACACTGGGTGACATCTGGGGCAGAGACGTTGCCCTGAGCCCTCGCAGCGCCCAGGACGCCCCTACAGAGAACTAACTACGGTGGCTCGGGTATTTGGATAAAAAAATTAGCCGGGCGTGGTGGCGCACACCTATAATCCCAGCACTCGGGAGGCTGAGGCAGGAGGATTGTTGTGAGTTCGAGACCAGCCTGGGCTACACAGTGAGCTCAAGGCCGGCCTGAGCTGCACAGCCAGACCCTGTCTCAAAAAAATCCCTTCTGCACATTATCTAAGGCAAGCATCAGCGATAGTCACAAACTCCTTCTGGGGAAGACATGTGACCGGGGACGCAGGTCCCGGGACCCACCGCTCTGTCCCTCCTCCCTCAGCGGGGGAGGTCCCGCTGCAGGTTAGACCTGCCCCCCCCAGGGTCCCCCGCCCTGCAGGGCAGGACCCCCCCAGCTCTGGGGCGTGGATGGAGAAGGCGGCAGCTCCTGGGTCCCTTCGTTCCTTTTTTTTAAATCACCATGATTTGAAGCATGACCCCACCCTCCCTGCTGGGGCAGCTGCCACGTGGGCCCCGGCAGCCCCGCTCCCCGGACTGTAGCTCTGGGCTTTGGTTTCACTTTCGGGGCTGAGGCCGGCATGTGGGGGCAGCGATGGCAGGTGTCGGGGGCCAGGTTGGCTGGGGTCACCCGCTGTCCCCGGTGCATCCATCAGGCCCTTGCTCCCTCCCACTCCCGTCCTGACCTCTGAGGAGGGAAGACCAAGGTCAGACTCCCCAGGGGTGACCTTGGGCAAGAGATGAGACCTTCTCTGCTGTCCCTGGCTCCCCCTGAAGACAGGGAAGAGCGTGACTGATTCCACGGGGATGCTGGGGCGTCAGAGGACAGTGGGCGGGTGGACAGCCCCACGGGGTCCCCATGGGAGGGGCAGGTTGGGGGCTGACAGGGAGCAGGATGCAGGCACCTAAGGCGGCAGGCAGGGACCTGTGGCCCAAAACCAGCAGGAAGGCGGATGGGATCCAGGGCTTGGTGGGGAGCCCCGCTGTCCCCAGGCTGTGCCCCATGCTGTCCGGAGGCCCGCGCCTGTCTCCTGGACCACAGCTTGTTGGAAAATGGGTGTCACCGGCACCCGCCCTACCCCCACCCTCTGGTCTTTGCTGAAAGTTGGCTAGGCCACTCTGTCCCCCCCACCCCCGGCCTTGGGGACAGACACTACCCTGCCACGCCTGACCGGCAGCCACACGGAGGGCAGGGACAACAGGGACCACTCACCTGTGTCTCCAGCACCTCCACAGAGTCTGGGCAAGGCTGCCCAGGTGCTTGGGGGACTCGTCAGACAGGACAGGGGAGTCACCATTACAACCTGCCAGCCGTTGGATTTCAACATGTTTGGGAAGGGTAGGCCGCTGGCCTGTGTGAAAACGGAGAGGGCCGGGGGTGGTGGGGCACACCTGTCATCCCTGCCCTCTGGGAGGCTGAGCCAGGAGGGTGCCATTTTTAAGCTTTAGGGCGAGTGGGTGACTTAAAGACAGTCCATGGACAGCAGGAAATAAAAACTCGAAAGGGTGCAATTCAGTGCAAAGGCCCTGGGTCCAACCCGGACTGGAAAAAGAGGTGGGGCTGTGGGAGCAGCCTGGGGAGATGGATGGTTCACCGCCCTGCGCAGCCCCATCATCCTGGATGCTCCCACCCCTCAGCTCAGGGGCCTCCGCACCCATGAGTCCACTTCCTGTCCCTGGATTTGCCTGTCCGTGGAGCTCATGCTGCGGTCTCTCTCACCGAGCAAGGCGTCCTCAAGGTCACTGTGCACCTTGGAGAGTGTCGCTGCCTCGGCAGAGTGGGTTCTAAATCAGCCAAAGCCCAGTGCTCAGCTGGGAGGCTGAGGCAGGAGAGTCACTGGGAGATGGAGGCCGGCCTGGGCTACACAGCAAGAAACTTGTCTCAAACAAAACAAAACAACAAAGTGAAACCAGAAAAAAAAAAAAGAGAGACCATGTTCACACCCAGTAAGTTATGCTGGGGGTGCCGACATTTTCTGGGGGTCAGAAATATTCCCTAAAAATAAATTCAGCCAGGTGGCCTGGAAACCCCAGCACGGCAGGAGGAATGAAAAAGTTTATGTCCCACCTGGGCAACTTACTGGGACTCTATTTCAAAACGAGGGGTTCAGGTAAAGCCCCAGGGGGAAAGGTGGGGGAGGGGGAGACCGGATGGGGGTGGGGCGTAGGGAAACCTCTTGGGTGGCACTTCCTGCCCCTTCATGTGGGGTGAAGAAGGGGGATGTAGCCACTGGGGTTCACTGTTGCCCCCCCATCCGTGGGAGGTGGGGCTGCCCCCAGAGCCTCCCCATGTTCCCAGCCTAGTCAGTGACATCCTCCCCTCCCTGGGGCACAGGAGGAAGGTGAGCCTGACTTCCGCGGGAACACAGGGCAGGGCACACAGGACAGCTACTAGGTGGGGATCTGCCTTTATCTCCACAGGGCACCCACAATCCTCCTTCCTGTGTCTGTGGCTCTCACAGTTGAGGGGCCTCCCGCGAGGGGGCCGTGCAGTGTGCGTCCTTCTGGGTCTGGTTTGTTTCCCTGAGCAGCGTGGCCTCGCGGTTTGTCCATGCCTTAGCAGTGTCAGGATCCCTTCCCTTTTCACTTCTGAGTAATATTCCACACACAAATGGCCTGCCCTATGTCCGTGGATGGTTGGGTTGTTTTAATCTTTTGATGGTGAGTTCTGTCTCTGTGGTCACGGCTTGCCCGCTTTTTGCACACTCATGTGACTTCCTCTCTCTGGGCGACATACCTAAGTGTAGGACTGCTGGAGCATCCATATTTAACGTCCAGCCTGTCTCCTGCCCCACATTAGGCCCTTCACACTGAGCTACACCCCTAACCTTTTGAGACAGGGCGTCCCTCAGCCACCCTAACCCGGGCTGGGCTTGAACTTGCCAGCTTCCTCCCTCGGCCTGCCAGCCCTGCCAGCGCTGGCTCTGAGGTGACAGGCGTGGGCCTCTTGCTTTGGTCTTTTAGGTTTGCAGCAGCCCGGGACCGCCCCCAGGTCGGGTCACAGAGCCGGACCAGCTCACCAGGAACCCCGGGGCGCCCCGGGTGGGGTGGGGTGCAGGGCCAGGTCCCCGCCCTCGCCCTCTCGCACCTGCGCGGACTCCCGGGGCTTGAGCGCGGGTGGTGCTCGCGGCCCCGCCCCTCCCCTCCCCCTCCTCCCGGGCGAGCCAGGACCCAGGCCGCGCCCAGCCGCCTCTTCCACTTTCCTTCCCGAGTCGCACCGGGACCGCGGAGCGGGGCGCGCCTGCGCAGACGCCCACCTGGCTAAGGGGCAGGTGCGTCCCGGCACACCTGGCGCGCGGGGCGGAGGAGGGGGAGGGGCGGGCAGGGAGGGAGGAGCGGGGGGGGCAGGGGGAGGGCACGGAGGGCGGCCGGCGGCTTCTGCTCCAGCAGGCTTCGCTCCCGCGGCGGGCCCCGCTTCCCAGGAAGCCCCCGGTGGCTCGGCCTGCCCGGCATCACCGCCCCGCCCCAGGGCAGCCCTGGCCCCTGCACCTGCACACCCGAGCCCGGTGGCCTCAGGCGCCTCTGCCCGTCATGCCGGGAGCCACACGTGTCCCCAGGAACTGCCCCGTGTGTGTGGCGGGTGTGTCCGAAGTGTCCCGGCCGAGGGGCGAAGTGACAGGGCGGAGGGACGGGCTGCGCGGCCGCACCGAGCGGAGCCTGGAGCGCTGCGCCGGTACCGGGACGCGGGGACACGTGACGCCCCAGCTCCCAACCCGCTCTGGCTCCCCGGGGGTGCACACTGCTGGGGGGGGGGCCGGGGAGACTTTCTTTATGGGAAGGGCAAAACCCTTGCTTGGCAAGCGCTCACCACTGAGCTACACCCCCAGCTACCTGTACTTTTGAGACAGGGTCTTACCAAGTTGCCCAGGCTGACCCCCCATTGCTGACCTCTCTGCAGCACCGTCACGGGCAGCTGCGATGACAAGTGTGTCTCACTGAGCCCGGCCAGGTTCCAGGTTCTGCACTAATTTTTTTTTTTTGAGTCTCAGTATGTAGTTCAGGCTGTCCTTGAATTCACTGTGTAACTGAGTTTGAACTCAAGGAGATCCTCTTGCCTCAGCCTCCTGAGTGCCAGGATGATAGGCCTATGGCACCTCAGCTGGTTGCATACCTGTTTGTCTTTTTTTAATCTGCCCCACCCAGGAGCCTTCACAGGGTCAGAGGAGGAAACGCACCTGTCCCAGGGCAGATGGGTCCCGCGTGGGAGGATTCCACAGCGCAAGCTGGGCGGGCGGCGAGCCATGGCCCCTGGTTACTACAGCAAGTGTGGGGTTGGCGTGGGGGTCCTGGCGAGTGGGTGCCTCACATGCTAAGCTCATGAGAAGCGCTGGGTTCCATCCCAGCGGAGCATGAAGAGTAGAACCAGAGCCAGGAGTGGTGGCACCTACCTGGCAAGTGTGAGCTTGTGAGTTCGATTTCTGATACCAAAAAAAAGAGGGCAGCAAAGGAAGGCCAACAGGGAGCTGGACATGATCAAAATGTGGGTATATGTCTAAAGTGCCAGGATGTGCAGGCCCATCGCCCCTGCACCTGGGAGGCTGAGGCAGGAGGACCTGAGTTCAAGGCCGTCCTGGGCCACAGAGCAAGACCTTGTCTCACCAAAAAAAAAAAAAAGCCGGAATGAATCTGGGCAAGGCGGTGCACACCTGTCATCTCAGCGCCACCAGAGAGGCCGAGGCAGGACTGCCGCGAATACAAGGTGGGACCCTTGAACTACACAGAGAGACCCTGGCTCAAAAACCCTAAATATTAAGATACAAAATGTTCCAATAAAGACTCTCATACTGGGAAAATCATGAGCTGTTTTGGTAAACTGACACCAGGCAAATCCAGCTGATGCACTGGCGGACTGGCTGCCTGTGCCCTTCACTGTCCAGGTGACCTGGTTGCTGGTCACACCTCTGGCCAGCCACCGGGTGGATGGTAGCTTGGCCGGGCCCCCGGAAGGTGGGTCTTTGGGCTGCTGCTGTGTCCCTGGGGCGCCAGGCAGGCGTGGCTGGGGACTGGAGCCCGGGCCCTGCAGCCCAGGCGGGCGCTGGAGGCCCGGCTCAGGCCTCCGTCCCTCCGCCCGCCCGGAGTGCAGGGTTACTGGTAAGAGCGGTTCCCTGGCCCGTGGTCTGCCGGGCCGGTCTCACTGGGCAGCACAGAGCAGCCTTGAACCCAGAGCCTGCTGCGGGCCTCCAGGCTGGCTTCTCCAGGTTCATGATGAGTGTTGAGCTGACAATGGCCGGCGATGCCAAACCCTCACCCCTGCTACCTCCACCCTCTGGGAGGCTGAGGCAGGAGGATCCCAAGTTCCAGCCTAGACCGGGAAACTCACCACGGAGACCCTAAGAATAAAAAGGCTGGGGGTGCAGTTCCCAGCAGAGGCCTGGATCGCACCCAGCACCCCAAGAACATGAACAGAACCCCAGGACATGGCTGGGGAGGGCCCGGAATCACGGCCCGGAGTCTCACGGCCGTCGCAGTACACTTGCTGCTGGAAGTTTGGGCACCCAGAAGGGGTCTGAACCTGTCCGCAGGCCTGCTGTGCCCACGCCCTAGAAGGGTCATCCAGGAAGCTGCCATCAGAGCCCTGCCTTCCACAGAGGGCCTGGGGTGGGGACAGCGCGGCCCGTGGGGTGGGCTCCAAGGGGTCTCTGCAGCCTGGAACCCAGGGCAGGGCCTGCCGGGGCTGCAAGGCCTTGGGACAGCAGGAGACCCCACCACTTCGTCCAGGCCTGCAGCGAGGGCACCGTGGGGCGCTGCATGTGCAGGGCCGCTGTCTTGGAGCTCTGCTGGCTCTGACCGCACGGGCCGGGACCCAGGGCTTCCTCTGCAGAGCTGCATCAGCGCCGGGAAGGAGGTGGCACGGGGGAACCGGGCTCCTTCCAGCCGGCCAGCGGGCTGTTCGGGGAGCGCACTCTTCACAGAGACCAGCCCCTCCAGCCCCAGCACCGTCCCTTCCGGCTCCCCAGTCCCTGCCCCCAGCCCTGAGGTGTCAGGGAGACACAAGGCAACAGAGAGGCAGCGGGCACCGCATGCAGTTTCTTCTCGCTTTGTTTCATCGCATTGAGGCCTAAGGGAGCAGGGCCCGATGACCATGGCTGTGGGCACCCCTCCCCTGGGCCGTGGACGCCAGGGCTCCCGGGGTGCAGGGCGGGAAGCGAGGGCCTGTCCCGGCCTGAGTGCGGCGCGGGTGGCAGCAGGTGGCCGGGGGCGGCAGGGCGCTGTCACACGGCGCTGCGTGTCGGGGTGCCGGGCTGGTGGAGCCGCAGGGTCCTACAGAGCCAGCCGGCGAAGTCCACGGCCTCCACCTCAGAGCGCTTGATGAAGGCGTGGTTCTGTGGGAGAGGCAGGGAGGGCGCTGAGGGCGCCAGGGGCCGGGGGTACCCCACACTGCAGCTGCTGAGCAGCGTCCCTGGAATCCTGGCCTCTGTGCCAGAAGTCCCCCGGGGGTGACGGCCACCAGTGTCCCCAGCCTGCACAGGCAGGAACACCCCATGGGAAACACCCAACGTGACAGCTGCCTGCCCCCAGCTTGTCCGGCCCTGGGAGGCTGAGCCAGGAGCGTGTCTGGCCTTGCGACTCAGTGAGACCGTCTCAAAATGACACCCAGGACAGCTGGGACAGAGCTCGGGTGAAGGCCCCCCAAACCAACCGGAAAGCCTGGCTGTTTCGACATCTCCCCGCCTCCTCTATCTCTATCTGCGTCTGTACAGCGCAGCCGCGAAACACGTGACCCGGCAGGGGCCTTCCCACACGGACCCTTCCCACAGGCGTGCTGTGGCCCAGGCTGTCTGCTCCCAGCACAAGGTCAGCAGGCCGGCCACAGGGCTGCCTCTGCAAAGGGAGGAGCCACAGGGACTGAGGGGGGCGGGCTGTGCAAAGGGCCTGTGGTGCAAAGCTGGGGCTGGGTGTGGGGGAGCTGTATGCGGTCTGACCACAGGGCCTGCTGGCCACGGGGCGGGGGCCACTGAAGGGCGTGGCTGGCTTACTCAGAATGCCACATCCCAACAGCCTCGAGCTGTTTCTGGCTGTCTCAGCATCAGTGTTTGACATCTGCAGACAGCCTGGTTCTGTGCTTTTCTTTCCTGGTACTGGGGACAGAGCCCAGAGCCCTGCCCCTGAGCAGGGACCCTGGCCCTTTTTATTCTAGGCAGTGTGGCTAAGTTGCTCAGCCTGTCCTCAAACTTGAGACCCTTCTGCATCAGCCTCCCACAGTGCTGCGATGACAGGATCTGCCCCCAGGCCTGGCCCTGGTTTTCGTTCTTGGGGCACCTGAAGTAGCACCTGTAGGACACACGGGGACACTCTACAGTCTAGGAGGCTGAGGCTGAGGCAGGCGAGCCGTGCAGCTGACCACAGGCAGCGGGGCAGGGGTGTCCTGGCACGCGCTGAGGCCACAGCGGGTCTGGGGCCCTGCACCCCTCCTGCTGCGTCTCTGGGGGGATGTGCTGGGGCTGGCCAGGCCTGTGCTCTGCTATGGCACGCTCTGGGGGGTTTCCTGTCCTCTGAGGCAGGGTCTCGCTATGCAGTCCAGGCTGGCCTTGAGCTCACTTTGAAGCCCAGGCTGGCCTTCAAGTCTCAGTGACCCTCCTGCCTCAGCCTCCCGGGTGCTGGGATGACAGGCGTGTGCCACCACGCCCGGCTAGTTTTTACGAGTGACAGTGCTTTATTTACTGTAGTACTGGGGACTGAATCCAGGGCTTCAGCACTGAGCTCCATCGTAGCCCTTTTATAAATCCTTTTAAATTGTGATACAAGGTCTTAAAAAGTTGGTGAATTGCCGGGGATTTAGCTCAGTGGCGTAAGCGCCTGCCTGGCAAGCACACAGTCATGAGTTCAATCCCCAGTACCAAAAAAAAAAAAAGTTGGTGAATTGTGTAGCTGGGCTTCAACTTACGGTGCCCTGTCTCGGCCTCCCAGAACACTGGGATGCTAAAGAGTTCCAGCAGAGGGTGCTGAACCCGCCCTCCTCGGTTTGATGTGTGTGGGGAGCGGACAGGAGCAGGGGACACACCCAGAGGGCCCCAATGTGAGGCTGCCTGGCTCCCCTTCCCCGAGGCCCTGCCCTGGTCAGCTTCGGGCCCCCTCCCGGGACAGCTGGAGGCCCGGCCCCCCGAGTTGTCTTACCATGAGCATCTTCAGGTCTGCACGCTCTGCTGGGTTCTTAATGAGGCTGGGGAAGGGGACAAGAGGACACTCAGGGCGGCCACACTGTCCCGCTCCGGGCCCAGCAGGCCTGGACCCGGGCGTTTAGCTCTGCCACCCGGCCCTGCCTGCACAGAATGGCTTCTTCGCTGCCCTGGTGTCTGGGGAGCGGGCCTGAGGTCTGACGGAGGAGAGGAGACAGCAGGGACCCTGCTGCCTGTCACCATGCCACAGCTACTGCAGCTCAGTTCCCAGGAAAGTCCAGTCTGGAGTCAAAGTGGAACTTTAGGGGCTGGGGGTTTAGCTCAGCGGCATAAGCACCTGCCTTATAAGCAGGCAGTTGTGAGTTCGATCCCTGGTACCAATAAAAAGGAAAAAGACCAAAAAAAAAAAAAAGAATACAAAGTGCAACTTTAGCTTTTAACAAAGCAGCTACTATAAGGTCTGCAGCCAAGAGCAGCTGGGCCAAGGCTCCCAGACAGAGGCCCGCTGTGGTGGGCACGCTTATAATCCCGGCTGAGGTCAGGGGACAGCGAGTTCAAGCCCTGCCTGGGCCACTTAATATCTTGTCTTGAAAAATAAAAAGGGCCAGCATGTGGCTCAGTGCAAAGGCCCTGAGGTCTGTCCTGAGTACTGTAAAAGGAGAAAACCTCACACGGGGGCCACCCTGCGAAAGTGATGGGTTCTATTCTCTAACACATGGGTGATGGCCAGAGAAGTGGGCCTCCACCGTAGCCATGTGGTCCCCTGCATGTGTGCATAAGGGGCCATCACAGATCCCACTGGGATCCCACCCTTCCAAGGGCGGCGGGACCTTGGGATCAGCCAGGGCCTGCGCTGCCTAGGAAAGCCTGGGTTCAGAGGCTCTGCCTGACACCCACAAGGATTCCAGGACCCAGGGGACTGCCTGCTGTCTGAGTGGGTGGCCAAGGTCCGCCATGGCCCCTCAACTTACCATTTATTTACAAACTCCTGGAAGTCCAGGCTGAACACACCACTGGGCAGCTTGGGTGGTGGCTGTGGGGGAAGCGGTGGGCGGTCAGCCCTGAGGGCCTGGGCACTTGTCCCCTCCCCAGCCACCCAGTGCTGGGGACAACACCCCTGGGGCATCGAGTCTGCACTGAGGTCTCCCAGGAACCGTGTGGAAGGATCACCAGCTTCATGCTGGCATGGTCACATGTCCTGGGATGGTGGCCACCCCACAGGTAGCTGCCGAGGTGCAGGCCAGCCTGGCCACTCGGGCGGAGGCCCTGCGACCTCCCCAGGAGGATGTGATTGCTGAGCCTGGGCATCACTGCTGGGCACAGGAGACCTCGTCATCAGGTCTGCTGCCACTTGGCTCCCAACCAGAGCCAGGCCACAAACTCTCCAGGCTCTGCCCCGTGGGCCCCGTCCCCTCCACAGCGTGCACTGCCTGTGCCAGGGCGGCTCGGAGGGCGAGCAGCACACAGAGGTCAGGCTGGCTCCCCGTCCAGTGCTTGCCCACCAGCACGTCTCCCTGGGACTCGGCTGTGGTGGGAAATCGGGGTTCAGCTTTACTGTATTATCAGTTTCTTTCTGAAAGAGGGTCTGCTGTGGAGCCCAGGCGGGCCTTGAGCGCGCAGTGACCCTCCCGCCTCGGCCTCCCGCGTGCTGGGATGGCAGGGACGTGCCGCCCGCCCGGCTCCGCCTCTTCCTTTAACGCGTCCCTTGCAGGCCTCCCCCTCAACACGGGGCAGCTGAGGCGGGAGGGTCTGGAGGTCAAGCCCTGGCACCCACCTCATTCACAATGTAGTCTAGCAGCTCGAAGATGGCCATGGCAGGCCGACTGTCCACTCCATGACCTGCACAGCAGGGGACAGAAATGGGAGTCAGGGAGACAGTGACAGTGCCACTCCTGTGGCGGTGGTCACCGCTGTTCCTTGTACCAGGGACAGAGTCCCCCCGCCTGGCTCTTGTGACCGCTCTGCCGATGGTGAGTCACCAACTGAACAAAAGGGCCAGGTGTGCTGGTGTCGTCTCCCCAGCCTTCTGGGGGGCTGAGGCAGGAGGGGTGCATGTGAGCCTGGCCTGGGCAACTTGGTAACTTAGAGAGACCCTGCCTCAAAAAGCAAAAAAATTCAAGGACTGGGAAGATAGTTGAGGGCCGAGGCCCTGGGTTCAGTCCCCCGTACGGAAAACAAGCCCCAGTGAGCAGGAGGCCTGAGAAGTCACACGCCGCCCCCGCCAGCCTCCAGGTGGATCCAGAGTCAGCCCCTGCGCGGGGCGGGGGAGGGGGCCGGCCGCAGGCAAGGACGGCAGCGTGACCTTGCAGAGCCGCTGCTGGTGACAGCACAAGCCCCGCATGCCACTTGGAACAGGAGGCTGGCAGGGGGTGGCTGACCCCTGTCCAGGACCCAGCTGGCTGGGTCGGGGCTTGGCAGCTGGACCTCGTCGCCGCCTGCCCCCAGCCTGACGCAGGCAGGCGGGCCGGAGAGTGGCCGCCTGGGGCACCCCAAGGCGGGAGCTGGGTGCCACCTGGGAGTGGACGGGGAGGGGCTGGGGCTGCGGAGCACACAGGGTGCCGCCTGTCCCTGGGGTGAGGTCCTGGCCCCTGAAGGGCCTGTGCTTAGCTCAGGACCAGAGAGAAACCGGCGGCCTGGACTCTCAAACTTACCCAGCTTTAACAGAAAAAACAAAACCAAAAACAGAAACAAACAAGTGACCTGGGCCTGGGCACAGTGGTGCACGCCTCTGATCCCAGCCCTCTGGGAGGCTGAGGCAGGAAGACTGCACATTTGAAGCAGGCACTGGGCAACTCACAGCCAGAAATAAAAACGGCTGGCGGGAGCTGTCACCCGTGCAAAGTCCTGAGTTCAGTCCCCAGTACGAGAAACAAAAGCAAAACGAACACCGTCTCCCAGCAGCCAGGGGTGGGCCCATCTTTGGAGAAGCCCTCACTCGGCCAAGTGCTGTGTGAGGAAAGCCCGCCTCCGGCGGCTCCAGCAGCCCCGGGTGGGTCATGCCCGGGGTGGGGCCCACGCAGCCACACGCCCAGCGCTGAGGGTGGCCGTGTGAGCGTGCGGTGGGGGTTTGGCATGCTGCATGCCTCCTGCATGGTGACATGTTCTCCCTTTTTGTGCTTATCTGTGACACAGCCAGGCTGGCCTCCGAGTCTCAGGCACCCTCCCGCCTCGGGCTCCCGAGGGCTGGGACTGCGGGCCGGTGTGGCCCCCTCCCTCCTCTGCACGGTGCTGGCCGTGGACCCAGGGCCTCCTGCCAGCCGGGACACACTGAGGGCCGAGCCCCGCCCCAGCCTCCTTTCAACCCTTTAACGTTAAGCGCTGGGGGAGCCACCGTCCGATCCGTCCAGCTGGTCACAACAGGTGCGGCTGCCCTGGCCACACCAGGTCCAGGCGCTCGCTGCTTCCAGCTCTGTCCCCAGAAACCCCCGACCGTCTGAGGCCTGCTGCCAGGCTGCCCTGTCCCGGGGGACAGGTGGCGGGCGCTGAGAGGGGCCGGAAGCGCAGCTGCCGTCTGTCCATCGGCACACTGTGCCTGTCTGCAGGGTCACTGCCCACCCGCCCCGACTGACCGGATGTTGTGGGCCTACCTACCACTGATGGGGCGTCCGGGGGGCCGAGGCCGCGGTGAGATGCTCTGGGGCTGCCCTTCCGGGCTGTCCAGCACAGGCTGGCCGAAGATGGCCTCCAGCTCCTTGGCATCAGGTGGGGGGATGGGGTACCTGCCGATGGACAGCTCCACCAGGGACAGCCCCATGCTCCAGATGTCCGACTGCACCGAGTAGTGCGTACCCTGCAGCCGCTCCGGCTGGCGGGGGAGAAGGCACATGAGGTGGGGTGGGGGCGGGGCAGGGAGCCTGCCGGCCCTACCCAGGACGGGCTGCCCACTTCCCATGGCTGCACCCTGAAGAGCTGGGGACCAGCAAGGCCAGGTCCCCCCCACAGTACTTCCGGACGTGACCTGGGGCGAGGCTCCCAGCTAGTGCTTCTCCAGAAGCCCATGGGAGCCAGGTTGCTGGTGCACAGTTAGTATTATTTTGGGGGGGAGGGGGTTCTGGGGATCCAACTCACAGCCTCGCGCTTACCAGATAGGTGCTTGTGCTGCTGAGCTAAATCCCCAGCCCCCTTTTTTGACTTTCTGAGAAAGGATTCTGGGATGCGGTTCAGGCTGGCCTGGAACATAGGGATCCTCCCGCCTCAGCCTCTCAGTGCTAGGATTACAGGCCTGCTCCACCAGGCCCGGCACACCCAGCACTTCTGGAAGGGGTGACTGCCCAGGAAGACCAGGTTGCCCCTTTCCCGTGGGCACTCAGCACCTGCTCTTGTGAGGCAGGGCCCAGCACCCTGTCCTTCCCCAGGACACTGAGGGCCTGAGATCTCAGTTCAGCAATGAATCCTGTACTCGGGGCACCCACCCACCCCTGCCAATGGACAGCAGGCGACAGAGATGCGGGAGAGGGGGGTGGCACTGCTGGGGAGCCTGGCGGGTATGCAGGCCGGAGCTGGGACTCACAGACATGTAGGACCGCGTGCCCACAAAGGAGTTGGCCATGGAGTCGATGAGCTGCCCGCTGACCCCGAAGTCGCACAGCTTGATCTCCCCTCTCGAGTTGACCAGGATGTTGGAGGGCTTCACGTCTGGGGACAGGCGAGCGGGGCTGAAGGTGGCATGCCCAGCCCCCCGAGGCTGCTGGGCTGGGCTTGCGGGGCCTCCTTACCTCGGTGCATGATCTGGTGTTTCTCCCGGAGGTACGCCAGGCCCCGGAGCACCTGCGGGCCAGGGCGGTTAACAGGCGGCCAGGTGGGTAGTGGGGCTGCCACCCACCCCGCCCACCATGCCTGGGCCAGGCTGAGGGAATGGATTTTAGACTCGGACACAGGCCAAGGGGCAGGCCACAAGCCGCCCAGTCCTCACAGCACCTGTGGTGGCCGCACCTAGAGGAGGGGCTGAGTCAGGCCCGGGGGCACACTCCTGTGGCTCCACCACTTTGGGAGGCTGAGGCAGGCAGGAGGGTTACAAGCTCAAACCCAGCCTGGGCAGCTTCAGGAGACCTTGTCTCAACCAAGCAATATACAAAACGGCCGGGCTTGGAGCTCGATGTGAAGGCCTGGGTTTAATGTCTACAAAGAAAGTGACAGAAGCCCTTGAACTCACGAGGGAGCAGAGGCGGGCCGGCGTGCAAGCTCACGAGGACTCACCGCGATGCTGACTTTCCCCAGGATGTCCTCAGGAATGCGCTTGGCCTCCTTCAGCACCTGGTCCAGGGAGCCGCCGTCCTGGGGGCACGCGAGGAGACACCGCTGTGACAGCAGCAGTGCCCTTCTCAGAGGGCGGGCGGCGGCAGGCGCAGCACGAGGAGCTGCCCTGGGCTGGGACGAGGGTGGCCGTTCTGCCCCAGGCAATGCAGGGCAGGCCGGCGGCACCTGCCAGCCCCTGGCAGAGGCCAGGTGAGGACACAGAGGTGGGTCGGCCCAGAACACCCACAGGGAGCCAAACACCCTGTGGGAAAGGGGGGCTCCCAGGCCCAGGACCAAGTGGTGGCGACGGGAGCCAGAGCCAAGACTCAGCTCCCTGCGGACCCGCTGCAGGGGCCAGCCTAGGGCTCAGGCTGGCAAAGGCATCCTGCCCCCAATGCCCTCTCCCATGGAGGTGGGCGAGCTGACCCTGATGCCAAGGGGTCCTGCAGAGGGCACCCCAGAAAGGCCAGGATGGGGTTTGGGGGCACTGAGCCCATCTGCCATTGTGCCAGCAGGGAGCACACAGATCACCACCTGGGATGTGGCTCCAAATCCACCTAGTCTGCGACAGGCTGGCCAGCAGCCAACATGGGGACCAAAGCTCTGAGTCGCCTGCCTGTCTACAGGGCCAGTCCCAGGACACATGGAAGTGACATGGCCGTCTTCCGCTGTGGGCCGCCGGTCAGGAAACCAGAACCTAGACGGTGAAGCTGGGGAGTGGAAGTGTCCCCATCACACGCCTCTCTGGGACCCCACAGCGGCCCGCCCTCCTGGGACATTTCATTTCCTGTGGGGGAGGCAGGACAGGAGCCTGTGTCCTTTCTCTGCCCTGCACAAGCTCTGAGGTCCCTGGAGCCCACAGGTGACCTGGCCAAGCAGCTTTGGAAGGAAGGTGACAGTCACATGGCAAATAGGTGACGGGTGTGGCCGGGCGGGAGAGCTAGGGAGGAACCAAGCCAGCCAGGCTCGGAGCCGGCTGGGAGCCGGTTGGGCCGGGCGAGCAGGCGCCGCCGAATGTCGCATGTGACTGCAGCCGGAGCCCAGGGCCTTGGCACCGAGCTGCGGCCGGCCGTCTCATTTCTTCTTTTCTTTTGAGACCGAGACTTGTTAAATTACTACCTTGCCCAGGCGGGGCTTGAACTCTCAGCCTTCCTGCTTTGGCCTGGAAGACTACTTTTGGCTGGCTGTTTCTGTGTTGTCCGGCAGGGGATGGACATGCAGCCTAGGACGGCACTGACATGCTTTTCTGTCTTTCTGAGGCAGGGTCTCGCTATGCGGTTCAGCCTGGCCGTGGGCTCATCCTGTAGCCCAGGCTGGTCTCAAACTTGCAATGATCCTCCTGCCTCAGCCTCCCGAGTGCTGGTTTTTTTTTTAAGGCAGGCAGTCCCCAGGTAGCCCAGGCTGGGACTCACAGCTGAGCCCCACCCCACACCCAGCTTGCTCCGGGTTTCAAACAACTTGAGAAGAATAAAAAACAAAATAAAACAAAACAACAACGTCTGGGTTTTGTTTTGCTTTAAAACTGTACCCTCTGCTCCCCAGCTCCCTCTTACCCTTAACTGTCACAAATGTTAGCAGGACATATACTGGAGGGACACGGTGGCCTCCCGAGGTCACAGGTTTCTCCCTGGCCGTGGGGCTCGGGCGGGCACCCTGGCACCTCCACTCTGGTCCTCCACTGCCCCCCTCCAGGAGACTCTGTGGTCGTGACAGCCACAAATGCCGAGACTGGGGTCCGCGGACAGCGGGGGCGCCCTGAGCGCAGCAGGGTGAGCCACGGTCTGCCCGAGCTGTGACCCCACCTCACTCTGTTGTTTTGCACGGCCAGGCCGAGGCAGTGTGTGAGGACGGGGCTCCCTTTCTGTCTCTGCCTCTCCCTTCCTCGTTCCGCGGGTGAACCCAAAACTTCTGCATTGAGCTGCACCCCCATGCTCTCCCTTAAATTTGAGATGGGGTCTCGGTAAGTCAGTCACCTACTCAGACAGGCCCCAAACCCTGGGCTCTCCTGCCTCAGCCTCCCGAGTTCCAGGATTACACAGGTGCAACGCCACCCCCAGCGGGAGCTGACACGGCTACACCGACAGTGTGAGCCCACGCTGGGCCGGCCCGCCTCACACACTCCACATGCTTAGGGCGCGCTCAGCACAGGGGGAAGCAAACCGTACCGATCTGTGACCGATGCTACACACACGGAGGCGCGTGTTGCGCTGAGGCGGCGGCCTCTGCAGACACAGTGAGACACGGCGTTGGCTGGGACACAGCCGGGACCTCCTCCTAAACTAGGGACAGTCCGGCCGGGCGTGGTGGCCGGAGCCCTGCTGTCCTGAGCTCCAGGCACCTGGAGCCGCAGCCCAGCATGCGGGAGGCCGAGACGGAAGGATGCTGTGAGGCCGAGGCCAGCCTGGGCTCCATGTTGAGACCTTGTCTCCAAGGTTGCTCAGGGACACAGGGGTCCTGGGGTGGCTCAGCCCCTGCAAACAGTACTGGAGGTGGCAGGGCAGGGACCACTGCCAGGACAGGAGGTTACAACCCCCCCCCCCCCCGCCGGCTCAGCCCGTGTCAGCTCAGACTAGAAGCCCCGGTACCGGCACTGGGAGCCGCGAAGCCCCCGCTCCAGGGCAAGCACCGGCCCGCGGTCTCCGGCCCAGTAACAGAGACAAGGCAGACGCCAAGCAGGTGGATGGCAAACGCCGGGGAAGGCAGGGAGGACGGGTGGACGAAGCCACACAGGGCAGAGGGGCGGCAGCAGGACGAGGGCTGTCACCAGGTGCACGGTGGGCACCTGGCCCACCCAGGCCACAGCCTGACGGGCACTGACACCGATGTCAGCTGGCACAGGGGGCCTGGCACTGAGCTCCTCTAGGTGGCCCGTGAGTGACAAGGGCTGAAGGCCATCTCCAATGTGGAAACCTTGGCACACAGGGAAACTCGCAGACCGCCCTGGTAGGCACAAGGCCTGGGGTCAAGAGGGCAAGGGCACCCCTCTGCCCCTCCGGACTGGCCTGGTCCCAGCCCGCCAACCCTCAGGGCTGCTCCCTGGCCCCTGTCTTAAGATCAGCAGCCTCTGTGGTTTCCATTTTTAACCATCATTAATCCTGTCGGTGGCCGCTGGCACATCAGGCTGAGCTCCACCCCTCGCCTTTGTATTAAGTGAGATAGGACCTCGCTAAGAGCCTGGCCTCGAACTTGTGACTTTCCTGCCTCAGCCTCCTAAATGTTGGGATGACAGGGTGTGTGCTTCCACAGTGTACCCAGCACCTCCAGCTCCATTGGTGACAATGCAGTGATACACAAGGTGGGGGGATCCGTGGCTCCCCTCTCCTGCAGGGATCACCCCTAAGAGCGCTTTCTCCTGCCTTCCGATGCTGACCCTCAGAGACCCCGGAGCCTGCAGGGACCCCCACCCCAGGGTTAGGGCTGGACAGCCAAGCAGGGCTCTTGCTCAAACTTGCTTCCTGCCTTCCTTACTAAACTGTCGCAGGGGCCTGCGTGTTGGAATGGCAGCCACAGGACCCCAAGTGACGTGACAGCCGCCACATCCTGGTTTTGTAAGGGGAGCTGGCGACACAGCTGCTACCTGACACGGCTGGCCACACGTGTGGGGGCAGTGGCCGCCAACCACTTCTGATTCTGGTGCAGCGGATCCCATCCAGTATGGGGCCTGACAGCCCACCAGGGGCACGTGGGAGGCTGCCGGCTGCACAGCCAGGTGCCCGCACCCCACCTGGGCCTGGGATCCCCGCCTGGCTACCTCCTTGCCGCTCCGGAGGGGCGGGCGCCTGGGCACCAGGAGCTGCACCCCCCGGGCACCTCCCACTGTCCCGCCCCCGCCCCCGCCGCCTACCCACCATGTGCTCCATGCAGATGCTGATCTCGCCGTCGCTGTAGAAGGCCCCGTAGAAGCCCACGATGTAGGGCGAGTTGCACTCGTGCAGCACCTGCAGCTCGCGGATGATCTGGTTGCGGATGGCCGGCTTGATCTCCAGGTGGATGAGCTGCGGAGGGATGGGGCTGTGACGCTGGCCGGCCACAGCGTGGACCAACTCTGAGGACACCGCGGACGCTGCATGGGGCTCCACAGGCAGCAATGGCCAGGACAGGCGCAGCCAGGGACAGGAAGTGCACTCGGGGTGCCGGGGTATGGTGGAACAGATGACTGTCCACACAGGGCGGGCCACCGGGCAGGTGCTAACAGGAACTGCAGTAACGGACACACAGCACGGTGCACTTCCTAAAGGAGAGAGCTGCTGAGCCAGAGCGGAGCGGAGCGGACGGCCACCCCTCCAATCCCCGCACTTGGAGGCTGAGGCAGGAGGGTTGCACACTGGACCCAACCTGAGAAACATAGAACTTAATAAACCTGGACCTGGGGGCTGGGGATTCAGCTCAGCGGCATAAGCGCCTGCCCTGTAAGCAGGCAGTCATGAGTTCCATCCCTGGTACCAATAAAAAAGAAAAAGACAAAAAAATTTTTTTAAAAGATAAAAATAAATAAATAAACCTGGTCCTGAAATAAAAACAGACCTGGGGAGGCAGCTCAGTGAGACGGCCCTGGGTCCAATCCCCAGTACCGTAACGAAGCAGAACCCCAAGAGCTGGCTGCGTCACAAAGGAGGCACTGGGCCGCCTGTGAGTTACATCTCAGCCAGCTGTCAGACCCAGGGGTGACAAGGGCTCCACTGCCCCAGCCTGGCAGGGGTACGGGGAGCCGGGCTGAGACGGCGCAGCACCCGGCCTCGGCACTGCTGGAGGCTTCTCCTCCCCCACCGGGGTCCACGCGGACAGAGAGGACCAGCAGCAAACTCACCACTTTCCAAAGGCAAGAAGCCAAAGGGGCCTCTTGGAGATTCAGAAAAGCCAGGATAGAAAGGCCGCAGCTGCCACCAGCCACGGGGCCTGAGGGAAGGACGGGCCGGCCCCTGGGAAGACCTGTGCCGGGGGCCTCAGGCCCGTGGAGCTGAGGCTGGGGTGGCTGTCCACTGCCTTCGCTGACCACGCCAGCACCTGCCCAGAGCTGGCCTGCGCGAGAGCAAGCCAGGGCACGCGTACTGGGCAGCAGACGGCAGCCGGGTCAAAGCCCTGAAGGCACAGGCCAGCCCTTCAAGGACATCCCCCTCAGGGACACCAAAGGGACAAGGTGAGGGACAGAGAGCCGCCCGTCACAGGGCATGAGGGCACAAAGGGGCTGATGTGGAGTTGGGGGCAGTGGGGCTGAGCACGGCTGCAACTCAGGCTGCAGTGGGCAGCTGGGGCCTCCCCGCCCTCCCCAGGCAGCCCCACAGCTCCTGCTCCTGAGCGGCAGGTCTGGTTCATGAGTGCCATGGGCTGGACACTCAAGATGGCCCCAGGAGGCCACTCCACAGGGCCAGCTGGCGGGCAGTGTGGACGGGCCAGAACACCATTGTCCAAGGAGATTCAGTGCAAGCCCTGTATTGATTATAAATCACTAAGGTGATACTGTGACTACAAAGAAAAAAAAAGTAAAGCAGGCCATGGTGGTGGGACACGCCTGCAGCCCCCAGCGCTGGGGAAGGCTAAGGCAGGTCTTCCGCAAGTTTGAGCACAGCACGGACAACTTAGCAAGACTCCTGTCTGCAAACGACAAAGGGGGTTGGGACAGTAGGTCAAGGGAAGGCTCTCCCTCACAACCAGAAGCAAACGAAAATCAGCGGAGTGTGCTGGTGCATGCCTAACCATGCACCGCTACTAACGGAGGTTCAGGACACTGAGGCAGGACACTCATCTGGAATTCAAAGCCAGCCTGAGTTACACAGTGAGCTCAAGGCTGGTCTGAACTACACAGAGAGACCCCATCTCAAAAAAACCTAAAAGAACACCAAGGTAGGGGCTGGGGGTTTAGCTCAGCGGCATAAGCATCTGCCTTGCAAGCAGGCAGTCGTGAGTTCGATCCCCAGTACTGATAAAAAGAAAAAGACAAAAAAAAAAAAAAAAAAGAACACCAAGGGGAGTGGTTTCATTTCAGGTGGGGCATCTCTAATCTGAAAATCTGAAGCTTTTTTTTTGTTTTGTTTTTTTGCAGTGATGGCAGGGGGGGGGGGCGCCAGGGTCTTCCACATCCCCAGAGAGGGCTGACCACATCCCCAGTCACTAGGAAGACAGCCAGGAAGTTTAGCTATGAGCCATTTGAGATTAGGAAAGCGAAGGTGACAGAACCTACGCAAATATTCCAAACTCCATCCCAAAAACCATCTCAGCTGGGTGTCACGGCGCACACCTGTAATCCTAGCACCTGGGAGGCTGAGGCAGGAGGATTGTAGTGAGTTTAATTAAGGCCAGCCTGGGCTATGTAGTGAGAGCCTGCTTCAAAAACCAAACCAAACCAAACTCTAAACGGGAAAAGCTTCTGGCCCTAAGTATGGGATACTACACGGGTGTTTTGCTGAACTCAATATATCAAAAGAACTACTGCTGTTTGTTTTGTCCTTCTTTTTGGCAGCGCTGGGGACGGAGCCCAGGGCCGCTGCACGAAACTCTACCTCCAGCCCTTGGTATTTTCCGCTGTTGTTGCCTGGTGGCCCCATCTGCCCAGGGGCTGCCACAGCGACAGCCCAGCTCTGACGAGAACGTGACGAGCCAGAGGCTACACAGTGCAAAGCCCCCAAGAGCGCGTGAGACTTTACGGGAGAAGGCAGCAGTGTGGTCCTCAGCTCCCCTGGGATCCCGGAGTCCTGACCGGGAGACGGGAGACGGGGAAAGGAGTCGGGGCTTCCTGACTGCTGCCGTGTGCAGATGCTGTGGGCAAGAGGGGTTTCCACAGGCAGCGGCAGTGGCAGCTGAGCTTGGCTTTGCTGGTTCCGAGGATAGCCAGGTTTGTAGAGTGAGCTCATGGCTGTGACCAGAAGCCACTACTGAGAATTCCGGAGCCAGGCACGGTGATGCATGCTTGTCATTTTAGCATCTGGGAGGCTGAGGCAGGAGGATCTCAAGTGTGAGGCCAGCCTAGGCAATTCAGTGACTTGGGGAGGTCTTGTTTCAAAAAAGAAAAAAGGCAAAGGAAAAAAGAAAAAAGAGGGAGGGGGGGGCCTTGAGAGGCAGCTTAGTGGTACCTGGTACCAATAAAAAAGGCCTTGGCTTCAATCTCTGGTCCTTACAAAAAAAAAAAAATCTCACGTTGTTTCCACGAATGCTGCGGCCTGGCCCTGCCAGGTACGAACTCTGGAAAGAGGGACAAAGACTCTCCTGGTCACAGCCAGCCACTGGAGGGAGAGGACAGGGCGGATGCCACCCCCTCCCTGGGCTAGGTCTGGCATGATCCGAGCCACATCCTGAAGAATCACAAGTCACAGCCCACAGCCTGGGAGCTGGGATTTGGAAAGCACAAGGGTGACCCAGACCATATTTATAACAGTTATCAGAAGCGCGAGCGGCAGCCACAGGGGCAGTACAGGAGCCCCTCCCCGGGATGGAATCCCCTTGTCTCTTCCGACCTGACCCCTGTCCACAGTGGGTGCAGCGACGGTATCTGGGGACCATTCTGTGTGGCCCTGAGCGGAGAGCCAGAGAGGTGATGTGCTGGGAACTTTGGTGCAATGGAATCTGGATGCTCAGCCCTGACAGTGCCATTGCAAGGTTCTGCACCCACCCCAGACCCTAACCCAACTAGGCCGTGGGTTTCTGACCCATATGGCGGAACTGGATTTCCCCCTGCAGGGGGACTGATCTCAGGGCCTTCACTCCGAAGTAGATTCTCAACCCTTTTCCAGTTTTCAGACAGATCTGACCAAGTCACTAAGTCTCCCAGCTTGGGTCTGAATTTGTGATCCTCCTGGCTCAGCCTCCTAGTGTGCTGGGATAACAGGCATGGGCCACCACACTCACTATGATCTGGATTTAGATGCGAAAACGTGAGGGGCCAGCATCAGCTGTGATTTCCTTTGCAAAATGGGGGAGGCAGTCCGTGGTCCTGAGCTCACTGTGTGACTCCAGAACTGCACAGGTAAGGGCAGGAACGTGGGCATGTGACTTGGGACCCAGGTCTCCCAGGGGACCAGGGTCTGGGAGAAGCCTGAGGGCCCACCAGGGAGCAGAAATAGTTACAGATGAGCAAAAGTTGGAGAGTGTAGTTTTCTCAGGCCTTGCAATCTGGTGGGCTTGGTGACCTCCTGGCAAGTCACATGGCTCAGGATAAGCCCTGCAGCGGAGCGCACTAGGGCCACAGGACGTGGCAGGCCCACACTGCCCCACTCCTGCGCCGCTCTGCACCTGGACCTCTGGCTCCTGCAGCCCTGTCATGGCTCATTATGCATGGGGACACAGGCAGTCCACACCCAGCGCAGCAGGGGCCACCCGAAAGCACAGAGCACGGGGTGGGGTGGCCTGTGGCCCTGTGTACGTCTCTGCTCACCTTCCGGGCCATGATGAGGCCCGACGGTCTGTGCTGGACCTTGGTGACCACGCCGCCATTGCCGGCTCCCAGCTCTGAGATCCGTTCAAAGTCGTCGTCCTTGAGCTCGCCGACCTTGGCCTTCTGGGTGAGGAAGGCCTCGAGCCGCTTCTTCTGCTGCTCATCTAGTTCCAGCTCCTCCAGCTTCTTCTGCAGGTCCGCCAGGTTCGCCCTGCCAGGAGCCCAGGGGCCAGGGTCAGCAGGGACCTGAGAGTCCACACAGTGGCCATGGGCCAGCTCCCGGGAAGACACAAAAGGGACCTGATTCCTGCACTCAACACCTCACCAGCTAGCAACTGTTTCTTCTCTCTCTCTTTTTTTTTGGTCTTTTTGAGACCGGGTCTCACTGTGCAGTTCAGGTTGGCCTGGTGCTCACCTTGAAGTCCAGGCTGGTCTCGAACTCACAACAATCCTCCTGCCTCAGCCTCCCGAGTGCTGGGATTACACACACGCAACACCATTCTTGGAAGCCCTCTTTACTTTTTATCCTGAGGTAGGGTCTCCCTAAATTGCTAAGTTTCCTATGCTGGGCTCAAACTCGTGACCTGTAGGATGGGGAGCAATGATGAAGCAGAAGCAAGTGCAGAAGACAGAAACTGCACCATCTGCGCACGTGTGAAGATGGGCGCGGGAGGAAGGCTGGGCGAGGAATAACTAAGACAGTGGAGAGCATTTTCAGAGCATCAAGTACCGCCGCGCGCTCCTGCCACGCTGTTACACACTAACGCTATTCCTAGTATGCATCGCACAACACGCCCGCAGTTCCCAACCCCAATCAGCACCAGGCGAGCTTGTGCAAGCCTGTCCATCCCAGCAGTCTGGGAGGCTGAGGCAGGAGGATCGCATGGTTGATCTCAGCCTGGGCAACTTAGTGAGATCCTGTATTGAAATAAAGTATAAAAAAAGGGCTGGGGTGGAACTCAGTACAGAGGGTCTGGGTTCCATTCCTGGGTACAGCAAACTAATAAATTTCAATGGGTAACTAATATAAAAACACAAATGCTTGCTTATTTGAGTTTTCTGGTATTAAGCCTGAAACCCAGACTTGGCCCTGCACGGTTCCCAGGCTCCTGGACTTGGTTATGTCATAGAGGAAGGACTCCAGGGGTCCTGGTCACCCAGGTGTGCCGCCCTCGAGATGCCAGGATGGGCTAGCGGCACAAAGGGTGTGTCGGCAGGAAGCTTCAGGTCCTGAAGCTCTGCTGTTCTCCACTTACACAGCTGCGAGCCGGGACACATAGACCCGAGCAGCCGTAACCAGCCACTGGTGATGTCACTTGAGCTGGTGCTGCAATGAGCTGGCTGGCAGGCACCCCTTCCCGGGTGGGGGACACCTCGATGAGGCCCCACTGTCACCTGGGGAGGTGGAGCTTACGGAGCCACAGCCCCGAGAGGTGGAGCAGGCCTGCAGGGGCTGCTACCTTGCCGGAGGTCACATACCAGGAAGCCCCTGAGCCAGCGCTAGAGCCTGAGCAAGTGCCCGGAGCACACCTGTTCCACAAATGCCAGGATGTTGCAACGCCAAGACACAGAGAGGCACAGGAGGGGGACGAGGGATGACGCCAAGTGAGCGAACAAACGCATTATTCACTGCTGGGCTGGTGAAGCAGCTCTGATGTGACATCAAGGATGCGTCTGGAGCCAGCTGGTTACCCGGCAACGCTGGGATTACAGGCCTAGGCGCTGACACCTCCACTTTTATTCTTTAAGACGCAGTCTTGAGTCGCTCAGACTTCATTTGAACTTGTGATTCTCCTGCCTCAGCCTCCCTGTGTGCTGTGACAACTGACAGGCATGGGCCCCATACCTGCCAGCCATGGCCCTATGTCTGCTCTGATGTTTACCCACAACATACGCAACAAGAGACCCTACCTCGGAGGCTGAAGCAGGAGAGTCGTTGTGAGTTTCGAGTTCGCGACCAGCCTGGGCTACAAAGTGTGCTCAAGACCAGTCAGAACTATATAGCGAGACCCTGTCTCAAAAAGACCCCCCCACACACAAAAAATAAATAAAGAGTCCCTACCTCATTTGGGTTGAGTGGATCAGATCACCAAACACGTTCACATGGGGACAAACCCTAGACACCCAGGCTGGCATCAGGAACTGAGCTAGATATCACTGTGGTGTGACCCAGCCCTCCCCTAACTCTCAGAGACCCCTGTTTACTTCCTAGGATGCACCCCCACTCATCTCTTACAATGTCTCCCTTGAGAACTCCCTCACCCCATCTTTTCCCTGCAGGGATCTCCTTCAGCCTGATCTCATTAATCAGGAAACCTGACCTGGTCCTGTCGCTACCCCGATTTTGCACTGTGGGACCTCAGCCTAAGTCTCTCCCTGGGGACCACTCACCCCCTCCTGTCCTCTAAGAGACTTCCCTCACCCTAATTTTACTATTTAGGGATCGCTCACCCTCCTTTTGCTATTCAGGAGTAGCTGCGACCCATCTTTCCCTACAAGGCCACCCTGCATCTGATCCCATTATTCAGATCCGCCTCAACTCTTCCTCTCTTCGCAGGGAATCCCCGCTCGTCTCCATCACTTCACTCACAAACCCCTGATCCTATTCTTCCCCCTCACGAGCTCCGACCCTACTGCATTTTTCAGGGACCCCCTCCATTCCCTCCGCTACTCCCAGAACCCCTCCACCTTCACCTCAGCAGTCGGGGACCCCCTCATTTTGTCATCTCTTCTGCACCCCGGATCATCCCAATTTCCCTACTCGGGGACCCCACAGCCCATCTTCTCCCTGTAGTGTTCCCCCCTTCCCCCGAGCCTGGTTTCCCTACTCGGGGACCCCTCATCCTGTCCCAACCTCTCAGAGATCACTCACTTCCTTGCTCGGGGACTCCCTCCCTGTCTCCCCCTGCAGATGCATCTAGCACCCTGACTTTTCCTCCAGGGATCGCAGCACCCCGATATCGCTGCTCAGGGACTTCACTCATCTCTCCCTTCTTTCCACTCTGGACTCCCCCCCCTCACCTCCTGGGGACCCCAGTCACCCGATCTCCTCAGGCCCCGCCCCCTCGAGCCCCCAGCCCTGTTCTGAGAGTAGCGCGCGCCCGCCACTCACTCGGAGGCGCCCTCGCTGGTGGGGGACGGGCCCTCGGCGACGGTGGGGTTGATGGTGAGCGCCGGCAGCACCGGCTTCCTCCGGGCCAGCATCGGGGCTCCGCGGGCCGGTGGCGGCGGCGCCTCTAGCCGGGGCCCATAGGGGGCGGGCCGCGAGCGGGCAGAGCGGGCGGAGCTGACGCGAGCCCGGAGCTGCGGCCGCGGCCTAGGGCGGCGCCGGGGTAGCCAGGGGCGGGCGGTCAGGCGGACCAGGAGTGGGAGGGGTGCACCGAGGACGCCGGGACTGAGGTAAAAGCGGCCGCTGACGCCGCAGCCAGAGAGCCGGGAGGCCGAAGGAGAGGAGGGGGCGACCACGAGATCGCGCGCCGGGCTCTCGCGAGAGCAAATAAGCGCCGCGAGCTGCGACGGACCCCGCCCCTCAGGCGCGGCGGGTGCGCAGTCACTCGACTCCGCCTTCCCAAAGAGAAAAGGGCGGAAGAGACAGGAGGTGGCACTCCGTAGCCGGAGTGCGCGTGCGCATGTGCTTGGGGGCGGGGCGAGGGTTGTGAACGCGAACCAGGGGGCGGGCTGGGCAGAGGCGGGAGCGCCCGGGTCACAAGGCTTTAGGGCGGGGCCTGAGGGAGCCGAGAAAATCCCTGGGGGGTGAGAGCGCCACCCAGGTTCAATTTAGACTTTCTGTTTTTGGTGCTGGAGACTGTACCCAAGGTTTTACACTGAGTTACATCCCCAGCCCTTTTTTTATTTTAAGACAAGATCTTGCTACGTCCCTGAGATGCCCAGGCTGGCCTCCAACTTGGGATCCTCCCGGATCAGGGTGCTCCAGGGTGTGTGTCACCGCCTGGATTTGCTCTTTTTGCCAAATACGGGTTGCACACAGGCACTATCCCCTTAGGATATCGGTTACTCTGGTTCTGGCCCTGAGAGGGAGATTACGTGAGAACATTGAAGGTTTTTTTTTTTTAATCGGTACCAGGGATCGAACTCACGACCGCCTGCTTGCAAGGCAGGTGCTTATGCCGCAGAGCTAAATCCTTAGCCCTCGAACATTGAAAATTTTTAAAATTTATTTTACTTGTGTTAAAATTGTATATGATTGTTGTGATCATGCTAAATATTTATACTGCAATATAACAGAATATAATGCATACAAATATAGTATTTATATAGTTCAGGGGGTTGTAAGTGCGTTTTCAGGGTCGTGCAGCTGTCCAGTAAAAGTATCTACACTAAATACTAAATTCCCATCCCCATTCTACTTTATTTTGATTTTATTTATTTGTTTACTTAATGTTTTCGAGACAGGATCTTACTATGCAGTTCAGGCTGGCTTTGAATGCACAATGTGCCACAGATTGACCTCGAACTTGTGACAATGCTCCTGACTCAGCCTCCTGAACACAGGTTATGTGCCGCCATACCTGGCTCCCCGATGTCCGAGTAGTTTACTAAATTTAATTGTTTTTTGTTTTTGGGACAGAGTCTTCTTATGCAGTTCGGGCCGGCCTTGAGCTCAGTTTGTAGCTCAGGCTGGTCTCGAACTTGCAGCGATCCTCCTGCCTCAGCCTCCCAAGTGCCAGGGTTACAGGCATGCACCACCATGCCCAGCTATAAATTTATTCTTTTATCAGTTTGCAGAGCCCTTTGTGGGCGGGTCCTGGTACACAGTAGAAGCTGGTAATGTAGCTGAATGCTGGGGAATTGCTTAGCTCCCATGGGAGCCTGGTTTCCATCCCCAGCACTAAAAAAATAAAGACACGGTAAAATACATGTATCGTGTATTTTTACACAATCCACCTGTTCTCTCAAGTGCAAGTTTGTAAGGACAGCTGGGCTTTGGGGAGAAGTGTAGACGGGCGGAATTTCTCACTGAGGTGCTTTGCAGTTTGTACCTGTCCTCGGTTCCCACCCCACAGGGAGTGGCAGGACACGCACCTGGCCTCGGGGCAGCCTTACCCTTTTCTAACTCTGGGTGTGGTCCTGATTTCTTCCTTGGTGCCCACATTTCATTGGATTTTCACTTGGTCTGTGCAATCTTTTTATTGAGCTGTAACACTTACCGGAACTGCACCAATACCTGAATGCAGAATTCACCGAACTTTGACGGTTGTCTACACCTGCAATGACTATTTCTGTCCCCAAGAAAGTTTGCTCACTATCTTTTTAGTTAATCCTTCCCTCTGCCTGCAGCTAGCCAGCAACTGGTGTGTCGGTAAATGTTTAACAATGTGATTTTAAAATAAGAGAGAGAGCTGGGTGTGGTAGTGCATACCTGCCATCCCAGCTGGAGGAGGGAGGATCCGTGTGAGTTCAAGGCCAGCCTGAGCTACATAGTGAGAGAGAGAGAGAAGGAGAGAGAGAGAGAAAGAGAAGAAAAAGAAGAGGAGGGGAGGAAAGGAGAGAAGACGAAGCCAGTTTGTAGCATCTGCCCATCTCTGTGGTACGAACACCCTATTTTTCACGTCAGCAGAGTTTTAGCAGCTATGAACTCGGGGGAAAGGGCTGGTTCGGTGGCACAGTGCCTGCTGGGCAAGTGCAAAGCCCTGAGTTCAATTCCTGGTACAAAAAAAATAAACAAGATCTTGGGAAAGGGCAGGAACTGTGAGCACGTGTGTGGGCTGCGCCCTCTGCCCCAGGCATGAGCCTACGCTGTTATTAATTTTTATTTCGAGCCCCATGCATCAGGGTCTTTCTGATGTGTGTGGGGGTCCTGGAGAGGGAGCCCAGGGCCTTTGCACTGAGCTACACCCCAGCCCTTTTGATTTTGAGACGGGGTCTCCGTAAGTTATCCAGGCTGGGCTGGAGGTCCTCTGGCCTTGTCTTCCTGTATTCCTGAGATGACAGGTGTGAGCCACCGCCTGGTTTTGGACCTGGAATAGAGTGCTGGGCCGGTCGTGAATGTTTGTTGTTCTTGAGGCAGGGTCTTGCTAGGCAGCTCAGGCTGGCCTTGGACTCGCTGTGCAGCCTAAGCTGCCCTCAAACTCACAGCGACCCTCCTGCCTCAGCCTCCCAAGCACGACAGGTGGGTGCACCACTTCCGGTCAGGGAAGGCGGGGACCCCCCCCCCATCAGTCAGTCCAGCCCCATGTGGTACCTGGACAGACGGACGGGGCGTCCTTGCATCCAGTGAGGCAGAGCGGGTCCCTGACTCAGCTCTGGTTATCAGTAGGGAGCTTTATTGTTGGGGTCACAGGGCAGAAGCGCACCCCACCTCCTCTATCTTTGCCCTGCGACCTCCCCGCCGTCCACCTCTCCGCTTATCGCTGTGCCCAGTGACATGTTTCTTAGTACATCTATTCCGGTTCCCGAGGCACCAGTGTCAGCGAGCTACCTAATTGCTTTCTTGATAGTTTCCATCCAAGGTGACCTTTATCTTACTCGGGCACAGAGTGTGCCCTGTTGCAAGCGAGCATTCTATCTGGAAAGACAGCGTTATCTCTCTCACCTGGCCAACAGGGTAACTGCCAGAACGGAGGACCACGCCATTTTGCTTTTTTTATTTACTCAGGTGTCCCCCCCGCCCAAATAAGGTCTTGCTATGTAGTCCAGACTGGATTAGAATTCACTACATAGCTCTGGTTGGCCTTGAAATCATAGAGAGCCTCCTGCCTCAGCCTCCCAAGTGCTGGGATTACAAGTGTGCGCCACCACGCCCAGTCAGACTGGGCCACTTTGGAAATCAATTTAGTCCTGTCTTTAGTACCCAGCAACCTGGCAAGAGACGTCCTGTGTTTTGTTTTGTTTTGTTTTGTTTTGTGGTACCAGGGACCGAACTCATGAGCTTGCGCTTGCCAGGCAGGTGCTAAGCTAAATCCCCGGGCCCTATGTTTGCGACTTTTATGAAAGCCAAAAATTATTCCAAGTTTCAAAGTTTCAGAAAGGATAATGGGATGTTTCTCAAAAAATTAAAAATAAAATTGCCATGTGACCCAGTAATTTTACCCTTGGTTATTTGCCTAAAAGGATTGAAAGTTGCTGGGCCTGGTGGCCCATGCCTTGGGAGGCTGAGGCGGGACGATCACAAATTTGAGCCCAGTTTGGGCAATTTAGTGAGACCCTGTCTCCAAAGGGCTGGAAATGCCCTGCAGCTCAGTGGGAAGCCTTGGGTTCAATCCCAATACTGAAATAGAGAGAGAAACAGAGGCAGAGAGAAAGAGAGAGAGAGACAGAGACAGAGACAGAGACAGAGAGAGATTGTGGCCTGGGTTACCTGGGCTACACAGTGAGTTCAAGGCCAGCCTGAACTGTGTAGCGAGACCCCAGTTAAAAAGAAAAAAGAATAAAAGAAATTTTATGTTATGTATGTTTTCATAACTTTTAAAAACATATTCAATTTTTTTTTCGGTACCAGGGAGTCAACTCACGACCTTGCCCTGCCAAGCAGGTGCTTGTGCTGCTGAGCTAAATCCCCAGCCCTGCTTTGTTTTTCTTTGAGGGAGGGTTGTACTGTATGGTTCAGACCAGGTTTGAGCTCACTGTGTAGCCCAGGCTGGCCTTGAACTTGCAGCGATCCTCCTGCCTCAGCCTCCCTAGTGCTGGGAGGACAGGTTTGTGCCCCATGTCTGGGTCAAAATGACTTTTGTCAAGTCTGGTTGTTTTTGACACAGAGTCTCCTTCTGGATTGCAATCTAGCCTTGGATTCGTGGTGATCCTCCTGCCTCAGCTTCCAGGGTGCTGGGGTGACTGGCCCTTGCCATCATGCCCAGCCCCATCACACATTTCATGGAGGTTCGAGCTCCAGCAAACAAGCTTGGCTTCCTCCCTCCCCTGAGAGTGATTAAAACGGCCCGGACTGGCACACCACGTCCCGGACAGCAGCCAGGACACAGACAGGACTTCAGCCCAGCTGTGTGGCCAGCTGCTGCTCCTCGCAGGCCAGAGCCCATCGTTAAAACCTTAGGAATGGCTGTGGAGAGCTGTTAGGAAAAATCAAATCAAAACAGCCACGCTTGGTGGCGCACATCTGTTATCCCAGCCACTGAGGAGGCTGAGGCAGGAGGATCTCCAATTCAAGGCCAGCCTGGGCGACTTAGGGAGATTCTGTCTCAAAATAAAAGATAAAAAGGAGCCGGGGATGGCCACCAGCCTAAGGTGAAGCAGCCCCTGTGTTCCGTGATCGGTTCTGTCCCCCCCCAGTGCCCCTGAGATGCATCGGGTGGTGCTAAGCTCCGTCTCCCCCCTTGGGGCATTCGTGCCAAGTTCACCCTGAGAAGCGGGTGCAGGAGGGGGCGTTCATACCTGGAATTTGGCAAATGCTCTAAATAAGGTCCTGGATCTTTGCTTGCTTTGTTGGTTGGTTTGTTTTGAGTTGTTTTGTTTGTCTCTAGATCAAGGGTCAGCAGTTGGGCAGGGGTAAAGCGCCAGGCAGTGAGTCTGACCTGCTTTGCGGCCCGGCGCCCCTGGGCTCAGTTAGCAAACTAGGACAGCAGCTTCCCCCGACACCGACCCAGTGTTTGTGGTGTGTGCCAATAAAACTTTATTTTCATGAACAAGTGCTAGGTCATAGCATGGCAATTTGTGGTCTAGACTTAAGAAAGTGGAACAGTAAATAATGCAGACTCAACTTCAAAACGTGACATGCCGAGGGTGTGGCTCAGTGGCACAGCGCCTGCCTGGCAAGTGTGAGGTCCTGAGTTCAAATCCTGGTACCAAAAAAAATGTGCCAAGTCTGTGTGTGTGGTGGTGGACCCCTGTAACCCTGGAACAGAGGACACAGCTACTGCACGCCTGTCATCCCAGCACTTGGGAGGCTGAGGCAGGAGGATCATTGTGAGTTCGAGACCAGCCTGGACTACACAGTGAGTGCTCAATAGTGCACTAACTTATAAATATTCATTCAACAAACATCTATCCAGGGTCTGGATTGAACGAAGCAAAGAGCACAATCAGGAAGATAAGGATATTTCATTAAAAAAACATGGGCTAGCCAGGCAGAGTGGTGCAGGCCCTGTCACCGGGGTACTCTGGGAGGCTGAGGCAGGAGGATGAAACCAGGTGCTTCAGTACTCAGAGGGAGGAAGGAATGTGGGAAGCGCCAAGCAGGGAACAGGATGTGCGAGTCCGCAGAGGTCACGCAGCTCCGTGCAACTTCTGCAGCTCCTCTTGGGTGTTGTAACTTCGTCTCATGACCTGAGTCATGGCTGGGGCCGAGGCTGGGTCTTCCGGCTCTGCCCACGAAGCTCGATCAGCTCGGCTGGGAGGGAAATGAAAGGAATTAGATTGGGGGCTCACTGTGTAGCCCGGGCTGGCCTTGAACTCACAGCAATCCTCCTGCCTCAGCCTCCGGAGTGCTGGGATGACAGGCGTGTGCCACGACGCTCAGCGAGAGGGACACAGGGTGAAGAAGCGGGTTGGGGGTCGTGGGTCGCGGACCCCGCAGAGCTCGGGGTAAAGTTTGCAAGGGCGGGAAGCCGGGGCTGCAGTAGCCAGAGGCAGCCGCTAGAGGGCCCAAGGAGCTGAGTGATAGGCCCGCCGGTCCAGGGTTAGGAGTGGGGTGGGGGAGTCTAGGTCTGCACCTGGGGGACCCCTGCCACACTCCAGAGGTGGAGGCTTGGAGAGGTGGAAAAATTCGGGCGTCAGCTAGCAAATTCCACTGCCGTCCCCACCCCAGGTACTGGGGTTGGAACCCTGGACCTTTGCACTGAGCTACGCCCCCAGCCCTTTCATTTCATTGTATTTCATTTTTTTGAGATAAGATCTCACTGAGTTGCGAAGAAGTTGCTGGGCTGGGCTCAAACTTTGCAACCCTCCTGGCTCAGCCTCCCACAGAGCAGGGCTCGCGGGCAGGCACCGAAGCGTCTTCCCTAAAGAGCCATAACGCTACCGTCTCTGTGCAGACTTTCCCGTGCTGCCCCGTCTGGCAAAGGATCGTGCGTGTGAAGAAATCTTTCTTCGGGGCTGTGGGGGAGAGGCTGACTGGTAGAATGTTCAGTCCCTAGCACGTACAGCGCACACACACAGACCGAAATGTGAATGTCATATACAGTCTTCCTGTGAATAAATCATGAAATGAATTTTCTGTTGTTGTAAACCTTTAAAAATGTAAAAAATTTAAAAAAATATAAAAGTAGCACTCAGGGAGGCTGAGATAGGAGGACTGCAACTTCAAGCCCAGGCTGAGGTATTCAGCATCTTTTGATTATTTTTTGGGTACCAGAAATTGAACCCAGGACCTCTCGCTGGTCTGGCAGATATATATATATATATATTATTTATTTATTTATTTAGGTCAGGCAGCACCTAGTTATAATTTGAATCTAAAGTGTACTCCAAAGCTCCTGTTCTAAAGGCTTGCCGCCCCCCCCCACCCCCCCGCCAGCTTGGTGCTGCCGGGAGGTGTTGGTACCTTTAAGGGGTGGGGCTTAGCGGGAGTCTGTGAGTCACTGGGGGCGTGGCCTGTAAGGAGCCTGTGGGGCTTCCCAGGCACATGTGGGCTCCCCCCAATCAGATAGAGCAGAAAATGCTGCAGCAGCTGGCCGCGGTAGCGTCCCATGGAAATCCCAGTTCCTGGGGAGGCTGAGGCAGGAGGGTCTCTTTCAGGTTCAGCATGGCCATCTTAGCCAGACCCTGTCTCCGAAAATAAAACAAAACAAAAAATTGCAGCAGTCCACGCTCTGCTCCTTTATATTTCTAATCTCTGTGGTACTGTTTACTATTTGTACATTTATTTATTTGTTTTGCAATCCTGGGGATCCAACTCGGGGCCTTGAATTCTAGGCAAGTGCTCAACCACTGAACCACGTTCTCCTCCCCCCCCCCCCCCCCCCCGGCTTACAGTGTTTGTTTTCAAACTGTTTAAACAGGAGCATGTGTAAGGACAGCCCTGTCATTAACAGGAATCCTGTGCATGTTTAGCTCAAAAGATCTGGAAGCGACCTTGGCATGGTGGCGCACACCTGTCATCCTGGCATTTGGGAGGCTGAAGCAGAAGGATTGCAAATTGGACAGTTGAGTGAGCTCATGACTCAGAACACATTTGGACAGGATGAAGCCGAGCTTGGTGGCTCATGCCTGTCATCCTAGCATTCTCCTAGGAGGCTGAGGCAGGAGGATCACCTTGAGTTCAAAACGAGGCTGGACTATACATAGTGAGTTCAAGGCCAGTCTGAACTACATAGCAAGACCCTGCCAACAAAACAAAACAGGAACAAGGAAGGGATGTACCCCAAGGGTACAGCATTTGCCTAGCATGGGTCCAATTCCCAATACCATAAAAAATGCAAATTCATGTCTGTAAATAAAGTTTTATTGGCACACAGCTCCGTGTAACCATTTGCATACTATCCCAGGCTGTCTCTGCTCTGTAACAGCAGGGCTGAATATTTGACTGCTCTTCAGTCTGCTAAGCTGAAAATATTTACTTTCTCCAACTTTCCAGAAAACGTTTGTTGACCACGGGCTCAGATCAACACCGGTTTCGCAGAGCAGGTGTGTTTTATCGTCCACAGGGTTCACTATTTCCTGTACACGTTGAACCTAAAAGAGGCGGAGAAGCCGGGCACAGTGGGGCCCGCCTGTAACCCTAGCTCTTGTGAGGCCCAGGCAGGGGAATCCTGGGAGTTCAAGGTCAAGCCTGGACCACACAGACTCAGTGAAAACAAACAGCAGAGAAAATATCCCGCACTCACTGGGGCTTGGAGGATTGAAGGCATCCACTCACACACCAGCCTGGCATGCAGTAGGTGCTCAGTAAACACCCGCCCTGGCTTTGATTGGGCATTGGCCTAGGAGCTCACCCATGGCAAGGAACAGGAAAGGCAGGAGGCAGTTCGCATGTGTGTGTGCTCACAGCATGCAAACTGTAAGCCTATCAAAAATTTACTTCCCTTCTTGAAATCGAGATCCTCCTGCCTCAGCCTCCCAGAGTCTGGGAGGACAGGTGTGTGCCAGCGTGCCCGGCCATGCATCCTTCTCTGCTCAGTTCTTCCTCAGCAGAGCCCCCCTTCCTCCTGCGTGGACCCCAGGTTGCAGGGAGAGGGATCATTCCGACCTGGCATCTTTAACAGCCTGGGGCGGCCACCAGCGCGTCTGATTTCCGAGGGTTAAACATTAACTTCCGTGTTTGCTGCCGGCAGGGGTCTGATGTAACCTTCAGCTCAGCCCCCGCCTTCTGCAGCTGGGGAAACGGAGAAGAGAAACTCTCTCCGGACGAGCTTTGTGCACATTGCTGCTGAGCTAGGGCTGGGGTTTAGGTTCCTCTTTATTTTTTGTGCAGACAAACTAGGATGACAGGTGTGTGCCGCCAGGCCACGCCCTACCACCTTCGTCATCATCCTGGTAGCCAATGAATGTGAAGTGACTGACGTCATCCTAATTTGCATGGAAAGACTTCCGCTAGGGGCTGGGGGTGTGGGTGGGGCTGCGGCTGAGCTGCGGGCACTTGCCCTCACTGGGAGGCTCTGGGCTGCATCTAGCACTCGGGAGGCTGAAGCAGGAGGATCGTTGCGAGTTCGACACTAGCCTGGGCTACAAAGTGAGCCCAAGGCCAGCCTGAATTGCACGATAAGACCCCGTCTCAAAAAGACAAAAAACAAAAACAAAAACAAAAAAAAAAATCTTCGGACTCCTTCCGTTTCCCAAGCAGCCACAGTTCTGGCGATCCAACCCCAGGCCTTCACATGGAGCTACATCCCAAGGGAATGTCTCCCCCCCCCCCGAAATAGATCTGGAAAAGAATCCAGAGGATGAGGGATGAAGGGAAGTGGGGACTCAGTCCTCCTCTTCCTGCTGAGAGGTGTCGCTGTGACCCTTGGACCCACCAGCCATAAAGCAATCCTGGAGAGGCTGGCTAGACAGGGAGGGTGGGGACTCTCCGGGGGAAGTCATCTTGCTGTGGGCTGTAGACATGGACTTAAAGAACACAGTGTCCCTGGGTGTGGTGGTGCACGCCTGTCACCCCAGCACTCCGGAGGCTGAGGCGGGAGGATCGCAGCCTGGACTACACAGTGAGTTCAAGGGCTGAACTACCTCTGGAGATCCAGCCTCAGAAAAACCACACGGAACCAAAAGAAAACAAACAAACAAACAAAAAACACAGGGTGTCCATGCCAGGTCTCACAGGAGTTCCAGCCTGCTTAAAAACCTCAGCCCAGCTGGCACGCCCAACCCAGCCTCGCCCCCAGGATGAGGTCACCTTCCTGCCCGGTTCATTCCACTCCAGCCCATGGCTACTGCTCCATGTTCCTTCAGCCTCGGGGCCGCCGCGCTGGCTGTTCCCTGGGCTCTACACACTGTTCCTGGGCCCTCTCCTTTGTCTCCCTGGGCCTTCACTTGGCCACTAGATAAACCCATGTCCATCCCTGTTTTCTCTCCTGGCTCTTCCCCTCTTCTTTTCCTTTTTGGCACTGGGGGTTGAATCCAGGGCCTCACACTGAGCACCATCCTGGCTGGCTCTATGCTTTATTTTGAGCCCGGGTCTCCCTAAGTCACTAAGTTCCCCAGGCTGGATTCAAACTTGCAGCCCGCCTGCCTGGGCCTCCCAGAGTGCCGTGACGGGGCGTGTCCCTCGGCCTGGCTCAGGTTTTTCCTTTTGATCTTACAGTGCCGAGGATTCGTTATGTATTCCATGCTGAACTCAAACGCTCTGTGGAGCCCAGGCTGGCCTCAAACTCGAGGCGAGCTCCCTGCCTCAGCCTCCCGAGTGCTGGGATACCTGCGCCCACCGTGCCCAGCCTGGTGCTTGACAAGTTGAATGGGCTGGTGAGATGGATTCTTCTTCCGCTTTACAGATAAGGAAACTGAGGTAGCCAAGTCATTTGCACACAGTTGTACAAGCAGCAGGGCTCGGATTTGAACCCAGGTCTGCTCTGCCCTACCTTGTGCAACCGAAGTATCAGGTATAAACCAGGTACAGTGGCCTCAAACATGACCGCAGTGCCAGCGGTGGTGCTGCACGCCTCCAAGCACAGCACTTGCGAGGCTGAGGCAGGAGGATCTCTGTGAGTTCAAGCCCCGCCTGGGCTCTCCAGAAATTTAAAGGCCAGCCTAAACTACGTACTGAGATCCTGTCTTGAAAACACGCAAGCAAGCGAAGGATCAAAAACAAATAAAAAAACAAAACATAATGTGACCCCAGCTCCTTGGGAGGCTGAGACGGAAGATCTCCAGTTTGAACCCAGCTTGGGCAAATTAACAGGAATCTGTCTCAACACAGAAAATGCAGGATTAGGGGTGCAGCTCAGGGTCCAGCACTGGCCTGGCTTCCAGGAGGCCCTGGGTTCCATCCCCAGCACTGCAAATACATGGATAAATAAATCTCATATCGATCAGTGCAGATACAGAGGATCACGTCTATGTGACAATAAAGTTTTATTTATAAACACAAGAGGTGGTCCAGAAGTAGCCCTAAGGGTCATGGTTTCTCCATGGACCCCTGTTTGAAGTTATATTTATGCACATTTGACCTTTCCTTCTACAAGTACTAATAGAAAGGGTCTGGGGATTTAGCTCAGCAGCATAAGGGCCTGCCTTGCAAGCACGTGGTCGTGAGTTCGATCCCTGGTACCGACAAGAAAGAAAAGTATTAATAGATGGCTGCTATATAGCAGGCCTGGCTCTGGAGAGGGGCTGAGGCACACAGAGTCTCCTTCTGTCTCTGCCAGGTGTGGTTCACTATAATCCCAGCGCTCGGGAGGCTGAGGCAGGAGGATCCTTGCAAGTTCCAGACCAGCCTGGGTCAGAAAGTGAGCTCAAGGCCAGCCAGAACTATATCCTGTCTCAAAAACAAAACCAAACAAGGAACGGCCTGACTTGGGGGAACAAAAAGCCCACTCTCATTTCTCTGCTTGGGATTTTTGTGCTTTTTTTTCTTTCTTTCTTTCTTTTTTTTTTTTTTAGATAGGGTCTTGCTATGTCGCCCAGGCTGGCCTCCAACTCCCAGTGATCCTCCTGCCTCAGCCTCCCAAGTCCTGGGATTGCAGATGTGTGTCACCTGCTACCTGGTCAGGCGGTCAGGGAGGGCTTCCTAAGGAAGCTGAGTGGTTTTTTAAAAATTGGAGTCAAATATCTTTCATTATGCACTAAGCTAAAGTCAAAATGGATGGAGCATCTCGCTATTAAAACAGAGATATTGGGGCCGGGGATGTAGCTCAGTGGCACAGCGCCTGCCTGGCAAGCGTGAGGCCCCGCATTCAAATCCTGATGCCAAAAGTACATAGATAAAAAAATCAAACATTCAACCTGCTGGAAGACAGAGTCGTAAAACTCTTGAAGACATTGGTGTAGGCAGAGACTTGATAAATACAACTCAGACTGCACAGGAGCTGTCACCGAGAATCAACCACTGGGATCTCCTCTGGTTAAAAAGCTTTTACATAGCAAGAGAAACCACAGAGGGAAGAGACAGGCCACAGTTCAGGGACAAATGTTAGCCAGCTGGACCTCAGACAAAGGACCAACATCTAGAACATATAAAAAAATCCGACTCCCCAAATTTAAACACCTCATCCGAAAACAGGCATCTGAGATGCATAAATACTTCTCAGATGAAGAAACACAAGCAGCAAATAAATATATGACAAATGTTCCACGTCGCTGGTCATTCAAGACACGCAAATTGAAACAACCGGTGAATGGATAACAATGTGGTTCTTGTACCTGGTGGAGTACTACTCAGCCATGAAGAAGGAAAAGCTCGAGACACGCCCAGGATAGTAGACGCACCTTGAGTCCGTACTCTTAAGTGACTGAATCCGACACGTGTAGACGCTGCAGTGTTTCTCTGGTGTAAGAAGCAAAAAGTGTAAATAGGGACCAAAATATATGGTGGATATTGGGAAGCAGGGAGAAAATATTCAAATGGGGGAGGGGAACCAGGGAGAGGGCGGAGGGAGAGAAGGGAAAAACGAGAAAAGAAGGAAAACGTGGAAACAAAGCTTTCATCAGTGTGAGAGGAGGACGGGGCAGGGGAAGTTACACCACGACAGAGACAAACCCTCTGTGATGAATGCCATCATCATGTTTGTCTAAAATGTACCCATAGCAGACTGGGGGTACCAATAACTGAGGGGGTACGGCACCTGTCTGGCAAGTGCAAGGTCCTGTGTTTGATTGTACGTACCAAAATAAATCAATAAATCAAATGTTTAAAAAATGAATGGATAAAATCAGATTGGAAATTTTTTTTCTTAAATTTGGAAGCAGAAAATAAATAGGGAGTTGAGTCTGAGCAGAGATTTGTGGCTAAAAGGCGTCGGCCACAGGGAGATCCAGGAGAGAGTGTCCAAGATTGGGAGCCCAGCAAGTGCAAAGGTCCTGGGGCAGAATCATGCCCCCTCTATGGAGCACTGGATAACGAGGATAAGGTGGTGTCGGCTAGGTTTCTTGCTATTACTGCTACAAATACCTGAGATCATCAAGGGTCACGGCACATCGTGGCTCCATTTTGGAGGTCTCACCCCACAGCCTGTCAGCCCTGTTACATTTGAGCCTGTGGGAGCACAGGTTAGGAAGGAGCTACAGCCTCTTGATGGCCTGAAAGCAAAGAGCTGAAGGGGGGGGGTGTTGTTCCTAATGGTCCCCTGAGGCCACGCCCCCAGTGACCTCACTTCCTTCACAGGCCCCGCCTCTTAAAGGTCCCACTTCCTCCCAGGAGCGCCAAACTGAGGCCCAAGGGCGCCAAACTGAGGCCCAAGGGCCTTTGGGGAATTTACACACATAAGCTGAGGGAGCTGAGGGAGGCTGAGGCAGGAGGGTTGTCACGAGTTCGAGTCCAGGATGGGCTACCTAAGGAGACTGTTTCAGAAAGAGAGAGAGAGAGAGAGAGAGAGAGAGAGAGAGAGAGAGAGGTTCAATCCCAGCCCACAGGGTGCTCACATCCCAGGGGATGAGAATGAGGGAAGACTAAAAGCAAATGAAGAAAAAAACTGCAAATAGTTGAGGCTTCAACAAAAGCCCTGACATGACGAAGAGGGTGGGCACAGAGGCTCCTTTGCTGGGGACAGGAGACGTGGCTCTGCAGCTATTTTTTGATTCATTAAACGGGAAACATTTCCGAATCCATCACCATCCTGATGCAGAGAGAAGGGGAGGGAGGGTGGTTCCGGGTAGAGGAGCTGGCAAGTGCAAAGGCCCTGGGGCAGGAAACAGGTAGCTCAATAAATATTTGTTGACTAAATGAATGACAGATGCTTTGGGAAGAAATTGATTGCAGGGATAGGGCAAAGGGGGACACAAGGAGGGCGACGGCTGAGCACATCCCGGAGTGTGGACTGGAGGTTGTCACCAGCACAGGTGCCAGCAAGGAGCTCCAGGCTGAGAGACCAAGTTTTCTGCATCCTGTTCTGGGAGTTGACAGGACCGTTGTAGGGAACCTGGGCTCTGCAGAACCCAACATCCGGGGACACTGAGAACGACAGTCTCCGAAAGTAGGGGACAGGTCATGGCAGCGCTGAGACACCCAGACTTTGGCCTTTGCCCGGTTCAGCTGCCAAAGCACAAAACGCCCCGATAACTGTCTTCCCACCCCCTCCCCCGTGCGCCCCTGGTGACTGGCCCTTCACGCTGTCCGTCAAACCTGTCCACCAATCAGCACCCGGGGCCGGGCTGGGTTTTCCAGGGCACCTATTTCAGCATCTTTTAGGGGTGGTGGCCCGGGCACAGAGACAAGCGACGGCCACCCAGGGGACCTCAGCGGACGTGGCCTGCTGGGCCCATGAATGGGGTTTTAGCGGCTGGCAAGGTGAGCCCTGTTGGGGGGGTCCTGCGGAAGGGGGACCCGTGAGGTGGTGCTGTGGCCCCGAGACACAGGTGGGAAACTGAGGCCGGGTAGAGCAGGCAGGAGCGGGTGGCTCATGCTGCCCTCCCTCTCTCTAGCTATTGCAATGAAGCCTGCCCTCGGTGTGGCCCCGCACGCCTGTCATCCCTGCGCTCTGGGAGGCTGAGGCAGGAGGGTCCCGAGTTGTAGCGCAGCCTGGGCAATTTGGTGACTGAGCGAGACCCTGTCTCAGAATTTAAAAACTAGACAAGGGCTGGGGGAGGAGCCCTGGGGAGGCTCTGGACTTCATCCCCGGGGCTGCAAATAATCATGAAAGAAAGAAAATGAGCAGCCGGGCTCCTGCCCCACCCCCACCCCAGCAGGCACAGCTGCAGGGGGGGCCTCACCCCTTCTCTCCCGGTCCCAGATGGCGTCACCCGCCTGTGCCGTGGGCCCCATGGACAGCCTGGAGCTGCTGGACCTCCTCTTCGACCGGCAGGATGGCATCCTGCGGCATGTGGGGCTGCCCGAGGACCCGGTGAGCCCGCTGGGCCCTGGGGACCCCTGGCTGTCCCTGTGGGGGGAATGGAGGCTCAGAGACAGCCAGCGCCTCGCCCCGGGCCACACAGCCCCTCACTCCGGCCCTCTGTCCGCCCCAGCAGGCGCTGCCCGGCTCTGACTCCGAGGACTTCCTGAGCGCCATCCTGGGCCCCCCGGACTCAGCCCCCAGCTCCCCCACCTGGTCCCCCGCGGCCAGCGATAGTGGCATCTCTGACGACCTGCCCTCCGACCCCCAGGACAGCCCCCCACACGGCGGGGCCCCGGGCACCACCCCGGCCGGCTGCTGTCCTGCCCACCTCCCCGGCCCCCCAGGACCCCCGCGGACACTGGTGCCCCCCGAAGCCTCCGTGGCCATAGACCTGGGTGAGTCCCCGGGGACAGATGGAGGGGCCATCCCAAAGATGGGGTGACAGAGGCCGGTGAGGTTAAGCGAGAACCGAGCTGGTCACACCTATCACCCCAAGTCCTGGGGAGGCTGAGGCAGGAGAAATCCCCAATTCAAGCCCAGCCTGGGCAACTTAGCAGCTTCTTGAGACTCTGGCTCTAAATGAAGGCCCTGGGCTCCATCCCCAGCACCTCAAAAGAGGAAACCATAAAGGACAACATATCACGGGGTGTCCGGGCCTCAGGCCGACCCAGGGCTGGGGTTCGGGCTGTATCAGATGGCAGATCGATAATGATTTACTCCAGGGACATTGATCGGCACCCCAGGGGAGCTGTGTGGCCGCTGGTGTCCTTTGTCCCTTCTCTCAGGGGCTTTTTACTGGACAGTGGGTGACACAGAGACCCAGAGAGGGGCAGTCACTTACGGGTGGACGTCACCCAGCTCCTCCCTGGCGGACTGGAGCTGAGGCCTCCCGGCCGCGTGTGGCTCAGAGGCTGCGAGCCCACTGTGTGCCGGGTGCTGGGGGCGAATCTAGGTCGCCAAGGGGCCCAGGCTGGGTTCCAGCTTCCTACCCTCCTGCCTCAGCCTCCCGGGATGCTAGAGTGACCTGTGGGCACCACTACGTCCAGCCCTCATGTCCTGCAGTATTTTTGACTATGGGGGACAGACTGAGATGCACCAGGATGAATTTAAGTTCTGTCTCACCGCGAGGGGAAACTGAGGCAGAGGCCGGGCTGCGGTCCTCCGCCTGACCCCTCCCCTCTTGACCCCTTCTTTCCCAGCAGACATGTGGGGTGCAGGCGGCCTCTACCCCGAGCAGCAGGCCGGCTCGCCCTCCCGCTTCAACCTGACCGTGAAGGAGCTGCTGCTGGCCGGGGGCAGCGGGGACCCGGTGAGCGCTGACCGGGCCCGCACTGGGCGGGCGGCCTCAGCAGGAGGGGGACAGGGCGGCCCAGGGTGACAGAGAGGCCGTGGGCTCCAGCTCTCGGCCATGACCGTCCCCTGCTGGAGGCTGAGGCAGGAGGGTGGCTGCGAGTTCGAGGCCAGCCTGGGCTGCACAGCGAGAGCCTGCCTCAACACACACTAAAGACAGAAGCCGTGCGCGGCCCGGCGCGGCTGACCCCCGTATTCAGATGCTGAGCTGGGGACGGGCGGCCTCGCGACCTGCCCAGCCAGCGCTCCCTACTCTGTTTTGAGCCAGGGTCTCGCTAAGTGCCTGAGTCAGGTCGCCCCGGCTGGCCTGGAACCTGGCACGCTCCTGCCTCAGCCTCCCCCGGGACCAGGTGACAGGTGTGCGCCTCTGTGCCCTGCCCCGTCCTCGTGCCTTCTGGTCTTCCTCCTCTTCCTCTTCCTCTTCTTCGCCTTCTTCACTTTTGTTTCTTCTTTGTTGTCTTTTCTTTTTCTCCTTCGAGACACGGTCTCCCTGTGTAGTCCGGGCTGCTCTCTAATTCTCAGCAGCCCTCCTGCCTCAGCCTCCCGAGCGCTGGGAGCACGGGGAGCGCCACTGGGAGGACGGGGAGCACCACGGGGAGCGCCACTGGGAGCACGAGGAGCGCCACTGGGAGGACGGGGAGCACCACTGGGAGGACGGAGAGTGCCACCACGCCCGGCAGCACTTTCATTCCCTAACCCAACCCGGCATCTCGGTGACCGCCCACCTCAGGACAAGGTGTCCTGCTCCATCTCCTCCTCCATCTCCTCCATCTCCTCCTCCTCCTCCATCTCCTCCATCTTTTCCTCCTCCATCTTCTCCTCCTCCTCCTCCATCTTCTCCTCCTCCTCCTCCATCTCCTCCTCCTCCATCTCCTCCTCCTCCATCTCCTCCTCCTCCATCTCCTCCTCCATCTCCTCCTTCTCCCCCTCTTCCCTCTGGCCCGTGGCATGGACGGGCCACGCCTGCCCATCCTGCTCTCTGTTTGCCTCCTTTTCCTCTCTTACTGGGCTGTGCACCAGCCTGGAACAGTGCCTGGCACATAGTAGGTGCTCAGGAAACAGCTGTCAGTGATTTTTGTGGGCGACTGTTGCACCTATCTCCCCTGTCCCTGGGAGACTCTGCAGGTCCAGTTCTAGGAAGCAGACGGCCGGCAGGGTCAGAGGCCAGGCGATTCCACGGCCGGTGGATCGGCCACTGCTCAGATTCGCCGCCTCCCCGCTGGCCTGGGCTCTCGCTCGGCCCCTGAATCCCACGTGATTCTCCTGGTTTTTCCACAGCAGCAGCAGCCACACCTGCCCGCTGCCCACCTCCTGCGACCCGGGCACGGCCACTGCCAGGAGCTGGTGCTGACGGAGGACGAGAAGAAGCTGCTGGCCAAGGAGGGGGTCACCCTGCCCACGCAGCTGCCCCTCACCAAGGTGCGCCGGGGGCACTCTGGCCCCAGCTTTCCCTCAAGGTGGGGTCCGCCCTGAGTCCGCCCTCACTGACACTTATGACACTGTCTCTCCAGCCAGAAAACGGGGTCCCCCTAAATTCAACCCAGAACTCACAGCACAGGGCGTTGCTACGTAGCTGAGCTGCTCAGGCTGTGTTCGAATTTGCGATCCTCCCGCCTCAGCCTCCCGAGTGCTGGATGACAGGACCGCAGGCAGCGCCACCAAGGCTGTTTTGCGATGGCGTTTGCAGACTGACAATCCTGACGGGCAGGCGTGGAAAGGCGCCGAGCCTAGGGAGGGCCACACGGTGGTGCCGCAGCACCGAGGCCAAGGAGGCGGCAGTTACTAACTTTATATGATGGGGGGGGGGGACCAGCGGCAGGCCTGTCATCCGGGCACTCGGGAGGCTGAGGCAGGAGGATGCAGGTTCGAGCCCGTCTTGGGGAACTTAAAGAGACTCTATGTCACCGCACAGTACGAGGAGCGTGTGCTGAAAAAGATCCGCCGCAAAATCCGCAACAAGCAGTCGGCCCAGGAAAGCAGGAAGAAGAAGAAGGAATATATTGATGGCCTGGAGACGCGGTAAGCGGGGACCGCACCCCACGCCTGGGGAGGGAGGCCCGGAGAGCGCCTGCGGCGAGACTGGCTGGCCTCGCAGTGCCTCGGGGGGCCTCGGGGCGCTTTCTGCCCTGGATGAAGATGTGGTGCCCCGGCCCGGGCCGTAGCTCAGCGGCACAGCGCCTGCCCGGCAAGCGCCAGGTCCTGAGTTCGAGTCCTAGTCAAAAAAAAAGCTATGGCACACTGCTGGTCATGCCAGCCCTCCAGGAGGCTGAGGCAGGAAGATCTCAGGTTGCAGCCCAGCCTCGGCAATTTAGCGAGACCCTGTTTTAAAATGAAAAACCAACAAAGGGCTGGGGATGGAGCTCCGTGGGAAAGTCATGAGTTCAAGTCCTACAACCGAGCCATAATAAAACACCAGAGGGCAGTGCTCATTGTGACCGGAGGATGACTTTATTCAGGGGTGCAGCCCTGTTGGGGTTCCTGTTTTTGTTTGTCTTGTTGATGCAGGATCTCACCGTGCAGGGCAGGCCGGCCTTGAGCTCACTTTGAGGCCCAGGCTGGTCTCGAATTCGCAGCAATCCTCCTGCCTCAGCTCCCTGTGCTGGGGTACTGGGGTTTTCTATTTCTCCCCAAGTTGGTTTACACCTGTCATTGTTTCCTGGGATGTTGTCCGTTCAAATTCATTCATGCAAAATTATTCCTAGTTATCTCGTCTCTTGCTTTCTTTTTTTGGGTACCAGGAATCGAACTCAGGACCCTGCACTTGCTAGGCGGGCACTGTGGCCACTGATATGTACCTGGCCCCCAACTGTATTTTCTTAATTCACTGATTTTTTCCCCTTCTTTTCTTTTATATATATATATATATATATATATATATATATATATATATTCTGCTTGAACCCAGATCCTTGTACATTCTAGACAAGGATGTTGCCCCTGAGCTATGTCTCCCAACTCTTTTTATTTTTTGAGATAGGGCCTCCCTAAGTTGCTGAGTTGCACAGGCTGGGCTCAAACTTAAGATCCTCCTGCCTCAGCCTCCCGAGTGCTGGGATGACAGGCGCACACCACATCCAGCTGCACCCCCATTTTACAGATGAGGGGGCTGAGGCCAGAAATGGAAGTCGCCCAAAGTCTGAGGGAGAGAGTGCCAGGATGTGGTCTCCTCTAAGCCCCAGTCACCCGTTCCTAATCTTGGGGCTCCACCTCGACGGGCCCTCTCCCCAGGGGAGAGGGGGACCCAGAAACCGACAGATCTGGCTTTGGTCCTGGCCCCGCACAGCCACCCACATGCCTGTCACCCCAGGGACTCAGGAGGCTGAGGCAGGGTGGCTGGAGCCCAGGAGATGGGAGTCAGCCTGGGTAACAACCCAGCAAGACCCGATCCCGGGAAAATAAAACTGAATACAAAGTCCTGGTCCCGTCAAAGCCCACCGGGTGGCTTTGGACAAGTGCCTGCCTGCCGCTGCCCGTGGGTCCTCTGGCTGCAGAGTGGGCATAGCGGGGTCACGGCATGGCAGATGCCATCTGAATGTCACTGTCCCTGCAGCATGTCCGCATGCACCGCCCAGAACCAGGAGCTGCAGAGGAAAGTCCTACATTTGGAGAAACAGAATCTGTGAGTGTGGGTACAGCCCGGGCCAAGGGTGGGGCCAGGGGAGCAGCCCGGGTGTCCCGCAGGAGAGGGGGTGACGGGCTCGGGGCCAGGTAAGAGGAGGGAATGGGGTGTCTGTCTCTAAAGGAGGCAGGCAGGGAGAGAAAGGGATTTGGATGAGGGGCCTTGACGGGTGTGTAAGAGTTCACTGGGGAGAAGGTGGTAAGGACTGTATGCCACAGGCGGAGGCTGGCAGCAAGGAGTGTCGGGGGCCGCTCCTCACTCTGTCACGTGGATGAGAGAGCTGCACCTGTGTAGTCCACGTTCACAGCGGGGTGGGGAGGAGGCCTGTCATTGCGGCACTCAGGAGGCTGAGGCAGGAGGGTGGCTGTGCCAGGTCAGCCGGGGCTCTGCAGTGACGGCCGTGGCCTCCGCTTCCTCCCAGGTCCCTCTTGGAGCAGCTGAAGAAGCTGCAGGCGCTGGTGGTGCAGTCCACCAGCAAGTCTGCCCAGACGGGCACCTGCATCGCCGTGAGTCCCTGGCCGGCACGGTGGGGGGCTCTGGTCTCAGCATGGGGGTCACCGTGCTGCCACCCGAGGGCAGCAGAAACTTTCAGTCCAGCTTGGTCCTCTGGTTTCCTGGGCCTCAGTTTCCCTCCTGGGTGCTAAGCAAGCTGGGGGGGGGATGCTGGGGTGACGCACCCTGGCCTGTCCCCTCCAGGTGCTGCTCCTGTCCTGTGCCCTCATCATCCTGCCCTCCATCAGCCCCTTCGCCTTCAGCAAAGCTGAGCGCCCCGGGGACTTCGCGGCAGTACGAGGTGGGTGGGTCCGGCATCGCGGCACTCGGGTGCCAAGCGCCAGCCCTCCCTGGGCAACTTAGCAAGACCCTGGCTCAATGAAAAACAAGGTTAAGGGGGCTGGGGATTTAGCTCAGCAGCATAAGCGCCTGCCTTGCAAGCAGGTGGTCATGAGTTCAATCCCTGGTACTGATAAAAAAGAAAAAAAAAAAAAAAAAAAAAAAACAACAAGGTTAGGGGCTGAAGCTCAGTGCAAAGGCTGTGGTTCAACCCTCAGAGTTAAAAACAAATTTCCTCAGCACTGTTAGTCCCGGGGGTGCAGGAGACCCCTGGGAAAGCGATTCCTGAGCTTTCCAGGGCTGGAACAAAGGCCTCACCCACCCTCCTGATCCCTGCACCCTGCTCAGTCTTCTCCAGGACGCTGCACAATCAGGAGGCTTCGCGTGTGGCCCCCGGGGACGTTGCACCAGGCCCTGACACCCCAAGCTCCCAGCCAGATGCCGCACCCCACCAGGGGTCCCCAGGCAGCCTGGGGCCAGACTGGGGGGGCAACGCCACAAAAGAACTGGACAACTCAAGCCTGGCTCTGGACAACACGACGGACGAGCTGGGCCAGGCCACCGTGCTGGATTGGGCAGTACCCGAGCCGGTGCCGAGCCCGGGGCGCTCGGGGCTGGAGGCGGCAGGGGAGGAGCTCTGAGCACCCCCGGGACCTGGTCTGGGCGCTTTGGGGTCCTGGCATGGATGCAATGGACCTTGGCAGCGTGAGGCCAGAGAGTTCACAGCTGCTCCCAGGACCGAGGGAGACCCCTAAAACAGACCTCAAAGGACCAAGTGTGAGAAGCACCCCAAGAGACCCCAATGTCCCCCAGTACCCCGTGAACCTCTTGGACGCTGGTGTGGCCACAGCCACCAACACCCCCTTTTCTAAGACTTTGCTTGTGTTTCAATAAAGTATTTTGACAGAACACGGCCAGCTGGGGAGGGGAGAGGGGTGAAGAGGACTTTGGGGTTCCCCGGTCTCCCCAAACAAGGGGCAGGGCCAGGTCCCCTGTCCTTGTTGGGGTGGCAGTGGATGGATCCAGGGACCCTAGGGGACCCATGAGGCAGAACTCGTGGGAGGACCCAAGGACACAGCTGGGGAGGGACAGGGCCCTCAGGGGAGCTGCTGCTGTGGCAGCTGTTGGGGTCCCCCCTCACACAGCGGGGTGCACAGCCTGGGCACGTGTGGACCCAGGACCCACCCTGGGGACGGAACCAGGGCCTCTGCACTGAGCTGCAGCCCCGGCCTCTCGTCTTTTGTTGTTGCAGGATCTAAGTTGCTCAGCCCCCAGGCTGACCTGGAACTGCCATCCTCCTGCCTCAGCCTCCTGAGGGCTGAGGGACTGCCGGCGTGAGCCACCCCGCCTGGCCACGCGGGGCACTCTAATGCATTCGGATGCTTTTATTGTGCTGGTGGCTTGGGGGAGCCCTCGGAAAGTGGGGCGCAGGCCCCTGGGCTCCCCTCTGGAGGGTCTGTGGAGGTGGCTTTGAGATAAGAGAGGAGGGAGGGGGCCCGGGCACGAGGGAACCCAGTCCCTCGGGGGCTGGAAGCCAGGGGGGCCCAGCCACCCTCCCGGCCAGTCCTGAGTCAGAGGGCGGGGTCGGCAGCTTCTGGGGGGCTGCTTCCCGGGCCCCACTGCACGGCCCAGAGTCAGAGGAGCCAGCACCTGAGGGCCCCGGGACAAAGCCATGTCCCAGGTGACACCGGCAGGGCAAAGTACGCACAGTTCCTAGAGAACACCCCGCCCCGCCCCCGCCGGCTGGTCAGCTGGGCCCCACCTCGGCCTTCAGCCTTTTGGGGGGCGGGTGGGAGGCCGGGCTGTCGGGCCGCTCCGCTTTGGGGCTGCGAGGCTGGGGCTTGGGCAGGGCAGATGCACAGCCGTTGAGCTGGGCCGTGGGCTCTGTGTCGCTGTCATCTTTGGGCTCCAGCTTGGGTGCAGGTGGCCGGGGCAGCGGGGGCAGCGCCCGCTCCACCACGCGGGGCCCGTGCCAGGAGGGGATGTCCAGCCCCAGATGCCGCATGAGCCCGGCCATCACGTCGTCCACGTAGCCGTGGATGCGCAGGTCGGCCTGGCGGTCCTGCGGGGTGGGAGGGTCAGCACGGGGCAGGGGGTGGGGGCACCGGGCGGGGCAGGGGTGGCTCCGGGCACCTACATGCTTGGTGGGCTGCAGGTTCACGATGACCAGGCGGCCACCTCGGCGCTTGGTGGCCAGGGGCAGGTTCCCGCTGGGCCGGATCTGCAGGGAGGTGCCCAGGGTGACGGACAGGTCCGCGTTCCTGGGGACAGGGCAGAGGACAGGGGCTGGGTGCCAAGGCCCTGTCCCCCTGCCAACACCAGCGGTAGCCCTGGGGTCCAGCTGAGGCCTGGGCACTGCCCCTACCGAGAGCCCAGAAAGAGCAGTGGACCTTGGCTGCCCGCAATCGAACTCAGGACCAGGCAAGCACTTGACCGGCTGAGCTGAATCCTGGCCCAGAAAATCACTGTGGCGGCCTAAATCCCTGCTGGGGACACCCGCCCAGGGTCATGGGCGGGGACGGAGGCTGGACCTTCCCCTCCAAGGAAATTTTCTTAACTTTTTTTCTTGCTTTTTAATTTTTTTGGTAGTGCCGGGATGGACCCGGGGCCTTTGCACTGAGTTACATCTCCGGCCATCTTTATCTTTTTGAGACAGGGTCTCAGTCACTGCCCAGGCTGGGCTTGAACTTGCCATCCTCCTGCCTCAGCCTCCCAGAGTGCTGGGATGACAGCCGTGTGTACACCCCGGGTTAGGGAGCCTTCCTCACCCAGCCTCCGAGCCCATCCCTCGCCCTGCGAGCTGGTCAGCTTGGGCTGCCCGTCCTCTGGTCCGTCCCACAACCCGATCGTGGGCCCAAACAAGGACGTCAGACCTGCTGGCCTCGTCGGCGAGAGCCAGGTCCCGCTCGGGCAGCGAGTCCTCCCAGTCCAGGATGGTGTCTCTCAGCTCCCCGCTGCAGAGGAGAGTCCAGGGTGAGTGGGTCCTCAGCCCCACGGGGGCCTGGGCCTTGGGGACGGTCACTCACCGGCAAGCCCGCAGCCCCCGTGCCTTGGCCACGGTGCAGAACCGGCCAGTGGCCTTGAGGCCCATGGTCCCCACGACCGTATCCCGGACATACTGCCTGCGTCAGAGAGGAGAAGGGTCAGTGAGTCCTGCGCGGGCCACCTGTGGGCTTTCACTCTTCCGTCTTTCTGAGACAGGGTCTCACTGTGCAGCCAGGCTGGCCTTCGGTCCTCTCGAGAGGGGAGAGAATAGCCAGGTGCAGAGGCCGATAATCCCAGCATCGCAGAAGGCTGAGGCAGGAGGATCCCCAGTTCGAGCCCACCAGGGCGACTTGGTGATTTAGGGCCAGGGCTGCGGCCACCACCAGGGCCGGGGAGGAAGGGAAGAAGGGTCACCCCAGAATTTTCCGAGGGCCTGGCCCTGCAGGCACCATGACTTGGCCCCAGGAGACGCCCCAGTCCTGGGTCCCCGGCCAACAGGCTGGATTCTGCCTCCTCCCTGGGCCTTCCTCCTCACGCCCCTGGGACTTGGGGACACTGCTTGGCCTGTGCAGGTGACAGACCTCAGGGTCAGGTGCCGAGCACCCCGCCTCCCCAACAAGACACTCACCTCTTACACTTGGCACATTCTTCTACGAACATGTTCCCATGTAGCTCAGCGAGTTTGTCCCTGCGGGGCAGGCAGGGGAGTGAGCGGTGACCCCGCTCCTCCCCCTCCTCTCCTCCCCCTCCTCCCCTCCCCCTCCTCCCCTCCCCCTCCTCCCCTCCCCCTCCTCCCCTCCCCCTCTGTGGGCAGCTCCAGGGTCATCACCTGCCCAGCCTGCAGGAGGCCCTGGCTTCCCGCCCTCCCGCTGGGTGTAAAAAAAAACAAAAACAAAAACCACCCTTGTTCCTCACTGACAATCAACATAAAATCAAAACAGACAGATACTAACAATGATAGGCACAGGCCAGTCATTATCCCAGTTCTCTGGGAGGCTGAGGCAGGAAGGTCCTGAATTCAAGTCCAGCCTGGAAAACTTAGTAACTGAACAAGACCTTGTCTTCAAATTTTAAAGTCTGGCTGGAGCTGGAGCTCGGGGCGCAGGGAACCCCGAGGCTCAATGGGGGGCGGGGGCGGTACCTGGGGAAGCCCGAGCGCACGTGCAGCCCGTCCACGTTCTGGCTGACCAGGAACCTCAGCAGCCCCACGCGCTCCAGCTGCACCAGCGCCATGTGCGTGCGGGTGGGCCGCGCGCTCTCGAAGGTGGTGTCGAACCTGGGCGCCAGGCCGCGCTCCTCCATGGTCCACACGCCGTGGGGGCCCCTGGTGGCCACGGGTGGAGGGCGGGAGAGACGGCACGGAACGGGAGAGCCACAGACAGGGCGACAGAAAGAGGAGGAGACACAGGCACAATGGGAGACGAAAGAGAATTAGAGATTGGGGGTCGCAGAGAGACAGGAGACAGGGTACATGTGCAGGTGAGCGTCAGTCAGTCACTCAACAAACACTTGGTTACTGCTGCTGGGGTTTTGTTTTGGGTTTTGGTTTTGTGAGACGGGGTCTCACTATGTAGCTCAGGCTGGCCTTGAGCCCTTGGCGATCCTCCTGCCTCAGCCTCTGGAGTGCTCGGATTACAGGGGTGCGCCCCCACGCCCGGCAAAACCCTTGCTTTTCAACAACTGTTGTCTAACATAGGCTGTTACACTGGGGATTTCAATCAGTATATGGCCTCATGCCCCTCATTTAGGGATGAGGAAATAATTCCCAAAGGTAAAGCCACTCGCCTGAAACCAACTCCTAAAGGAAAAACGTAGGTCTGCGTGACTTTAACTGTTCCTGATACTGAGTTTCCCTATAGAACAGAATCCAAGTATGTGGCCGGCCTGTTTATCTACAGACTACATTTCCCAGCATGCTGTGCCACTAGGTGAGATCAGGTGACCAGGTGTTCCCAACATTCCTTGCACTAGGCAAGATGTGATCAGGTTTTCCCAGCATTCCTTGGAGTTAGGTTCAGACCAAGTGACCAGGTTCTGGCCAGTAAGGGAAGTAGGATATTGGCTGTAACTTCATGGATGGGTCTTCCCCATCCCTAGTACCAGGGGCAGACAAAAGGCACTGGGGTGAGCTCTGCTCCTCCAGGAGCAGGAAGGTGGGCCCACCTCAGTTTCCCCTCGGTGCTCACAGACCTGAAGTCAGGGATGCCTGAGGCAGTACTGATGCCAGCACCCGTGTGGAACACCACATTGGATGACTCCCAGATCAGCCGGGCCAGCTCCCACACCTTCTGATCCAGCTCCTCCGGGGGGTCAAAGATCTGCCGGAAGACAGGAATGGAGGGGCCAAACATGTCTCCCGGGTGACAAGGCCACGGGCCATGGCCTGCCCGTTTTCACCTTGCCCAGGGAGGAGAATGGACAGGAAAAGGCAGCTTGTCCTTATGGCTCTCTTCTGCCCTCTGCCCTCAGCCCTCCATGGCTCCCACTGAAGCCCAAGTCCTCTTGCAGCCCAAAGGGGCCTGTATGACCGCCTGCCCCCCCCTCCCCTCCTCCTCTCTGCCCTTGTTCCCTCTGCTGCAGCCACACAGCCTGCTCACTGCTCCTCTACCATACTGGGCTCCATGCTGCCCCAGGGCCTTTGCACAGGGCATGTGCTCCACCTGGAACGTTCCTTCCCCAGATCTAGCCATGGCTGTCTCCTCCTTTAGATTATGGCTCAAATGTCACCACCTGGTTTTAATGAACCTCTCCTCTTCCTCACCCACTGAGGAGGGATTTAGCCTGTTTTTGCTGCCTGCACCTCTCCACTTGGATCATGCCCGGGCTTCAGTAGGTGCTTAAGAAATATTTGTGGAATAAAGTGAGTAACACTGGCAGGCCAAGATGGGAGACGGAGACCTGGGAGGGAGGCGACTTGCTCCAGGCCCCACCGTGGGGAGGGGACAGTCTCTTGCACCTCTCCTCCTGGGGCAGGGATGGGGAGCCCATGGCACGTGTGCTGCAGCCCGCTCTGTTAGCACTGAGAGCTCTAAAAGCTTCCCCATCCTAGCGGCTGGAAGGACCTTGGTGACACACTGTGTCCAGGCTCTGGGGCAGGGATGGGGAGTCCATGGCATGTGTGCTGCAGCCCGCTCTGTTAGCACTGAGAGCTCTAAAAGCTTCCCCATCCTAGCGGCTGGAAGGACCTTGGTGACACACCGTGTCCAGGCTCTGGCATCTCTGTCCCGTACTGGGACTGCATCCTTCTCCTCCCCATCAGGCCATCAGTCTGTTCCCCACCCGGATCCCCCTCGCGGCCCCAGGTAGGGGACCCCAAACCCGGGCAAGCCCCGTGCAGGGCGCTCCAGGGTGTCGCCTCCTGCGCCCCGCTCTCCGGGAAGTCCCTCCCATTGCCCAGCTCAAGTGCCTCCTGATATTCCCACAATGCCCCGGTTTCTGTCCTCAGCCCTGCTCTGCCCGTGGACGTGGAGGCGACCCTCGGGGGATTCCCCGCCGCACTCACCTCGGGGAGCCCACACTTTCCTTTATCGGCATAGGGCGACAGCCCCGCCGCGTAGTTCACCGACATCGTCGCTGCTCAGTGGGAACAATAAAGTTTCCCTTGTTGAAGCTGGTTCCGCCGGAAGTGGGTCGGGACGGCGACGGAAGGAGGAGCGGTGTTCCTCCCCCTCTTCCTCTGTGGCGCATGCGCCTTCTGGTGACGCTAATGCCGCCATTTTAGGTACTGGAACAGAGTAGCCCATTAGAATAGCTAAGACCCAAACTGTCCAGGGATTGGGGCGGGGAGCTGGGTTCCAGTCACCTCTAAAATGGGGAGGAAAGTGGCCAATGGTCCCTTTCAGTTTTTACACATTAGGAAGGAGGGAGTCGCACACAGTGGAGACCCTGGTGCAGAAGAGGGCTTTGGATGAGTCCTGCCCAAGCGGATGGGGGGCATGTGCATCTTATGGGGACCCCCGCCTCCGCTCCCCCTGGAGATCAGAGCTGATCAAGGTCACTGGTGCTGGTGGCCTTGAAGAGCCAGTGAAGAGACACGTGCTGAGGTCCTGCCTGGTGCCAAGTAGCAGGCACAGCAGAACCCTGCCCACGGGTGACCGGCCAGAGTGACCCAGGGGGCCTGGGGCGTGCAGGGCGACACCGTGCGGGGCAGAGAGGGCGCTCCGAGGGGCTGCTGACCCAGCTGGGGACCTCCTTCCCGGAAGGGGCACGGGGAGCCCTGAGTGCAGACTGGGCGGGCGTTAGAGGGGCGCAGGAGCGGCCTGCAGAGGTGCACAGGCAGGCGACCCTGGGGGAGGCCGGGGTGCAATGGCAGGGTGCAAGCCGAGATCGGCCCAGCGATGCTGGGAGGAGGCCGGTGTCTTCCCGCCAGAGCCCAGGGCCAACAGCACCCCGGCTGCCAGCGGCCTCCTCCCTGCTGTCTGTCCCCAGCCCCGGGTGATCGGGTGTCACCGGCGCGCACTGGGCGCCGCCCTGCGGCCGCGGCCCAGCTGGGAGTGGGTAACCGGAGCCGCGGGCTGCAGCCGCAGGAGTAGGGAGCAGGAGGGCGCCATCGGGGGGAGGCCTGCAGCTGGAGGTGGGCGCTGGAGTCTGACCCAGCCACCTTGTCTGCACCCCCACCTCGGGGGTCTGCAGGGTGTGGCTCTGTCCCCCACTGTTGCTCAGCACCCCAGCGGGCACCACCTCCCCCAGGAAGCAGCGCCAGGTCTGCGGGCACCGCCCCGCCCCCACTCCCCCACCCCCCCTGGGTGGGAGGGTGGGAGTGGGGGAGGTGTGATGGGGTTTCCTCAGTCAGGGGCAGGGGCAGAGGGCCGGGTGCCCCACAGTGAGCGGCTGGTCTGGTTGGTAGAGGGTGGGCGCGTGGGTGGGTGTTGGGCGGTGGAGTGGACAGGTGGGTAGCTGGGTGGACAGAGGGACGGACGCACGAGTGGATGAATGAGTGGGGCAGGTGATTGGGTGGGGAGATGGGCTGGCGGGTGGGTAGGCAGAGGGACGAGTGGGTGGGTGGGTGCTGGTGCGTGGCCCGGAGCTGGGGCCCATGGCCGGTGGGTGGCTGGGCCGGAGGGAGTTGGAGTGGGGGATGGAGCGGCTCGGGAGCCTGGGTTAAAGGTGACAAAGGGCTGTCATCTTCTGCGGGTGCAGACAGTGGGCATGTGGCTGATAGGGGGGAGAAGGGTTCCCAGGTGGCAGGAGGAGTGGTGGAGGTCCTGCCATTTCGCAGAGACCCCTGTGCCACCCAGGATGCCAGGCACTGGACACAGCATCCCCAGGCCAGTCCTGCCAGACGGTCACTCCCGCCATCACCACACCACAAGCCCGGGTCCCACTGCTGTTACCCCAGCACCAGGCAGGCACAGGGCTTGGATGCAGGGGTCTCCTGTCCGAGCAGCCAACAAACACACTCAGCGCAGAGGCCTCAGCCCTGTGTAAAGTTCCCAAGGAGCACTTGATTGTTGAAGCACAGTTGATCAGAGCATGGGATTTTGGAAAAGGGTTGTAGGTGATGAATAGGAGTTCATTACAGAAAACTATAAAGGACCTTGGCAGAAAGAACCACACCAATCAACTCTGCCTCCAGGCCAGGAAAGTGAGACTTGGAGAAGGTCTGCAAGCAGCTTGCAGGCCATGCCGCAGGGAGCCTTGGGTGATGGAGCTGGCTGTATCTGGTTCTGAGAGCCCGGGCTGCCTGGAGGTGGCTCTCGTGGTGGTGGTGGGAACTGGAGTGTCTCCTGCTCCTCGGAGCTGGGCGCCTCACCCCGCTCTGCCCTTTCCCTCCGCAGGTGGCCGGGTGCTGGCTATGAAGACTCTCCGAGCCAGATTTAAGAAGCCGGAGGTGAGTGTCATGCTGGCTGAGGGCCCACTTGTCCCCCACGGCTCCCCAGACTCATCGCTGGGAACTGTGTCAGCCTGGGCCTGTCTTGCTCCGGGGTGCTCCGTTCCCCAGCCCAGCACCCTCAGGCCCAAGCGCCCACCTTTAAGCTCTCCCCAGCCACCCTGCTTTCCTCCCGGCTCTCCCTGCTGCTTCCGTGGGGCCCTCTGTGAGGCCCCCTCAGGCCAGCGTCTGCTCCCGCATACCCGGCTCTGCGCCCGCTTCCCCTCCTCCCTCCAACCCAGCTCCTTTCTGCACTTTGGTTTACCCGAATTTGAATGCTCTAAAGTGCTGGCCATGGCTCTGACCCTCACTGGGGCTCTGAGGTCAGAGCATCCCTCACCCTCACCCTGCGGACCAGGCGGGGGAGGCCCGCGAGGCTGGAGTTGGCCGGAGTCCTACGGCCCGGGAGGGGGACACCTGGCTCCCCCATGGCTGTGCCGCTAAGACCTGGATGGGGCTTGGGGAGAGAGCGGACATGGAAAGTGCGCTGATTAGTAAAAGGGCCGACTTAGGGGCGCAGTGGCCCACGGACACCTGCATCCCAGCACTCCGGGAGGCTGAGGCAGGAGGGTCTCCGTTCAGTCCCAGGCTGGGCAACTGAGAGGCGCAGTAAGGGCCTGTATCAAAATAAAAAATGAAACAGGGCGGAGGGTGTAGCTCAGTAGGAGCGCCCTGGCTTCCATGCCGGTACTGGAAGACAAAGATAAAGTAAAATAAAATAAAACTAAAAGGCGGCATGAGGTCTCAGAGGGCGCAGGTGGCAGGGCCCGGTGCTCAGGGCGGCGGGACACCTGGTCTCTGTCTTCCGGCCCGCGGGCACCTGGCCCCCCACCCCCCCACCTGGCCACCACGCCTGCCCTTCTCCGGTTTCGCCGCAGGCAGCAGAGTCAGGTTCGAGCTTTTGTGCAGCAGCCCCGAGGGAAGAAAGCAAACACCGTGACTGCGGCGCGGCCGCCCGGTGTCCCTGGGACCTGCGTTCCCAGTGCTGGCGGTGGCCGCGCCGGCCAGGTGTGCGTCCTCGCCCGCCAGGTGTGTGTCCCCGCTGCCGCGCTTCTGAGAGTGGCCGCCAGGTGGCGCCATAGCGCTGCACGCCCGGACGGCGACGGCCCTGGTTTCCGGCCGGCTTCGGGTAACCGGGCTCTGGAGGGACCCTGATTCAAAATAAAAATTAAAAAGGGCTGGGGCTCGAGCTGAGTGCGAAGGCCCTGGGTTCAACAGCTAGCACCACGCTCACAAAATTTTATCAATGGCTGCTGGAAGTTGAATTTGATAACATTTTTTTACAGGTCACAAATGACTTTTTAATTTTCCCCCAATCAGTTTTTTCTTTTTCTTCTCTTTTTTTTTTTTTTGGAGACTGGGTCTCACTAGTAGTTGAGACTGGCCTTGAACTCCCCGTGATCTTCCTGCCTCAGCCTCCCCGTACTGGGATTACCGGCATGCACCACCATGGCCAGCCTCCTTCCAATCACTAACAACCCTAAGAGCACCCTTAGCCCTGGGCTGTACAAAAACAGGGTTCGGGCAGCTGCACCAGCTGGCATTTTATTTTGTATTTATTTATTTATTTAGAGACAGGGTCTCCCTGTGCAGTTCAGGTTGAATTTGAGCTCACTGTGTAGCCCAGGCTGGCCTCCAACTTGCAGGGATCCTCCTGCCTCAGCCTCCCCAGTGCTGGGATCCCAGCTGTGCGCCACCACACCTGGTCACATTTGGCTTTTTGTGCTGAGTGAGGTCCCTGGGGAGAGGTGCCATCTCCTTGATGCTGGATGAGGACAGGGTCAAAAGGCTGAGGCAGAAACGGAGTGGGGGGAGTCTTGAGGGGATCTCTGGGGGCAGCTGTATCCAAGGTACCTTGTGTGGGGCTTTGAGACACAGGTGGCTGGCGCTCAGGGATGGAGGAGGAGAAGCCCAGGAAGCCTGAAACCCGAGGCCTGGGCCCAGAGATCAGTTTACCTGTCCTGCCCCACCCCACCTGTCCCAGGGGTCTGGGAAATCGGCAGGTCACCCTGATCCTGCAGGGCCCAGGATGCCCCCCCCCCAGCACACGGGGGACCCCTGATCTGTCCAGAGTGCTAAGGGGGACAGAGACCCCCGTGGTGTCATCCTGTGACTTAGCCCCTTCATCCCAGAGAGGGAGGTAACTGGCTCCAGGGCGCACAGCAGGCCCAGCACAGCCCAGCAGGCCTCTGCTCCTAGACTGAGGATCTGGGCCCTTCTGCCGGAGCCTCGTCCCTTCTCTGACGACCAGGCTGGACGCCCCCTCCCGGAACTGAACTGGCTCCTTCCTTCCGCCAGCCCTGCTCCCCTGTCTTACACCTAAGCACTGGACCCCCAAGGGGTCTTGGACCCCCCCATAAGTCTTCCCTGGTCTCTTTTGCTGTCACCAACTTCACACAGAGGCCCACTATTTTTTTCTTTTTTTTGTCTTTTTTGAGATGGGGACTCGTTATGCAGCTCAGGCTGGCCTTGAGCTCACTTTGTAGCTCAGGCTGGTCTGGAACTCCCAATGATCCTCCTGCCTTGGCCTCCCGAGTGCTGGAATTACAGGCATGAGCCACCACGCCTGGCTCAGAGGTCCACTATTGTAAACCCAAATATCGAGTTCAGCCATCCAAGTACTGTAATCCTGTCTCTAGCCTTCCCTACAGGCCAAAAAGCTATATTTATAATCCTATGAGATGTTACTGGAATCCCAGCAGTGGTTAACTCCAATCTACCATCTCCAATGCAGCCCAGGGCCAGAGTAAAGACACCAAGTTAACTGGGTCCTAAGCCCCGTCAGACAAACGCCCTGATCCCAGGCCTCTCCCAGCATTTATTATCTTGTGAAGAAGGGGGTGGCTCGGGGCTGAGTGCCAGTCAGGATGGCAGGAATTACTGAGTGACCTGAGCTGGCTGGCCAGGTGCAAGAATGGCCTCTGTGAATTGCAGAGATAAAGACATGCAGAAGGAGCCGGGCCTGGTGGCCCACGCCTGTCATCCCAGCACTCGGGAGGCTGAGGCAGGACGATCCTTGAGTTTGAGACCAGCCTGGGCTCCAAAGTGAGCTCAAGGCCAGCCTGGACTGCAGAGTGAGACCCTGCCTCAAAGAGACAAAAAAAAAAAAAAAAGACATGCAGAAGGATCAATTTACATAATCAATTAGGGTAGCAGTGGAATTGTTTTGGGGGTTATAGAGAGCAGGAAATATCCTCGCCAGCCTTTCACATATCAGTATAAAGAAATGAGTCTCCAAATAATCAAAGTCACAGCAATTGTTTTGGATTCAAAGGGAGTCACGGGCCTTGTCTCCCACAGCCCACCGGCCCATGGGAGGGGAGCTTGGCTTCACCGGAAGGGAAGGGCAGGTGGGAGCCTTGCGCTGAGGGACCTGGTTCAGGGGCTCCCAGGGGCCTTCGGCTGCTGTGGGGGGCAGGCTTGGGTCGGGGAGACTGGAGCTGGGGACCCAGCAGGAGGCTACTACAGGATCCCAGGTAAGAGGCGGTTTTTCCTGAGGGTCACCTTGTCCCTGCCTGGCCCACTGCCCGCCCCTCAGGTCTCCCCGTCCTTTCAATCACCCCGGGTTCCCAGCACCCAGCACCTGCTGGCACTTAGTGGACCGCAGGAACAAAATGCCTATGGGCCAGTGGACGTGGCCTTGTGAGCCCTTCATTAGCTGTGCCCACACACCAGCCACTCTGACCTGTTCAGAGTGCCAGGCTGTGTGCCAGAGATGCCTCAGTGGGCCCTGCTCTGGGCTGTGACCCAGACCCTCCCAGCCCATGGAGTCCAAGGCCAGGGCTGGATCCTCTCTGACTTCCAGTGGGTTTAACTGAGCATCTGTACATGCTACACCCTTCCCTGTGCCTCGGCCCAGGCTTGGATCTTCCTTTGCCGGCTGAGTCACAGTTTTTATTGTGAGCCTGCTGTGTGCCAGGCACTGGGATGGGCAGTGCTTTGTGTACACTGATCACCCACTCCACAGACAAGACGGTGAGGCTGTCAGCCGGTAAGTCTGGGCTCAGCCACTTGGGGAGACATGGGAGTGGGGGGCACTAGATTCTGCAGAGCCGCACTGGAATATGACTGACCATTATGAAAGAGCGCAGAAATGAGCCAGTAAATGGGCGCATGAATGAATGCAGAAATGAACTAATGAATTAACGTCCAAAAGCGAGGTAAATGTGCAACTCAGTAAGTGACACAATGAGCCAGTAATGACGAATGAGTGAGTTGAGCATGTCGGCCCGGTGCCGGGGACAGCTCAGAGGCACAGCTCTTGCCTGGCAAGGGCAAGGTCCTGAGTTCCATTCAGAGTACAAAAAAAACAAAAAAAACAAAAAAAAAAAAAAAAAGGAGGAATGAATATGCAAATTAGTGAGGGATTCAGTGAATGAATGAAGGGGCGCATGAATGAATGAATGGGCGCATGAATGAATGAACGGGCGCATGAATGAATGAATGGGCGCATGAATGAATGAACGGGCGCATGAATGAATGAGTGAAGGGGCGAATGCATGAATGAATGAATGAATGAATGAATGAATGGGAGAATGAATGGCGTGGAAATAAACGCCTAGGACAATCAGTAAGTGTGGGATGGCTGCCTTCAGAGGCTGGGCTGAGAGACACCTCGCATCCCTCTACCTGTTCTGCTGGGAGCCGGAAGGGAGATGGACACAAGGTCCCCGAGCCCAGCAGCCCTGGCTGTGCGGCCTTCCATGGAGAGACAGGGCCCCCTCAGCACATCCAGGGCAGTGCGCCATCCCTGGGTCTCCCCAACCCCTGGGGAAGGGGAAGGGGGAGGGGGAAGGTGGACGAGACCTCGTGGGAGTGGGATGTGCTGAGGCGAACTGGGGCCGGGAGGCGCCGGCGTGGGCGGGGCTTGTGGGCGGGGCAAGTCAAAGAGGTTTTCTCGGGAGTGGGCGGGGCCTATCTGTGTGGGGCGGAGCCACGCCTGGGTGGGCGGCACGCCGCCGGAGTGGGCGTGGTGACGCCGCTGTGGGCGGGGCCCCAGACCCCGGCCCCGCCCCGCCCCTCTGGACCGCCGCCTATCGGACCCCGGCCGCCCTGCTGGCCCGCGCCCTGGACGCCATGAAGCAGCTGTGTTTGTGCGCAGCCGCCTCCTTTGCGGTAGGGCTCGGGCGGGGGGAGGAGTGGGAATGTGGGCGGAGCCCTGGGGGGACCCCCGAGACACTGGTCCGCCTCCCCTCCCCCACCCGGCCCCAACCACGTAAGGCCCGCACCCCCAGACCCAGGAGGGATGCGCGGGGCAGGGCGGCTAGGGCTTGTGCCAGCCCTTGGTGTAAAGATGGGACATTCGGGAACATGCACACAAGGACAGTTCCTAGGACGGACGACCTGAGAAGAATGCAGGGGACCTTGGGGGAACAGTCAGGAGCCCTATTGCCGTTTGGAGGAACAATGCGCGGCTTTGGGGGGGTGGTCCTGGGAAGGCATCGTGACCTTTGCAGAATAGTGGCTTGGGATTTCGAGCCAGGCTCTCGCTGTGTGGCCCAGGCTGCCCTCAAATTCTAGGCGATCCTCTTGCCTCAGCCTCCCCAGGCTGGGGTTAGGGGCGTGTGCCACCTCGCGGGGCTTGGTTTGGGGTAGTTTTGGAGAAGGCTGCGGACAGTGGAGGCGACTTCAGAAGCTAACGTTTGGGTGGACAGGTCTGGAGGTATTGGGGGATCACGATGGCAGGTGCACCATGGACAGATGGGAGAGGGGGGTTGGGAGGGGACCTTAGGGGGTCAGTTGAGGAGACTCAGCAGCTGGGAGAGGCGCCTGGAGACTTGGCCCCGGAACACTTGGGGAGAGACATTGAGGCCAAGCAGGCCGGTGCCAGCAGTGGGTTTGGGGTCACAGGCGGGGCACTAGGCCTGGGGCAGATGCCGGGGCGCGGGCTCGGGGGACGCTGTCTCTGGCCCCCGCCCAGGACCACCTCCCCTGGCAGCTGCGGCTCAGCCCCGCCGACCTCGGCTCCTGCCCGCCCTGCAGCCCCTGCCCCATCCCGAAGCCGGCAGCCAGAGGCAGGCGCCAGGCAAGTGCCCGGGGTGGGCGGCGAGAGCTGGGACCCCCGCCAGGGGGCGCAGGGAGGAGGCGGTGCCCGCCTGGCCCCACGTGTCTGTGCGGGTGACCCGCAGGGCCAAGACTGGGGCAAAAGCGACGAGCGGCTGCTGCAGGCCGTAGAGAACAACGACTCTGCCCGGGTCGCTGCACTCATCTCCCGAAAGGGGCTGGTGCCCACCAAGCTGGACCCCGAGGGCAAGTCTGCGTGAGTGCCGGTGCCTCTGGGGGGCACGGTCGAGGGGACACGCCCTGTCTCCCCTGACCTCTGACCTCTGACCCCAGGTTCCACCTGGCAGCCATGCGGGGCGCTGCCAGCTGTCTGGAGGTGATGCTGGCACAGGGCGCCAACGTGATGAGCACGGATGGGGCAGGTACCGTCAGCTGCGCTGGGCGGGAGGCGGAAGTTCAGCAGGTTCCCAACCCCAGACCCCAGCAGCTTCAAGGTCTCAGTGTCACCCTCAGGAAGAAGGGAGTTCCTGCAACTGTCCTAAGGGAGGCACAGGGACATTTCAGGCTGTGGTGCCCAAGGGTGAGTGGCAGCTGGTAGTAGGCAAAGCCAATAGCCATTGTCAGCAGGGAGTAACTAGGCTTCAGGTTGTGGTTAAGTCGGAGGGAGCAGCTGGGCCCGAGGAGTAGCTGGGTTTTTTTGTTTTTATTGTTTTTGTTTTTGGTACTGGGGATCGAACTCACGACCTTGAGCCACTGAGATAAATCCTTGACTTGGGGAAGTTTTTGAGAAAGTGGGGAGGGCAGAGGAAGGTCATTGGGCTCCTCCTCAGGGTGCCAGAATGATGGGGGAGACTTGGATTAGGGGTAACCCTGGGATTCAGGAGAATCTGAGACCAAGGGTGGAAGAGGGGAGAGTCTGGCATTTGAGGGCCAAGCTGGGCTCGTGGGAGTAGCTGCGGTGGAACTTTCTGGAGCAGGAGAATCACAAGGAGAGGGAGGGGAGTATCTGAGGCATGGAGGAGTAGCTGGGATTTAGGAGTAGCTGGAGCTCTGAGAGTAGCTGGGGTAAAAAGAGAAGGGGTGCGTGAGTTACTTGAGACCTGGGGCCTGGGGATCATTAGGCATGAGATGGAGACGGAGGGGGAGACGGAGGGAAACTGCATCACAATGGACATGGGTTTGTGGAGCAGCTGGGAGCCCTGGAGTATCTGTAGTAAACCTCCCCTCCCTTCCAGGTTACAATGCTCTCCACCTGGCCGCCAAGTATGGGCACCCACAGTGTTTGAAGCAGCTGCTACAGGTCTCTTACTTTCTTATCTCAGATACTCCCTGAATTTCAGATACTCTACTGCTCTGAGTGCTAGCAAGACCTCAAACCTCCAGCTACTCCCTGAATCCTCCTATCCCCTGGCTCATCTTAGTCCTAGTTTCAGCTACTCTCTAGACTATCAGATACTCCCAAGCATCCAGATGCGTCTCACACCAAGATGCACTCTTGGTACTAGACCTTCATGAACACTAGTTCTTCCTCCTACCTTAGTGTTTTAGCCAGGCCTTTGCTGAGCTGCTCCAGCTACTCCCCACACTCCCAGCTACTCCCCACACTCCCAGCTACTCCCCACACTCCCAGCTACTCCCCATACTCCCAGCTACTCCTCACATCCCAGCTACTCCCTTTCTCACCAATTCTCATAAAAGCCAAGAGTCACTCAGAGGCCTGTGACACGGCCTCCCCAAGCTGGGGTGGGGGGAGAGGTTCTGGAAAAATCAAGTAACAGGAAGAGAAGTGACCCACTCCCCCTTCCCAGGCCTCCTGCATGGTGGATATCGAGGACAGCAGTGGGTGGACAGCTCTGCATCATGCAGGTGGGTGCGGCGCAGCCCTGCCCGCTCATGGGTGCTGCCCTTGGGGGTTACCCTCACCCGGGCGCCCTGTGGCCTCCTCTTCTGGGCAGGAGGCTAGGGGAATGGAACCCAGGGCCTTTGCTCTGAGCTACACCCCCAGCCTGTTTTATTTTTTACTGTAAGCTAGGGTCTCAAAAAGCCACTAAATCCAGGGCATGGTGGCACACGTCTGTCATCCCTGGGAGGCTGAGCCAGGAGAACTGCCATGAGTTTTCCATCAGCCAGGCTACACAGTGAGCTCAAGGCCAGTCTGAACTGCAAAGCAAGAGCCTGTCTCAGACAAAAAAGAAAAACAGAAATCCCAGGGCAACGCGGCCAGCCCAAACAAAACTTCAGAATCAGCTCTCCCACAAGGGAGGCGAAGCTCTCCACCACCTGGGCCAGCGCCGGTCCAGGGTCTACACCGAGCCCGGGCGGTTCCGGGCTCCAGTGAGGCCTCAGGACCCCGCGCTCCCTTTGCGTGGGTTCTGTCGCTGCGCACTGTCTCCCGTGGCTGCGGTGTGCTGCCGCCTAGTGGCGGGAGTGCTTCTGGGTGCTCCGGCAACTCGGGCCCCCTTCCTACCTGAGACAAATTTATTGCCTGGTGTGGCTGCGGCACCCCTGTCATCCCAGCCCTCTGGGAGGCTGAGGCAGGACGGTCGCAAGTTCAACACAAGTCTGGGCAACTTCATGAAACCTTGGCGCAAAATAAAAAGGTGAACACAGCTCAGCGCAGAGGCCCTGGTTAGAACCCAGTCCTGGTCCTGGGGCCCCCCCCAAATGCCCACGCCTTCTCCCAACCCCGCCCCCTCTCCAGCGGCCGGCGGCTGTCTCTCCTGCTCGGAGCTGCTGTGCTCCTTCAAGGCACATCTGAACCCCCGAGATCGGGTGAGCTTCCGGGGTCTTTGCGGGGACAGAGACTACATTTGGGGTCCTCGGTCCCCAAGTGGCAGCCCTCGGAGGGAGGGAGCCCCTTGCAAAGAGCGCGGCAGTCTAGGGGAAGCTCAGGGCAGTGCAGAAGGCCTCCCTGCCTCCCCGGCAGCTTCTCACCCCACCGCACCCCTCCTCCTCCTTCCCACCAGTCGGGCGCAACGCCCCTCATCCTGGCAGCTCAGATGTGTCACACAGATCTCTGTCGCCTCCTCCTGCAGCAGGGGGCTGCTGCAGATGACCAGGACCTGCAGGGCAGGTGAGCTGCCCGCTGCCGAGCCATCTTTCCGTGCTGTGCTGTGCTGTGCTGTGCAGCCTCGGGAGGTCCCGCAGCCTCTCTGAGTGGGGGGTGGGGAAGGAGCGTGGTGAGGGGTCCAGTTGGCCTCTTCCTCCTCCTCCTGGCGTAGGGGTCCCGGAGTTTGCTCACCCCCCCAGTAGTCCCCCTTCCCTGACAGGACAGCTCTGATGCTGGCCTGCGAGGGCGCGAGCCCTGAAACCGTGGAGGTGCTACTGCAGGGCGGGGCCCAGCCGGGCATCACCGACGCGCTGGGCCAGGACGCGGCGCACTACGGGGCCCTGGCGGGGGACAAACTCATCCTCCACCTCCTGCAGGAGGCGGCCCATCGCCCCTCCCCACCGAGCGGTAGGGATCCCCGCCCCCGCACCCCTTCTGGACGGTTTCTCAGCACCCCCTTCCTTCACTACTGGGCATAGTCTCCTGTCTGCTGTGTTAGAAGCGGTTTCGTGGCACCCCCTTCTTCAGGCAGTTTCAAGGAACCCCAGAGCCTATAGGATGGTCTGGAGATCCACTCTGGTTTCCTGGAGCTTCCTTATTTTTAGGCTTTTGGCTGTCCTAAAAAGTGGCACCCCTACCCACCCCTACTGGCAAATGCCACTCTCCTATCCCTTTGGGAGTTTCAAGACACCCCCCCCCATCCTGTTGGAATGAATTCTTGCCTTCCAAGCCTTGATTCTGGGGGACTTGAGAGCCGCCCCTCGCCTGAGCCCCTGGCACCGGCGCCTGACCCGGCCTCCCTCTCTCCCCTTCCCGCAGAGGAGGACTCGGGCGAAGCTTCGTCTCAGGTAGGGACCGTAAGGAGCGCGGGTCCGAACCCTGGCGCACGCGCATGCAAGCCCGAGGGGCGCAGGGAGCAAGGATGCCCCGCCAGGGTCGCGCGGGGGACAGTCAAGGTTAGCCGGGAAGCGAACTTAGCTCTCAGTATGCTGCCACCAAGTGGCCGCCGCTGCCCCGACTCTAACTCCTCAGGCCCACAGAACCCTTGAGAGGTGGGGCGGGGACCTCTCAGCCCCACAGGGAAAAGATCATAGCTACTCTGGTCCGATAAGACTTAGAATTCAGCCAGGGGGTGGTGGCGCACTCCTGTGATCCCAGCCCTGGGGAGGCTGAGGCAGGAGGGTCGCTGCGAGTTTGAGGCCAGCCTGGGCTACACCGGGAGGCTCTGACTCCAAACAAACAGCAGATTTGGGACTTGGGGAGAAAGGGCTGCTGTCTGCCAGAACTGCTGAGTTAGAAGCCCGATAACTGAGGACAGGAGAGAGGCTGGGAGTGACCCAGAGCCCGCAGGACAGGGGTGGCCGAGCTGGGGCTGTGGGTGGGAGTGGACTGGCTGGGTGGGGCCCTGGGTAGGAGGCCAGGGTGGCCCCTGTCTGCCCACTTTTCCTTCTGTCCACAGAACTCTGTGTCCAGCCATGACAAGCGAGGGGGTCCTAAGAAGCGGAAGGCGCCCCAGCCTCCCGCCAGCATCCCTGTGCCGGTGAGAGATGCCCGGGCCTTGGGGAGCGCGGGCAGGGAGCCCGGGTAGGGCTCAGTGTCTGGCTGGGACACTGAGGGGCAGCCTCAGGCCTCCTCTAAAGGTGGTGGGTTCCCACGGGGGAGAGCACAGGACGATCGAGAAGCCTACGAGGAGATCGTGCGGCTGCGGCAGGAGAGGGGACGCCTCCTGCAGAAGATCCGGGGCCTGGAACAGCACAAAGAGCGAAGGAAGCTGGAGGTTAGGGGAGCAGAGGCTTAGGTGGGGAAAGACTCCCCTCCTTCCTTTCCTGCCTTCCCCTGCTCCACTCATGAGGCCTCCTGACTACTCCAGGCTCTGTGCTGCCCCAGGGCCTTTGCACTGGCTGCACCCTCGCCCCTGCTAGAAGTCTCCATGCCTCTTCCCAGACCTCTTTTGCTTACTTGAATATTCAAGTGAGGAAGTAAATGCATGGTCCCAAAATAGGACATGGCACACAGCAGAGGCCCAGTAAATGCCCGCAGTGATGGGTCGGAATGGTGTGAGCCGCACGCAGACAGTCATCGGTGGGTAGGGTGGGGGAGCCTCAGCGGGTGAGGCCCGGAGACCCCTGCCCGGGTCTGACCCTGTCCCCCCCCCCCTCCGTCTGCGTCAGCCACAGGAGGCAGAGGCCAGCTCACTGCACAGCCTGGAGAGACAGGTAGGGGCGGAAGGTGGGGAGCGGAGCGACTGCGGGGTCCCCCCACCACTCCGGGGGGGGGCACCTGAGCCAGCGGCCTTTGCCCTCAGGTGCAGGAGCTGCAGCAGCTGCTGGCGGAGAAGCAGGAGGAGAAGGAGAGCCTGGGACGCGAGGTGGAAAGTCTGCAGAGCCGGCTGTCCCTGCTGGAGGTGAGCCCGAGGGGGCGGGGCCAGGGCCTGGGGCGGGGCAGAGATTGGGGCGGAGCCAAAGCCAAGGGCTGGACCCAAACCAGGGTGAGTGGAGTCGGGCAAGGCCAGGGCTGGGCTCCAGCAAGCAGCAGTAGAGCCAGGGTGAGCAGGGCAAGGGTGGGCGGGGCCAGAGCCCGGTGGGTGGAGCCAGGGTGGATCATTGGGTGGGCCAAAGTCACGGTGGGTGCAGCCAGGGCGGGGGGGGGGGGTTATTGGTAGGCGGGGCCCGACCTTGAGTGGGTGAATGGCTAGAGGCGGGATGGGGTGGAGTCAGGGTGGGAGGAGGTCAGCTATGGAGAGCTGGGGGCGGAGCCTCTCCTGCTTCGGGGCCAACAGGACAGCCACCAGGCCTGTAACAGTTTCATGTCCGCGGAGCATCCTCGAAAACCCAGTCACCCGGATAACGCACCTGGAAACACACACACACACACACACACACACGCACGCACACACACACGCACACGCACACGCACACGCACAGGGCCAGGATGGAGGGCTCTCCAAACACATCCTTGTAAAGATGAACAAACATGCAAGAAACATGTTACACATACATCAGCAAACACGCGTATGAAGGCAGTTCTGAGTATGGGCAGCTGTCATCTCAGCACTCTGGGAGGCTGAGGCAGGAGGACCTCAAATTTGAGGCCAGCCTATACAACTCAGTGAGAGGCGGTCTCGAAATAAAAATAGCAGGAGCTAGGGATGTAGCTTAGTGTAAAGGCCCTGAGTTCAATCCCCTGCTCTCTCTCTCTCTCTCTCTCTCTCTCTATATATATATATATATATAGAGAGAGAGAGAGAGAGCGAGAATTGCTACAATTATATAGAAAAAAAAAAGATGGGCATGGTGGCCTGTAATTCCACCACTTGGAGGCTGAGGCAGGAGGCCAGCTTGGGCTACACAGTGAGCTCAAGGCCAGTCTGAGCTGCATAGAGATCCTGTCTAAACAAACAAACAAAGCAAAAACAAAATGGTTAAAAATGGGTGCATGGTGGGCTGGGGATTTAGCTCAGTGGTATAAGTGCCTGCCTTGCAAGCAGGCAGTTGTGAGTTCGATCCTTGGTACCGATAAAAAGGAAAAAGACAAAAAAAAAAATGGGTGCAGGGGGCTGGGGGGGCACTCAGGGGTGAGCACCTCCCTAGCATACACGGGTCCTGAGTTCATCCCCAGCGCTGCAAAAATAATGGGGAAGGACATAGTAGTTACCCAATAAAAAAAAAAAACACCCAGCAGTCCAGTACTCGGGAAGTTGTAGGAGGATGGAGGGGTGATTTGGGGGACAGAACCCTGAAGTGGGCCCTCCCCACTCCCAGAGTGAGCGAGAGAACACCAGCTATGACGTGGCCACCCTGCAGGACGAGGAGGGGGAGCTCTCTGATTTTCCAGGTGAAGCCCCATCGACCTCCCGGGCCCTGGGATTAGAGCTTGGAGCTTGGGGCGCAGAGGGTGGGTCACTCTCGTGGGGAAGGGAGTGTCTGCACATATCTGTAAGCTGCTCCACTTGGGCCAGCTCTGGGGGTGCTGGTGCCCCGCTCCACAGCCCCCGAAGTGCTGGCTGGAGCCCCAGGGCTAACTGTGCCCCACCCGCCCCCACCGCCAGGGCCCGAGGCCGCCCGGCAGCTCAGCCCCGCAGCCCAGGTGCGCCTGGCCTCCCTGCAGGAGCAAGTGGCTGCGCTCACCAGACAGAACCAGGAACTGATGGAGAAGGTCCAGGTGGGGAAACTGAGGCTGCTGACCGACCGAGGGCCTGGGATGGATGCAGAAGGTGTCGAGGCCCCCGTTCTCCCCACTGACTGCCTTCCCACCCCCAGATCCTGGAGAACTTCGAGAAGGACGACACTCAGCTGGCTGGGAACGGCGTGGCCGAGGTCGTCCCCCTGGTCCTCTACGAGTCCCTGCGGGCTGAGTTCGACCAGCTCCGGAGGCAGCACGCAGAGGCTCTGAGGGCCCTCGAGCAGCGGGAGGCCCGGGAAGTCCCCAGACAGGAAGAGGACAAAGACTCGGGGGCCTCAGAGACCCAAAATGGGCCACCTGACACAGAGGTGAATGGCACCGTGGTCCCAGAAACCAGAATTAATGGAGCTGAGAGTACAGACGAAGATGGGGCAGGCGGGGAAACCGCAGGAGCTGGGCCCGTGGAAGCAGCCGCCGAGGCCTCAGGGGCCGAGGGAGCCCAGGAGCAAGGGGCTGAGGCCACAGAAATCGAGACCGAGACCGGAGAAGAGGGAGAGACCATGGAAACTGAAGCAGCCACGGCTTCAGAGGCCACGGGAGCCGAGGCCGCAAGGATGCAGCCAGCAGTGAAGGCCAATGCAGCCGGCACCAGGGGAGCAGAGCTCGCTGCAAACACGGAGGCCACGGGAGCTAAGGCCACTGATGCAGGGACCACTGTCCTGGAGGCCACACCCGCCACAGTCCTTGCCGGGCCCATCCTGCACCCCGGCGCTGCAGAGGCCTCTGAGAAGCTGCAGTCCGAGCTGGAGACCAGGATCCGGAGCCTGGAGGAGGCGCTGCGGGAGCGGCAGCGCGAGGCGGCTGCTGAGCTGGAGGCCGCCCGGGGCAAGTGCCAGGCGGCGGAGGCCGAGGCAGGCAGGCTCCGGGAGCGGGTGCGAGCCGCCGAGGGCGCCGGGAGCCACGCGGGCGGCGAGGGCGGCAGGGGCAGCGGTGGCGGTGACGCGGCCCAGCTGCGGGCCGCCCTGGAGCAGGCCCGGGAGGACCTCCGCGAGCGGGACTCCCGCCTGCGCGAGCTGGAGGCGGCCGCGGCCTGGCTGGACGAGGCCCGGGCGGGCCGGCTGCTGGCCGAGGAGGAGGCCCGGGGCCTGCGGGCGGAGCTGGCCCGGCGGGAGGAGGCGCGGCTGGAGCAGAGCCGGGAGCTGGCGGTGCTGCGCGAGCAGCTGGCCTCGGCCACGGCCACGGCCGAGCGGCACCGGGTGGCGGCCGCGGAGCTGGGCCGGGCCCGGGACGCGGCCGAGGCCAGGGCCACCGAGCTGGCCACGGCGTGTGAGGGGGCGCGGCGGGGCCTGGCGGAGCTCCGGGAGGCCTCGGTGCCCGCGTGCGAGCACCACCGGCTGCAGCAGGAGGCCCTGGAGCTGCGGGGCCGCGCGGCCGGCCTGGAGCAGGAGCTGGTGGCCGCCGGCAGGGAGGCCGCCCGGCTGCGGGCCGAGCTGCAGCGCGAGCGCGTGGGCAGCGTGGCCCTCTCGGAGCACGAGCGCGTGGTGGGCGCGCTGCGGGCCGACGTGGCCCGGCTGGAGGGGCAGCTGCAAGAGCTGGCCCGGCGGCACGAGAAGACCAGCGCCGAGGTCTTCCAGGTGAGCGCAGGCGGGCCCGGCCGGAGCTGCCTGCACCCCAAGCCCTGGGTGTGGACCCGTCAGCTTCCACTGAGCACACATTCGGGCCTCTTGGTATTTCCAGGTGGACGTTTGACCTTGTAGCCACCCTAGAATTTCATCTCTCACTTGCTTTATTTTTTTGGTCCTGGGAATGAGACTCAAGGCCATTTGCCAGCCTTTTGTTTTCTTTCTTATTTTTTTGTACCAGGACTCGAACTCAGGACCCTGCACTTGCCAGGCAGGCTGCTTGTGCCACTGAGCTGTATCCCTGGCTTTCTATGATTCATTTTCTAATCTCTACTTGGTTTTAGCTGAAAATCAAACATGTCTAATCTCTAGGTTTGGTGCTTGTTATGCACAATTTCTGTACTGCTTTTCTTTCTTTTTTTTGTTAAGCAATGAGTTGGATTTATTTCTCTCTGTGTATTTATTTAGCATCCACTTTCATTAGTGGTCATTTTTTTTTTTTTGATAGTGGGGATCCAATTTACAACCTCGCACTTGCCAGGCAGGTGCTTATGCAGCTAAGCTAAACCCTGAGCCCCATTAGTGGTCATTTTGACCCTGTTCCAGCTACTTACGAGACTGAGGCAGGTGGATCATGAGTTCAAGACCAACCTGTGCAATTTAGTGAATTAGTGAGAACTTGCTTCAAAATTAAAAATAAAAAAGGGCTGGGGATATAGCTTAGTCCAAAGGCCCTGAGTTCAACTCCAATGATATATAGAGAAAAAAACTGTAGCTCCCAACCTGCTGGATGTCACAGAGGCCAAGTTCCTGTTCCTGGATGTTAGACAATGAATTCTAAGAAACAATGGAGATTAAGAATAGAAAAATTAACCCGGGTGGGGCTGGGGGTTTAGCTCAGCCGCATAAGCGCCTGTCTTGCAAGCAGGCAGTCGTGAGTTCGATCCCTGGTACTGATAAAAAGGAAAAAGACAAAAAAAAAAAAAAAAAAAAAAAAAAAAAAGAAATCAAATGCAGCACTTACCAGCTGCCTGGTACCAACATAAACATATTTCACTTCTTGCTTCATGGTGTACACATAATTCACGTCATCCTCATCGTAGTGGGGGGAACCGTGGCCCAGAGAGGTTAATCCACTTGCCCGAGGACACACAGCTCGGGGGTCGGAGGTGGCCGGCATGGTGGGAATGTCCGTAGGCCCCAGGGGAGACCGGGAGGTTGACCTGTGGCTGGAATGTCCTCGGCACAAAGCAGGAGGCTCAGGACACCTGGCCCTGGAGTTTTTGGGGACCGCGTGCCCTGAGCATCCTCTGCGGGCGTGGGCCGCAGGTGCAGCGGGAAGCTCTGTTCATGAAGAGCGAACGCCACGCGGCTGAGGCCCAGCTGGCCACGGCGGAGCAGCAGCTGCGGGGGCTCCGTACCGAGGCGGAAAGGGCACGCCAGGCCCAGAGCCGAGCCCAGGAAGCCCTGGACAAAGCCAAGGAGAAGGACAAGAAGGTGAGTGTCTCCCCCATGATGGGTCTGAGGGTCCCCACTTGGCAGAGATTGGAAAGAGTCTAAGGGTGACTCAAGGAAGAGGGAAACCACGGATGGGCGTGGTGGTGCGTGCCTGTCATCCATCCCAGCACTGGGAGGCTGAGGCAGGAGGATCTTTGCTGGTTCGAGACCAGCCTGAGCTACACTGTGAGCTCAAGGCCAGCCTGAGCTGCATAGTGAGACCCTGACTCCGACAAGAAAGAGGGAGGCTGAGACCCAGAAAAGGAGGCCACGCCAAGGCTTCTGCTCTTCTACTTAGGACCGCAGTCACACTTCTTCTGGGCGCCCTGAACTCCAGGCCCTGGCTCTGCATTTCACATGGAGTGATCACTGAATTCTCATCAGATCCCCACACACGTGCCTCGGGTTCTGTTTTATTTTGTGAGACACAGTCTCACTCCGTATCTCTCCACGGAGCCCAAGCTGGCCCTGGACTCTGGCGATCCTCCTGTCTCAGCCTCCCCAGTGCTGAGATGACAGGCGAGCGCCTCTGCCCAGCTCTGGGTGCTTTAATGATTCCCATTTGAGAAATCTGGGCACGGAGAGGGAATCCACTCAGCCAAAGTCACACAACCGTGCAATGGTTCAGCAGGGTTTTAACTCGGGCTCCCAAGTTCTGGTCTTTTCTTTTCTTTTTTGTTTTGTTTTTTTGCTGCTGGGTTCCAACCCCAGTGCTGCTACATAAAGAAACAACAAACTAAACACCGCTAAGTGTGAGACAGCCACACCAGGAAAACTGGCAAGGGTCAAACTAGGGCTGGGCACGGGCTGGAGTTGGGGAGCCCCGAGCTGTGCCATTCCTTAGCAAGCCTGGAGCCACTTCCCGCTGGGGTGACCCCTCCATCCCCACCTGCAGATCACAGAACTCTCCAAAGAAGTCTTCAGCCTGAAGGAGGCCTTGAAAGAGCAGCCCGCCGCCCCCGCCAGCCCCGAAGTGGAGGCCCTCCGCGGCCAGGTGAAGGCTTTGCAGCAGCAGATGGCGGTGAGCTGCACTGGGACACTCTGGGGGCGGGGTGGGGCGGGGCCATCTGGCGCATGCGCAAAGCAGACTCGCAGCGCCCTCCCTGGTGATAGCGCCACCTATCGTGCAATGCGGCTCTGGGTGTACTTTGGGGTCAGGGAGGGGAGGGCTCCTGCTTCACTGAGCACCCCACCCCCATGCCACAGGATGCCGCCCGGGACCACTGTGCCGTGGTGGCTTTGTACAGGAGCCACCTGCTCTACGCCATCCAGGTGAGTGGTGCAGACGCCCAGCTGCAAATCGACCAATCTGGTGCCGCTTCTGCTGCTGCCTTGGGACCTCAGTTTCCCCTCTAGAAGGCAGGAGGGTGGCCCAGGCAGAGAGATACTCGGGGCCTGTCCCTCCTAGCTGCACGCACCTTAAGCTGGGGCGGGGGTGGGGGTGTGTGCCGAGGGCCCTGGGAAGCCGGACAGGGGCGCCAGGGTTGCCCCCCCTCTGCTCCCGGCCCAGGGTCAGATGGATGAGGATGTGCAGCGGATTCTCACCCAGATCCTGCAGATGCAGCGGCTGCAGGCGCAGGGCCGCTGAGGACCGGTTTTGCCCGCCCCACACTGCCACCGTGCCTCTCGGCATTTGGGGACCAGCCTAGGACCCACCCTAGCAGGCAGCATCACCCCTTGTGGTCCCTACACACACATGCGCGCGCACACACACACACACACACATGCACACGTGCGCGCGCGCGCGCACACACACACAGACACAGACACACACACACACACACACACACACACACACACACACACACGGGTCAGACTGGCACCCCTCCCTCCCCACCGGACAATCTGTGAATCACGAGCTCCTGCCCATGTCTCGTCCTCAACACCAATGCAGGAATAAACCAATACTGTGAGCCAGGCCTGGTGGCGCACGCCTGTCATCCCAACACTCAGGAGGCTGAGGCAGGAGGACTGCTGCAAGTTCGAGGCCAGCCTGGGCTACAAAGTGAGCTCAAGGCCAGCCTGGATTGCATAGAGACCCTGACTCAAAAATAAATAAATAAATAAATAAATAAATAAATAAAATAACCATTTTGTGCACAAGAACAAGGTGTGTGTGGCCTGCTGCTGGGTGCCCATTGCAGGGACAGGGTGGGGTGGCCCATGGCAGGAAGACCTCACCTCCTGGGCCCCAAACTCAGGCCAGTGCCAAAGAACCAGGGACTTCTCATCTGCCATAAATTGAAGAATTAGAATCTTACAACAGATTCAAGCTTCCAAAGCCAGCTACACTAGGAAGATGTCTCTGAGTAGTAATTTTGTGACTACATAAAATGCTGGCCGTACAGCTGCTTGCCATAAGCATGTCACAGGCATCAACCCAGGGATTAAATTTTAAAAAGTAGAAAATAAAAAGATACTTTAAGAAGATGCAACCTCAAATTTCCAGTGGTAACAGTGGAAATAAAAAAGCAGAACAAGGCCCTGGAAAATATCAAATTCCAAGTAATCTGTCAGATCACTACAGAGAGGGTGACCATGATGGAACACATACTTAGTGACTGTAGAGCAGATACAGAAAAAACAATGGAGTTTAGCTGGGTGTGGTGACACACACCTGTGATCTCAACACGTAGGAGGCTGAGGCAGGAGGATCTAGCAAATTCGAAACCCACCTGGGCCAGTGTCCCTGCTGGGTCCTCCCCCTGCCCAGGACGCATCAGGAAATCCCCAGGGACAGACTGGATCCGCTCAGGGAAGGAATTCCCACCAGCTGCCTCCGCTCCCCTGGCCAGAAGGACCAGAAGTGACCTGTGGGGATTTTGGGGGACTTGCCAGTGGGGGCAGGGCCAGCTGTGCTGCGGTTTGGGGTCGGAGAGAGAAGAGGTTGATTAAGAATTGGGGGGTGCGTGCAGTGGGGCACAGCGGTGACCCTGGACTCCAGGCAGCTGAGACCCTGTCTCAAAATTAAATAAAAATATGTTTTTGAAAGAATGTAAAGGGTTGGGGATGTAGCTCAGGGCAAAGATCCCGCGTGAGTCCCCAGTACCACTGCCACCCCCACCAAAAAAAGACAAAGGAGAGAAACAGAAAAAGGACATTAGGGTTGCTTTAATTCTGGTAACTGGGATTTTTTTTTTTTTTTTTTTTTTTACTTTTTACGTTATTGGTACATTTTAGATATACATAATGATCACAGTCTTTGTGTGTGTGTGTGTGTGTGTGTTTTGAGACGGGGTCTCCTATGCCATTCAAGCCCCCCCACACCCAGCTGGTCTTTTGCGTCTCTGCCTTCCTGGTCCCCGTGTTTCTCGGTGTCCTCATCCCCTTCCTGGGGTTCCCCTGTCATTGCTGCTCCCGGAAGGAAGGGCCTCGCTCGCCCCGCTGTGCTGGGAAAGGCCACCAAGGTCACTTCTCCCTTTCTGGACCTCCTCCCTGCCCCCGCCCTCAGGGAACTCCACACCCCGGCTGGGTGTCGCTGAGGGCACTGGGAACCTCTGCCACCTACCTGCACACCCTCCACAAACCCGGCTGGTGAGTCAGCCCTGGGGGACCGGCGTGGCACTGGGTTTTCCCCACCGGGGTCCCCGGCCTCCTGGCCTGGCCTCCATGTCCCCACCCGAACCCTGGGACAGCGGGAGCCACAGAAGCCTGCACCATGACCTCGAGGCTGCTGCTGGCCCTCGCCCTCTGCAGTGGCTGCCTGCCCTGTGCTGGAGAGAAAGGTATGGGGGACCCCTGAGATGGGGGACCCAGGAGGAGGGACATTCTTGGGGACTCCACCTGGATTTTAGCCTGGGATCAAAAATGTTAGGGGCTAACTGGGTGTGGGGGCGCAGGAGGCTGAGGCAGGAGGATCACCTGGAGGTCGAGGCCAGCCAGGGCTCCAGAGTGAGCTCAAGGCAGCCTGAATGGCACAGGAGGGATTTCCTCTCCTGCCTGGTCCTTCTGGCTCGCTCTTTGCTTCCTTTCTTCCTTCCTTCCTTCCTTCCTTTCTCTTTTTATTTTGCTGGCTCTTTCTTTAAAGGAAATTAAGTCCTGAGGACCGGACCAAGCCCTTGTTGATGCCAGCCCTTTGTAAGTTTTTAAAAATTTTGTAAAAAGGGTCTTCTTTTGTAGTCCTGGCTGGCCTGGAACTTGAGATCCTCCTGACTCAGCCTCCTTAACAGCTGAGATAACAGTTCTGTGATACCGAGCCCAGCTTCCTGGCCCCTGAAGCCTCAGTTTCCCTGTCTGGGGAATGAACTGACGGTCCCTGACGGGACTCTGGGAGTCTCGGGGTGAATCTGAAACATGCTCCTTCTGTTTTTAGGGGCTCCAGGGGCTCTGAGCCAGCCTCAGGTACGGTGCTGGGCCTCCAGGTACCCGGTGGCCGTGGACTGCTCCTGGACGCTGCCACAGGCCCCCAATTCCACCACCGCGGCAACCTCCCTCATCGCCACGTACAGGTCAGAGGGGCTGAGAGGGAGGGCTGGCCGGACGGGCGGCTTTCGGGAGAGGTCTGAGGCTGGCTGTGGTGACCTGGGGTGTCCCAAACCCCAAATCCAGCACAGTGATGGCCAAAAGAAAAACACATCCTGGCTGGGTGTAGTGGGAGTACCTGCCATCCGAGCACTGGGGAGGCTGAGGCAGGAGGGTCTCGCAGGTGAATGTCTGAAGCCACCCTGGCCAATGCGGTGGGAGCCTGGCTCCAAATAAAATTTTAAAAAGAGCTGGGGTGCGGTTCAGTGTGGGGCGCTGGTTCCATCCCCTGTAATAAAGGAAGAAAGAAAAAAAATCACGGGTGATATTCAGTATCTAACTTAAATAGGATCTAAATATTACAATATTTACCATTTAATATAATTTCACACAATTGTATTTAATGTTTACATCTTTCTTTATATTTGATTCACGAACTCATATTGATAATATAAATTAATATCACATGAGATGAATGTACAAAATATTAGTTTCTTTTTTGGCATGGTTTTCTGGGTTTTCCTTTTTTTGTTTGTTTCTTCTTTCAAAATATGAGTTTCAGCTGGGCGTGCAGCTCAGTAATGAGCACTTCCTTAACTTGGTAAATTACTTGGGTTCCATCTCCAGCATGCCAAAAATAACAAGTATGTAAAAGGAAATAAAATATTATGAGCCTGAGAAAAACTTCAAGCACGCGACATTCTGCTGGTCTCGGGTGTCTTAGGTCAGTCGAATGCAGAGGTCCTGTGCTCTGGGTGAATGATTTGGGGTGCAGGGCCCCTGTATGCACCAGCGCTGCCCCCTGATTGACGTGTTTGGAAATTGCTGTTCATTTTTTTCTCTTTGAAATAAAATGGATTTGAAAAAAAATAGTCTAATGTCAGATGTCTCATTGCCTGGTCTGGGTCTAAGTTTAATCACAGCTACTCAGGAGGCTGAGGCAGGAAGATCTCAACTTCCCAAGCAATCCTGAGGTGCTTAGCCAGACCCTGTCTCCAAATAAAATTTTTCTTTTTTTTTTTTGGCCAGGATCTTGCTATGCAGTCCAGGCTGGCCTTGAGCTCACTTTGCAGCCCAGGCTGGTCTTGAACTCACAACGATCCTCCTGCCTCAGCCTCCCCAGTGCTGGGATTACAGGCATGAGCCACCACGCCCGGCTCTAAATAAAGATGCTTAAAAAGACTTAGAGATGGCAGCGTAGCTCGGTGGTCGAATTCTTGCCTAGTGTGTCCTGGTCTTTAGGTTTCATGCTGGATACTGCAGAAATGACAATTGTAAAAATAAAAAAACACTGGTTTTAGGATGTCCAAATGGAGGGTTCTAGTTCGGATTCGGAGTCTGTGAACTCCCTGACCGGCCCAGTGGCTGGGACTCAAAATTTAGAAGGGAGTTGCCAGGTGGTGTGAGCGCCGGAGCTGAGCCCAGCACCCGGGAGGCCGAGGCGGGGCGGATCCGAAACCCCAGACAGAGGTGGGGGGACCCTGCCTCTCACCTGGGGTCCGGGCACCGGGACCTCACGATGCCCCCATGGCCCGTGTCCAGGCTCGGTGTGCAGGGCGAGAGCCGGCCCTGTGTGCAGCCCAGCCCCGGGGCGCCAGGCTGCTCCATCGCGGACATCCAGCTGTTCTCCATGGCGCCCTACGTGCTCAACCTCACCGCCGTGCACCCCGCGGGCGCCCGCAGCACCTTGGTGCCCTTCGTGCCCGAGCGCATCAGTGAGTCCCCCCCCCTCCCTTCTCCAAGGGCCCCCACCAGAGGGCGCCCGTGAGCCCTGCAGGAGGCCCTGTGCAGCCTCTGCCTACAGCCCTCCATGGCTCCCAGCTACCCCCGTGCAAGTTCTCCCCGATTAAATCAGCCCCGTCACACACCAGCCCCAGAAGGACAGCAGCGTGGGACCCCACAGATAGGAAATAACCCAGGACAGGGGCTCCACCCGCCGACAGGAAGTGGATCTATTGGGGCTGAGGGCTGGGAGGGCAGGGGGTGCTGCTCACAGGGACAGAGCCTCCTTCCAGGGGCAGAAGGTTCTAGGGTCCCATAGGGTTCTGGGATTAGAGGCCATGTTCGCAAAGCTCTGAGAATGCACTAAACACACCTGCATGGGACTCTTTAAAATGGTGACTTTGGTTATATGTGGCCCCAAAAATACTGTGGGGTTGGGCGTGGTGGCGCACACCCATCATCCCAGCACTTGGGAGGCTGAGGCAGGAGGATTTCCCAAAGTTCAAGCGGGCTGGGGTGTAGTCCCGTGGGAGGTCTCGGGTCTCTCCCCCTTCTCGCCCCCCACAGGGAGGGGAAACACAACACTGTCCTTCCTGCCGCCCTCCAGTCAAACCCGACCCTCCGGAGGGCGTGCGCTTGAGCCCCCTGGCAGGGCGGCAGCTCCAGGTGCGGTGGGAGCCTCCTCGGTCCTGGCCCTTCCCGGACATATTCTCTCTCAAATACCGGATCCGCTACGGGCGCCTCGGAGCCACGCACCTCCGCCAGGTGAGGGAGCCAGAGTGGGAAGGGCAAAGAGGGTAGGGGAATAGCTCCCGAGGGCCGGTAGGAGACACACACAGTGCAGTCCATCCACACACTGGAATATTACGCAGGCAGGAAAAGGGCGAGGCTGTCACGCGCCAGACCTCAGCCACCTGGTACTCAGTGAGCGCTGCGGGGTCATAGGTGGTCGCTGCCACTCACAGCCTAGGCCTTGGGTTCTTAGTTTAGATTGGCTGTTTGCCCTATTTTGTGAATGACCCTTGGTGCTCTGCATGTGCGGGTTCTTCAGAAGCTGGTTCAAGGAGCTGGGGATAAAAATATTCAGAAAAAGCCAAGTGTGACAGCGCACACCTGTGATCCCAGGGCTGGGGAGGCTGAGGCAGGAGGAGCACCAACCTGGGCTATATAGTATATTCAAGGCCAGCCTGAATTACCTAGTGAGACCCTGTCTCAAACAAAACAAAACAAAATAAAACAAAACAACACAACTAACAAACCACATCCAGCCACTGCCTGGGCCAAGTCAGGTCCAACTCAGGAGAAAATGCTTATCTTAGAAACCTGTGGGAGGGGCTGACGTGGCTTGGGGCAGGTAACACGCACTGGGGAAACTGAGAGGGCACAGGCAGGGTCAAAAAAGTCACAGATGGGTGGGTGTCACTGGTAGCAGCAGGATTTACTTTACAGAGGAACTTAGGGAGGCCTAGTGATTTCCCAAACAACCTGCCAGGTCATGGTGATTTTCCAAACACCATGACCGGGTTTTTCCCCTCTATTATTATTTTTAGTGGTGCTGGGTACTGGGTACTGGGTACTGGGTGCTGAGTGCTGGGTGCCGGGTACTGGGTGCTGGGTACCAGGTACTGGGTGCTGCATGTTGAACCTGTCACCAGGCAAATGTCCTATCGCCCTGTCTTTTTTATTAACATTTTATTTAGAGATCAAAGTTGCCCAGGCTGGTTTCCAACAGGAGGTCCTCATGCATCAGTCTGCAGACTCTGGGCTTAGAGGGCTGTGTCTCCAGGCCTGGCAGTTTCCATCTTTTCCTCACCGGCCCTGGTGATGAGATTTCAGCCCGGGCCCAGGGAGGTAGCTCAGCGGCACAGCCCCTGCCCCACAAGCGCCAGGCCCTGAGCGCTCCCCTCTCTCCTCCACCCTCCACCCACTTCCTCTCTGCTTGCAGGTGGGCCCCATTGAAGCCACCTCCTTCATCCTCAAGTCCCTGCGGCCCCGGGCCAGGTACTGCGTCCAGGTGGCTTCCCGGGACATCACAGATGCTGGACAGTGGAGTGACTGGAGCCCTCCGGCCGTCACCCCCGAGGCCCCGGGGCAGTAGTGGGGGCCTCCCCGTACCTGTAGAGGGCCTGGCCTCTGACTGACTGCTGCTGTCTGCTGGGAGTGGATGGGACCCTTCTGGCCTGGGATCTGGCCTGGACTTTGCTGCCGCCCAGCTGCTGAGCCCACCTTGGCCAAGTGACTTTGCCTGTGAGCCTCAGTTTCCCAATCTGTGGAATGGGATGTATGCTCCCTTTTGGTCATGGTGCCACTGCCAATGGCAGGTACTTTTAACAAAGTGAACTTCGAAAAGCGTGGTTTGTGCTGGGTCTTTCCTGTATCTCTCTCGTCTGTGCTGATGTAGGATTAGCTGTCCATCCTGGCCTAGAAAGAATGTGGCTGTCGGCTAGAAATCAAGTGACACCAAGTGCTGGCAAGGCTTTGGGGAAAAGAACCTTGCCACACTGCCAGTGGGGTGGCAAGCCAGCAGCACCTTGATTCACGGTACCTAAATGAATAAGGAGAAAAATAAACCAGCACGGCTACCACACCCAGCCAGGATGCAGATTCTGTAAAAAAACCAGAACTAGAAATTCCATGCGAGCCTGGCATGGTGGCTCACGCCTATAATCCCAGCACTCCGGAGGCTGAGGTGGGAGGATCGTTGTGAGTTCGAGACCACTATGGGCTACACAGTGAGCTCCAGGCCAGCCTGAACTACACAGCGAGAGCCCGTCTCAAAAAAAAAAAAAAAAAATCTCCCGCTGGGGAAGCAGCTCAGTGGTGTAAAAGCCTGCCTGTAAAACACTAGGTCCTGAGTTCGATTCCTCATACCAAAAGAAAAACGGTATTTTTGTATTGTCTCACTAGAGTGTGAAGCTAAAATAAACAATATTTGTATATCACAATGTATATACCACTGTTACCCCCTAATTATAATCATTATTATTATTCTCATGACCTTGAGCTTTCCGGCAAGGTGCTCATGCAGCTAAGCTAAATCTGCAGCCCCTCCCCCCTCATGATTGTGTTTTTGAAACTTTGTTTCATTTTCTTTTCTCTTTAAAATAAAATAGATTTGAAAGGAAAAAAGAGTGTATTTCTACTTGTTTCCTCATTGGTTTCACTTAACATGATGGTGCCAAGGTGCACCCAATGAGCTAGAATCTAGGTCTTGAGTTTATCCTTCTGTATGGCAGCATAGTATTCCGATGTGTGTTAATACAATGTGTGCTCTGTCCATCCATCTACAGGCTGCTCTCAGTGCTAGTTCATATCAGTTGTGCCGCTATGAACGTGGGTGTGCATGCGTGCGTGCGTGCGTCACTGTTCCATGACGTCACTGGCTTTCGGAAAGGGGAGGAGCCAGGTCCTATGGAATTTCTTTTTTTTTTTTTTTTTTTAGCAATTTTTTTGGTCTCTTTTGAGACAGGGCCTTGCTAGGCAGTTTGTATCCCAGGCTGGTCTCAAACTCCCAAGATCCTCCTGCGTCAGCCTCCTGAGTGCTGGGATTATAGGCGTGAGCCACCACGCCCAGCTGAGATGCTTATTCTTAAAGAGTACATGGTTTAGAGCTGGGCGTGGTGGTGCAGGCCTGTAATCCCAGCACACCAGAGGCTGAGGCAGCAGGATCCTTGTGAGCTCAAGGCCGACCTGGACTACATAGGGAGACCCTGTCTCAAAAAAAAAAAAAAAAATCCGAGAAAACTAAAAGATAGAGGAAATAGAGAGAGAGATCCTTGGTGAATGGGGAGGGCATCATGATGGAGAGAGAAAGGGTGAAGGAGATGGAACAAACGGATTACAATGTGTTCAAAACCTGTCCCAACTCCCCAAGGTGACTGTGTTCATCGAAAACACAGACCAGAAAAAAAAGAGCCAGGTGTGGCAAGCACGCCTGTCATCCCAGCCCTCTGGGAGGCTGAGGCAGGCAAAAGCTCAAATTTCAGCCCAGCCTGGGCACCTTAGTGACTTAGGGAGACCTTGTTTCAAAATACAAACATGGAGAAAGGGCTGGGGATGTAGTTTACTATGAAGGTTCTGGTTTCAATCCCTAGGACAGAGACAGGGAGACAGAGACAGACAGAGAGGAAGCAGAGAGACCCCGTGTCCACATCCTCCAAACAGGGCCACTTCCTAAGCGGTACAAACTGTTATAACTTGAGCCCCGGTATAAAATCCAAGGAGGCAAGAGACCGAAAATTTAGTGGCAAAGGCTTTATTTCCAGGCCTGGCGACCAGTCTCCGGGAGCCAATTTGGAGACTCCCCTAGAAGCTGAAGGGAGGACTTTAAAGAGGGGCTGGAGGCAAGGGCGGGGGGAGAGAAACAAAGAAACCTGCAGAGCCATCAAACTTGTTGACCCGAGTCTGGAAACTGTATTGCTGTCCACTTAGCTCTGACAATCTAGGGAGTTTCTGGTGTTTTTAAAAAATTATTTCCATCCTGCAGACTGACATTATCTCAGAGTGGCACGTCTGCAGCAATATTTGGAGAAGAAAGTGGACAGTTAATTATCTCAGGACAGCTTGTCTTCGCTAGTGAGTGCGAAGGGGTCATGAGTTATGAGACGCTGGAACTTAAGTTTTACGAAGACCTGATATCTAACTCATTTGATACATACAGAACAAAAGGAACGCACCGATTGGGGTTTGGGCCATAGTATTACCCGGTAATTTGTTTAAGCTAAGCAGTTCTTAAAATTGGGGCAGGCTCATTTTACAACAGATCATCACCGGGTCAGGGGGAGGTCACCAGAAACCCAAATTCTTTATGGCCTAGATAGATAGGTAAGGGGAGAGGGAGGCAATAAGGCGCCATACAGAACAGAAAACGGCGGTAATGTGTCAAGGTCAGGGTAAAGGGTTAAACTCACACGCAAATCTCTCTGCACACAAGCAGGTTACTTTAAACAAATGTAAATTAATTGCCATTCTAGTTTTCCTTAGCTCTTTAGCGGAGAATAGAGGCTACTAGCAGTGATTAACAACCCTTGTTAGCTTGTTTTAGCACAGCTTCTGTAGTTTGTAGAGAGCAACAATGGTTAACATATCAATTAGGTGAGATTCTTGCAATTCTTTACAGAGGAGAGTGTTGCTCAACAGATCAATTAGGTCCCTTAACATATCAGTTAGGGAAAAAGGATAAAACAAACACATTTAGTAAGCCCCTATACAGGTTTGCTATAATACACATATAACAAAGCTATTTTCTTAGGGTACAACACAAACCTAACAGCAGAAGCAGCCCCGGGTGAGCACAGCCCGCACCTCAGGAGGAGCATGTGGCAGAACTGGGGAGGCTGAGGCAGGAGGATCTCTGAGTATTCGAGGCCAGCCTGAGCTACATAGTGAGGTCAAGGTCATAGAGAGTTCAAGGTCTGCATAGTGAGACTCTGCCTCAGGCAAACTAAAACAGAAACTCACCCACGTGGCCCCTGCCCACAGCTGCCACGGGACAAGAGGTTCTCGGAAGCTCTCTCTGAGGAGCAAGAAACAGCCGAGCCTAAATCCACTGGGCCTGTCTGTGAGTTTCACCCAGCTCTCAGCTCAAAAGTCACCGATGAGGAGAAGCCCCGTGAGCCCTCTGTGGTTGGCAGAGCGACAACCCTCAGAGACAGTAACACCCTGGGAATACAGTTACCTGCCACAGCCAGAGGGCCCTCCCAGGTGTGCCTCATGGCAAACTCTTGAGGCGCCTTAATGATGACAGACCTTTGAGTCAGTCAATGAAAATCCGCCAGGCTGGTGGCACACATCTGAAACTCCAACACTCGGGAGGCTGAGGCAGGAGGATCCAGGCGGGGGTCAATCCCCTGTCTCAAAAACACAAAAACAACACAAATCAAAAGTGCTGGCGAGTCCAAGGGAAAAGAGGGACTCTTCTGACTCTTTGGCCGTAATGTAAACTAGTGAAGTACTATGGAAATTGATGTGAAGATTCCTGAGAAAATTAAAACTAGAAATTCCATTTGAGCCTAAGCAAGGAGTACAAACCATAGAATAGTTATGAAAGGAGAGACGAGGCTTGGGAATGAATGAGTGGGCTGCCCTGATCAAAAGGAAGACACAGACAGACAGTGGCAGGACATTTGTGTGTTTGGAGACTGATCTTTATTTATTTTTTATTTTGAGACAGGGTATCACTATGTAAGCCAGGCTGGCCTTGAACAAGCCGCGATCCTCCGCCTTGGCCTCCCAAATAGTTGAAACCCACAAGATTCCCGGAACCTTTATTTCGTGTTACTGAAGTTGCAACTCCGGAGGGAATACGGACGGGCTCACCGTTTTGATAAATTGACATTCTAGCCAATGGCAAAGGTAGCTATGTGTGTCGTAGCGAATCAGAGGCTGGAGGAAGTGACGTTTACGGAAGTGCAAGGCGGTGCTAGAGAAGCTTGTTACACACCTGATGAGTTCTCCGGAGCCGTCAGAAGAGGAGGCAGCCAACATGTCGGAGCGCAAAGTTCTAGTTGTCAGTGACTGCCCGTCTTAAAGGCGACATGGCGGCACACACCTCTCATCCCAGCACTCTGGGAGGTCGAGACAGGAGGAGCCTCAGCTCGGGCCCAGCCTGGCTTACAGAGTGAGGCCGTGTCTTGAAATAAAAACTGGGAAGGACTGGGGATGGAGCTCAATGTGACGGTGCTGGGTTCTGTCCTCGGTATGGGAGGAGGGGGGCGTCAGGAGTCTCGGTGCCAGCCAGAAAGGGACTTGGTGACCAGGTCCCCAGGAGCTGCCCAGGTAGCAGGATCTCACGTGTGTTGTCGTTGTTCTTTGGGGAAATCAGATGACCCAGTGACCTCCAGGGAGAATGATGTGGAAGGTTGCTCCGTCCCCTCACCCCATTTGGCCGAGCCTGATGGGTTTGGTTGTGGTTGAGCACAGCAGTCAGCACCCAGAGAGGCTGAGACCAGTGAGGTCTCCCTGCAAATTACCGAGCTTGGGGTGCTCCTGGATGCCCCTTTTCCCTCTGCCCATGTCCTCCCCTGCCAGCCCTGAGTGCTTCTCCCCCGCTGCAGAAATACTACCCGCCGTATTTCAACCCCTCGAAGATCCCCCAAGCTCAAGCGGCCCAAGGACTGGCAGTACCTGGTGCGGCTTATGTCTCCCTTGATGTGTCGGTCATTCAGAGGGACTGGACCTGTGACCTCTCAGGTGGCCAGTGCTGGTCCAGGCCTTGCTCCCCCACCCCAGGACTAAAGGCCCTGAGCTCCCAGAATCCCCCAGGAGCACCACCTGCTGCCTGAGTTCGGAGTCACGGAATCACTGGGTGTTGGCTGCAGCAATGGGGCCTTGTGGGCATGCCTGTGCCCCCTCATGGCACAGGTGAGCCTGGCTCTGCCTCAGGGCCTTTGCACTCACTGCAGTGTCTACCGCAGCCCCGAATGCCCAACTGCTGACTGCCCGTGCAATCCTGTATTATCTTTACCCCCAGACAGGCCAACATCCTCTGCCTGAGCCTGCTCCCTTCACATCTGTGATCCCCCAGCCCCGGATCACACAGCTGGTTTACTTTCAAAGTCTCCACAGGCTCATTCCCAGCCAGGCAGAGCCCTTTGGTTTTTTTTTCCACTTTGATTTTTCAAGACAGGGGCTTGCTGTGCAGCTCAGGCTGGTCTCTCATTCACTCCTTCCCATGCCTCAGCATCCCAAGGGCTGGGATTCAGGCGTGTGCCACCACAACCGGCTTCTAAGTCTCCTTTGGACCAGCGAAACTCAGAAAGTCTCTGTGTCCACCTGGCTGTTCTCTGTTGATTCTGCAGCTTCCATTTCTTGGGAACCTGCTGTGTGCCACGTCCACACTGCACACCAGGGACCTAAATTCATCCTGGGGTTGTCTCACATTCAGTGAGACCTGGAAGTCGGAGGGGAGGGCATGACTGGCCTAGTCGGAGAGGGAAGGCGTTCCAGCCAGGATGGGGGTGATGTCGGAAGCTGAGGCCTGGGGAACAAAGTGTCATAGGCTGCAGATGATGCCGTGCAAAGGCCCTGGGGTGAGAAGAATTTGCGGCATTTGCTGGCACAGTAGGAGCTTAGGATCTAGGCAGCTGGGAGGAGGGAGGCCAGGCTGGCAGAGCCTTGGTGAGTGATGCCCCCGGGCCCGAGGGAAGGCCCAACTGGTGAACTCCCAGCCTGGTGTTTCCCAAGGAAGTGACTTGTGGGTAGGCAGGCGAGATCAAGGATGGCGGCACAGGACAGCAGCGATCTGTGAGCTCTCTGGGGCAGGCTGTTTGTGCAGGGGGGGGCTCCCTGTCTGGAGGCAGGTGAGCAGCCAGCTTTCTTCTGTGCATCAGAAGAACGGTTGTAAGAGCCCGAGCCCACTCAGCCGCCCCTGTCACCAGGTGCAAGACATGCGGGGAGTATATCTACAAGGGCAAGAAGTTCAACGCCCGCAAGGAGACGGTGCAGAACGAGGTGTACCTGGGCCTGCCCATCTTCCGCTTCTACATCAAGTGCACCCGCTGCCTGGCAGAGATCACCTTCAAGGTACGGGCCAGGCGGTCCTGGGGAGCAGACAGAGCTCTGAGGGACATGTTCACGGCAGCCTCGCTCATGCAGGCAGAGAGCTGCCAGCCCTGGAGGCTGAGGCAGGAGGGTCCCTTTGCAAATCCCCGCCTCAAAATAAAACACAAAAAGGACTATGGAGTAGCTCAGAGCGAAGGCCCTGGGTTCCACTCTAGTGGTGCAAAAAACAAGCAAAAATGCCCAGGCCTGGGCTTTTTGCAGGGTGCTGGGGGCCCCAAAAAGATCACAGGGTGAGTGTGGGCCCTGCGCTCCTCTCCCGGGGTACCCGTCCACACCCCATCTCACTTTCTCCCATGGGTGTCTGCGTCAGGGTGTCTGTGTGAACTCTGCACAGAGGCTGCCCGTCCTGGAGGCTGGTGTTGGGCTTAGGGCTCTGGGTTCATGTCCCAGTGCTGGACACCGGAGCCAGGGTGCTTGCCGTGAGCCGAGCTGTCAGCCCCTGACTGTTGTGTATCGTGAGACAGGGTTTGCTAGGTTTCCCAGGTGGGGCTCAAACCTGCGATCTTCCTGCCTCAGCCTCCCAGAGAAACGGGATGGCAGGTGTGCACCACCACACCTGGCTTGCTGTGGTTTTGCGGGAGCCGAGTGCCTCGTGCTTGCTAGGCTGGGCTTCTGGGGCGCATGCCTGGGGCCACGCGGGGTGCGCTTCATTCCCCTCAGCCCCTGCATGGCTTCCACCTTTCCCAGCACACAGTAGGTGCCAGGTCAGTGGCAGTACCCTGTCACTACAGGTTAGGCGTCACTGGTTAGCCCGTGCTCAGCCCTGTGCTCTGTCACACAGGGCGCTCCTGGAGGAGCAGCGGAGGCTGAGGGTAAGGCTCCTGAAGGACTCGGACTCAGAGGGCGAGGCTGCCCGCACCCCGCCAGCCCCGAGGCCCCATCCCACTGACATCCTGTGTGAGGTGAGCCCGCCCAGGCCGGGAGGTGGGGAGCAGGGCCGCAGCCTGGTCCTCACAGCGCCCAGGGTTCCACACTTGCATGGGGTGTGAAGGTGGAGGTCAGGTGCCCAGGACTCTGGGCTGGCATTTGCCAGCCAGCGGAAGCTGCTGTGCAAGGGGACACAGGTCGCTGGCTAGGTGTCTCCTTGCCACGATGATAGAAATTAAAGTAGAGCCTGCATGTGGCACCTGCCTGGAACCCTGCACTCGGGAGGCTGAGGCAAGAGGATCTCTGCAAATCTGAGGCCGGCCCAGACTACACAGTGAAACTATGTATCAAAAAGACACAACAAAGCCGGAGTGCTAGTGCACGCCTGTCATCCTAGCACTGGGGAGGCTGAGGCAGGAGGATCATTGTGAGTTTGAGACCAGCCTGTGCTACAAAGTGTCTCAAGGCCGGCATGAGCTGCACAGTGAGACCCTGCCTCAAAAAGACAGTAAGAACAAACCACGGCGTTTTTGTTTGGTTTTGCATGAGCAGCCGCAGGAGTGCCCTGGTGTGGGGCCCTCCTCCCCACCTTGACAAAGGGTCAGCTGAGCCAGAGTCCAGCCCATCCTTTCCTCAGGCCTCCAAAACATAGAAAACGTCCGCCTTGCTTGCTGCCCCTCCCCGTCATTTGATTTTGGGGCAAAGTCTTGCTGTTGACTTAAACTAGAGATTCTCCTGCCTCAGCCTCTGCAGTACCAGGCATTATGGCCCCCAACACGGGGCTCTCTTTAATGGTGCCCTTTCACGACACCCTATCAGAGGTGGCATCCCCTCTGGGCTCACTGCCCGAGCTTCACAGAGGATGGGACCAGGCTTGCAGTGTGAGGGATGAGTAGGAGTTTGCCAGGGAAGGGGAGGGAAGTCAGCCCTGGAGCAGGGGCTGGCGGGGTGAAGGGCTGCAGGTGGGAAGGCACAGTGGGCTCGGGCCGCACAAGGCCTGGGGGTAGGAGGGGGGCGGGCGGGGCCTGAGGGCCCCGCTCTGGGCAGAAGGGTCCCTCAGGTGTTCCGAGGACGCCATAGGCCTGGCCACCTCCCCGGGATGCCGGGCTGCATCAGCAGGGCCAGGAAGTCCCCCCAAGCCATGTCCCTGTCCCTCCAGGTCCCAGAGGCCAAGAGGAAGGCAGAGGGCGTGGGCAGCAGGTCGTGGCTGTCCAGCTTGGTGGTGGTGAATAGGACCAGGACCTCAGCTCAGAGCGCGGCCGGCGTGCCAGGCCCGGCTCCTTCCAGCCATGGTCAGTAACCCCGGCCACGTGCGGCCGCTAGGTGGCGGCAGCGTCCTCGGGTTTCTGGGTTCCTGGGGTGGAGGGGTGACCCCAGGCAGTTCTGCAGGGAGGGAGGACAGAGGGCCCCCTCTTCTGTGCACTCTTTCTTTCTGGTTCAGGCAATGGAGCCCAGCTGTTTTTGTTTTTTTTGTGTGTTTTGAGACAGGGACTCACCCTGACTTTCAGGCCGGCCTTGAACTCCCTGTGTGGCCTGTAGCCCTGATGGTCTTGAAGTCACACTGATCCTCCTGCCTCAGCCTCCAGAGTGCAGGGATCACAGGCGGGCGCCACCATGCCCGGCTCTTTTTAGTTTGAAATGGGCTCGCTAAGTAGTTAAGTTACTGGGCTGGCTTGGAATTCAGTTTTCCTGCCTCAGCCTCCCATATTATGGGGTAGAGGGATAAGGCGCTGTTTTTTTTTTTTTAATTACAAAATGAACAGGAATCTCTAAACCCTAAATAACCCTGAGGCACTGCCTCCCCATCTCCCAGCATGAAGGATATCAGCGACCCCCCATCCAAGGACCAGTCTGGGTGTCTGTTTCAGCACCCTGGACCTGGCCCACTGTCAGGGCTCCCCACCCGGAAGCTGGACCATAGTGGCTGGTCTGCCTGGTGGCCTGCCAGGTGGGGCCCCTGCAGGGCGGTTCCATAGGCCTGGGGTGTGCAAGCAGGTGTGATGCTCACGTGTGAGCTCGGGGAGGCTGAGGCAGGAGGGTCACAAGTTCGAGGCAGCCTGGTCAGCTGAGCGGCTTAGCCAGACCCTGTCTCCAGATCAAAATTTAAAAAGCGCTGGGATGCGGAGCTCAGCACAGGGGCCCTGGGTTCCATCCTCGTACGGAAACAGCCCTTGGAATGCTGTGTGCCTTTTCTTTTTGCCCTGGGGGTGCAAGGCACTGCCCACGCCAACAGTGGGACCTGGCGGGTGCCTTCCAGACAGATGGCCGGTGCTGTCTACCCCAGGCCTACCCTGGGAGCAGAGGAGCTGTCCCTGTCCCCAGCCACCCTCGGCCAACGTCCCCTGTCTCCGCAGGAGCCCCAGGGAGCCGAGAGGATGCCGAGCCCTCCCCACATCCTCCTGGCCAGTCTTCCCTGAGCCAGCTGGGAGCCTACGGGGACAGTGAGGACAGTGACACCAGCGCCTGACGCAGCACCCCAACCGGCCACGGGCCCCAGAGCTGCAGGCACACAGAGGTCAAGATGCCTTCTGAAGCTACCGTGGCCTCCAGGTCCCCCCTGCTGCCAGGTCAAGGCTGTGCTGCCCTGCTCTGTCCCCTGGTCACCTCTGTGCCAGCCACAGAGCTGTTGGAACCAATAAAAGGTGCGGTCCGGGGCTGGGTACCCCGAAGAGTCCAGGGACCCTGAGGCCTCTGTGCCCAGGACGCCACGTGGAGGCCCGTGTGGCACTGGCGAGGGTCGGTTGGGCCCACAGGGTAGCCATTGTGTTCGCCTCCCCTACATCATGGCAGAGTGGCCAAGGTCACCTGGCTCCCAACCCTGCAGGCCCGGGACCCTTGGGTTGCCACCTCCAGAACAGAGCTGGAGAGGTCAGGTGTGCAGGTGCCACCCGCTTCTCCTTGGAATTTTCGGGTACTGAGCCACCTGCTCCTGCCCCCTGCCTCGTGCCCGGCACAGCACCAGGCTGTCCCTGCCACCGCCTCGCCAGCTGTCACCCCTCACCCCTCTGCCTTGGGCTGGTGCCAGACAGGGAGCCCTGGCATGAGCCAAGCTGTGTACCACCCTGCCCAGTCAGATGGGGCCTGGGAGGTGGCAGCCCGGGTGTCAGGCCTGTTCTTCCCGCTCCTGTGAGCCCGTTGTCACTGGCTTCTCTCCCGTGCCTCTCCCATCACATGGGCCCTGGGGAGAGGCTCATGTCCCCATGTGACTGGGGGCCTGTTTTTTGTTTTTTTGGTACTGGGCCAGGCAGGTGCTTATGCTGCTGAGCTAAGTCCTCGGCCCTTGGGGGCCTCTAACCAGCAGTTAACACAGCTAGGGATTGAGGACGCCAGAGCGTGGTGGTGCATGCCTGTCATCCAGTCATCTGGGAGGCTGAGGCAGGGGAACCCCAAGTTTCAGCTCAGCCGGGGCGCCTCAGAGATACCCCCTCTGAAGTGGAAAGGACTGGGGTGCAGCTCAGGATGAGCAGCTGGCTAGCAGAGGTCCATGGCAAGGGAAAAAGGCAGGCAGGGTCCAGAGCTCCTAAGCCAGGGCCACCCGACACCGGCCAGCAGGCTCGCACTGTCCTTCTGCTGTGTTGTTTGAGTGAGTGTCTCCGTCTGCAGCCCAGGCCTTGACTTCATAGTGACCCTCCTGCCTCAGCCTCCTGAGTACAGGGATTACAGAGTGCTCCATGGAGTCTGCCCTCAGTAGATTTAGCCCCACCGGGGATCACCACTTCCTTCACGACCTGTTCCACAGCTCCCGGGCCCCCACCAGGTTTGGGGCCCCAGGAGTTCCAGAGACAGGGGGCCTTGCTAAGGACACCCCTCCTTTGTGAGCCCCCACTCAGCCTAAGTATATGCTGGGTACTTCCTGTGTGACTCCCTGCCGAGGAGGCCTTGGTGGTGACCTCAGCCAGAGACAGAGGTCACAGGGTGGGCTCCGCTGACAGGGAACATCAGACAGGTGCTTCCAGAGAGGGGAAGTGACCTTGGGGTGCCCGGTGGGGAAGGGGCGGGTGGCTGCCATTTGGATGCCGGGTTTCTTTTAGAGATGACCAAACTGTCATGGAAATATATTATTGGTGCATTATATATTAAGAGCCACATAACTGTGTGTGTGTGTCAGTGTGTCAGTGTGTACCAGGAGAGCCCTCTTCCTGGAGGGCCCCCCCAGCTCCTGTGAGGACACCCAGCGGTGGCAGCCACACTGGCACACACCTGCCTTAGCTGTGCTCAGGAAGCCGAGGCAGGAGGATGGCGAGCACTCAGCGATGGCCTGGGCTCCGGAGAATTCAGGGCAGCCAAACCCAGCCAAAAGCAGGCCCAGGTTCAGTCCCCAGTCCTGGGGGAACGCAGGCTATGAGCTCTAGGGTGTAAGGATTATATTTCATAAAGCAAAACAGCCCCGAAATCAAGATGGGTAGCTATGGCTCACCGGGGTATAGCTACTGTCCTGTTTTTGGGGAGAATGTGGTCACCCCAAGATCACAAGGCTTGGTGGCTTAGGACCCCAGTGCTAGGGAACTGGGAACCGGGTTTTCATGAGGCTGAGCCCCACCCTGTGGTCAGATGCCTCCAGTGGGGTGATGGGTCCCCCAGACTACTCCCCCCCCCGCAGGCAGTGCCCACCCTGAGAAAGCGGCTCAAAGGCCTGCGATGTCAAATGCCATTTGATTTCACCCAGGGTGCCCTGATGCTATGCCAGCCATGCTGCGTAATTGGGAGGCGCCTGCAAATATTTATACCTCAGACCGTGTTTAGCGGGGGGGGGGGGGGGACACAGCTTGGGCTTGAGGGATCTGTCAGCAGCTCTTTTCAAGCTGGATATCACCTCGCAGGCTTGTTCCGGAGCGCCCCTGGGGACACTGCCTGGTCCAGGTCCTGCTGCGGGGAGGGCGGGGAGCCAGCGGGGAGGTAGGGAATGCCGCCCGGGGGCAGCAGGTTCAACAGGTCTGAGACTGGGCAGAGGTGGGGTAGAGAGGGAGGTAAGGGGACTGTCAAGGCTGAGTGTCTTCTGGGCTGTGGGCTTCATTTTCCCCACCTGTGAAATGGGCCAGTGGAGGAGGAGAAAGGGAGAACTCTGGTTCCCAGGAAGAGACTCTTAGGGACCTGCTACACAAAAGGCAGGCACAAAGGGGACCCTGGTTCTCTGAGTAACACCCCTCCCTCTGTGCCTCAGTTTCTCCACCTGTAAAAGGGAGACCCCGTGTAAACATCCGTGCTGAGGAGCCTCCCCCCAGCTCCCTGGGTGCTCTTGGAGGAAGCCTCACCTGCTTTTTGTTTTAAGACAGCCCTGCTTGGTGGTCCAGGCTGCCCTTGATCTCCTTGATCCCAGGCTGGCTTCATACTGGTGGTGATCCTCCTGCCTCGGCCTCCCAAGTGCTGGGATTAGAGGTCGGTGTCCCCAAGCTTGGCCTGATCTGTCTGATGAGGGAAACCAAGGCAGAGGCAGCTGCAGACAGCACCTCCAGCTCCCCTGTTTTCCGTGTCTCGGAGCTCACGGCCCCAAAGGCTGCCCGGCACTTGTTCCATTCCAAGGTGTACCTCAGGGGGAGCCAGGAGCAAGGACCCCGGGGTCCCCAGCCTTTCCCAGCCATGTCATTAAGTGGACGTCAGCAGGGTCCCTTTAAGGAAAGAAAAGATGGTGCTGTCAAACTGGCTGCTGCCCCCCAGTCCCCTGACTCCAGCAGCTGTTGGTGACAAACGGCCAGGCCCGAGGCCTCTGCCCACCCTGCCTCCACCCGAGCCACAAAGGGACAGATGGGAGGCCGCCAGGTGGGCGCATATAGCATGGCCCCCTCGGGCTCTGCCCTCCTGTCCCCCAGGCTGCCGTGAGTCCCCCGGGAGGGAGGCGGGAAAGGCGCCCGGGAAGCGGCCAGCCCAGGCCAGTGCCACCTCCTGCTGGGCGTTGCCAGTGACCTCCGCGGAGGCCACAGGGTCCCTCTGCTGGCCTGTTGCTCGGACTCTGGCTGATTTTCAATCCCCCGCGCGGCCCCCTGTCCAGTGTCACCCCTTCTCGCGTTCCTGGTCTCTGGGTCCCTGTCCCCTTTGCTCCCCTCCGCCCTCCCCAAAGTGCCCCCTCCGGGCTGCGCACTCAGGCAAAGTCCCCCAAAGCTGAGCCTGATTGCAGGGGACTTTATTTCCCTTTGTGCGGCTGGCTGGGGCTGATCTAGCCAGCTGACCGCGGGGACCTTGGCATGAGGACGCCCCGCAGCCCCCCGGGGCGCAGAGCAGAGCAGCAGAGGGTGCCCCGGCCCGGGTCAACGTCCCCAGCGCGCAACTTTGCGCGCGCCCCAGGGGCCCCAGCGGCGAGAGACACCGAGAACCCGGGCTTCCCGCACAGACTGGGGACTGGACCCCGGACCCAGGCCAGGGAACCCCTGAGCTACCGGGTGGCGGGGCGAGAGGCGGAAGAGTCCGCGCGCTTCCATGGGTGCCCTGTGCCCTGGGGGGACCGGGGTGAGCTCAGCCCTCAGGGCCCTGTGGGGCGCCGCTGTCCCCCGAGGCCTCTCCGGAGCTGGGCTCTCCCTCGCCCGCTCGGATCCTGCTTCCCACCTCCCCGCTCCCCGCCGTCCTCACCCCCAGAGAGCCCAGCCAGAGGGCACCCCATCCTCCCGCCCCTGCTCCTCCTCGGCTCCCCCTGCCCCGGCCCGGACCCCATGTGGGTCCCCCTCTGATCTTACCCAGGGTGGAGGTGACCCTCGCCCAGATGGCCAAGTGGCTCCGGGACTACCTGAGCTTCGGCGGCCGGAGACCCCCTCCGCAGCCGCCCACCCCCGACTACTCGGACAGCGACCTCCTGCTGGCCTACCGCATGCAGAAGAACCTGGACTTCGAGGACCCCCTGGACTTCGAGGACCCCTACGAGGACGCGGACAGCCGCTCCGAGCTGGACCCCGCGGCGCCCCCAGATCCCAAGGGTCCCAGCGACTGCAAGTACGACTCCCCCAAGCACCGGCTCATCAAGGTGGAAGCTGCGGACACAGCCCGGGCCAGGGCTCTGCCGGGCGCCCCCGGGGCCGAGGTGCGAGGCGGGTGGGGGGCCGGAGCTTGGGGCTGGGCGTGTGCATGGTCGCGGGGTGCTGGGGGAGCGGGGCACCACTAGAGAGGGAGAGACAGACCGCTGCTCCAGCTGCTCACCTCGCCCTGGCCCCCTAAACAGCCCAGCAGGCACGGCCATGGGGGGGTTCCCCTTCTATTTTTTCCGTTTTAATTCGGTCCCCCCCCATGGGAGTGAAACCTGGGCCTCCACTCTGAGCTCCATCCCCAGCGTTTTATTTATTTATTTAGTTGGTTATTAAATTTTGAGACAAGGTCTCCCCTAAGTTGCTCGGCCTGAGGCCCACTTTGAGCCCCTCCTGCCTCAGCCTCCCCTGGTGCGGGATGAAAGGTGCCTCCGGCAGCTCCCGCCTTCTTCCTGGCAGTCACATGTGCTTTCCCCCGTGACTGTTGACTCTGTGTGTGGCAAGTGGAAACTGAGGCTCCAGGAGCGAGGTGACCTGCTCAAGGTCACAGAGCATCCACCCCAGTGTGGTACTGCTCTCCGTGGGGTCTTTTGCAGCCAAAGCCTCAGCTGAAGTCCCGGCTCTGAAGACTTGGGGACAGTGACCAGGGCTGTGCTGTGTCATGGCTAAGAGCTCTGGGAGGAGAAGTGCAGGCACAGATGCAGCCACCGTGTGGCCCTGGCCTGGTCACCGACCTTGTCTGTACTTTGGTGTCCTCAGCCGAGAAACAGGGATTCGGCATTGCCTGAAAGTTAGCATCACACACACAGAGGTGAAGCATTAAAATCACAGTGACGGGGCTGGGGATTTAGCTCAGCAGCACAAGCACCTGCCTTGCAAGCAGGTGGTTGTGAGTTTGATCCCTGGTACCGATAAAAAGTTAAACAAAGTTAAAAGAAAAAGAATCACAGTGTCATCTGGTCATGTTTGTTTGTTTTTTTGATTTTGGACATAGGATATCTCTATGTAACCCACAGTGGGCTTCAACTGGAAATCCACATGCCTCAGCCTCGCAGAGGCAAGAATCCCAGGCCTTTGCCACCAATGCCTGGCTCAAATTTTTTTTAAAGACAGTGTTTCTGTGTAATTCAGTCTAATTTTGAAATCACTAGGTAGTCCAAGTGGGCCTAAAACTTGTAATCTTCCTGCCTCAGCTTCTTGAGTGCTAAGATTACAGCCCTGATTCACCACACCGTCGTTTGGTTTGTTTCTGAGCCAGGATCTCACTGCATAGTTTAGACTGGTCTTGAACTATGTAGGCACGCTGGCCTTCAATTCACAGCATCCTCCTGCGTCAGCCTCCGGACACCTGGCTCAGATATTCAGATTGTGGGAAGCCCTGGGGCTGTAGCTTGGTGACAGAGTGACTGCTCACCTAGCTTCTGTGGAGCCCTGGGGTCCGTTCCCCGCACCAGGAGAAACAAGGCCCAGCATACACACAAAGTGGTAGCCTTAAACCAGCCCGCAGGCAGATCAGGGGTCCAGGCCTCAGCCCCTACCCCCAGCCCTCTCTGTGCCCTTTCTCCCCAGCTGGAAGTGGACGCTGAGTATTCAGACCAATTTGATGCCCAGCCTCACCCACCAGCCACAGACGATGCCTACGTGTAGCCCTATGACACCCAGCAGGTCACCAGTGGTGACTGACAGCGCTGGGGACAGGTGAGCAGGTTCCAGGTACAGGTGGGCACTGACTGACGTCCTCGGCTTCCCAGAGCTGCTGTGCAGGGCAGTCCAGCTGTATGACACTCCCTACGAAGAGCAGGACCAGGAGCTGGAGGAGAACGGGGCTTCCCCCGGCCCTAGGCATCTGCAGAGCCGGCTGCCCCCAGAGGATGATTGGCCTGCGCATGAGTGTGACCAGCCCTGGGAGTGGAAGAAAGACCACATCTCCCTTTGTGGCCTGGGGTCCAGCATGTGGTTTTCTGCCGCGACCAGCAAGTGGGGCCTAGGCAAGGAATCCTGCCCCAGGAATCCCGCCCTGGTCTGGGGGAACTCTCTTCATGCCTGGGGATCTGCCTGCGGTTTCCTGCTGGGCCCCACCTGTCGGGCCTAGGCATGGTCTGGGGGAACCTCTCTCCCTCACTTGGAACAACACTTGAAGCTAGAAAAATAGGAATATGACAAAATGAAAGACCAAAATGCAACATCAAACATCCAGCCCATCCCAAGAAAGCCTGGGAACCACATGCATAGAAGAAAACACATGCCACATACCTGAAATACCTGAAATAAAAGTAACTGAAATACAGAAGCAACTCCGGGGAACCTTAAAGGAATTCAAACTAGAAATAATCTCTCGGGTAAAAGAAGAAATGATAAAAGAAATGAAGGAGATGCTGAATGTATCTAAAGAAGACACAGTTAAAAAATTGGAGGACCTAAACAGAAAGATAGAATCCCTGGATGAACAATATAAGAAACAAACAGAATATATAAAGCAGATGCAAAGAGATATACAGGAAATCCATTGAAAGTTGCAAAAACCGCCTCAATGAATGTGAAGATAGAATCTCAGACCTCGAAGGCAAGATTGCAGCTAGCGAACAGGAAAGGAAAGATCTTTTAAAAATAACAAGAAATCATGAAATAACAATTCAACACCTGCAAGTGGATGCAAAGCAGAAAAACATAAGGTTGGATAGGGATAAATGACAAAGAAGGGGACAACGTAAAGGATGTCAAGAGGATAGTTAGAGAAGTAATAGCTGAAAATTTCCCAAACACGAGATTACAAACTGATATCAAGATGAATAAAGCATATAGAACTCCAGATAGCCATAACCAAAATAAATCTACACCCAGACACATAATAATGAACATCCCAGAAACTGAACAAAAGAATAAAATATTAAAAGCTGTCAGAGAGAAAAGACAGGTCACCTATAAAGGAAAACCTATCAGAATCACAGCAGACTTCTCAGCACAAACAATAAAGTCAAGAAGAGCATGGAGTGAAGTACTCCAGATACAAAAGCAAAATAATTCCCAACCCAGGCTGATGTACCCTTAAAAACTGTCCTTCAAAATCGATGGAGAAATAAGATACTTCCATGACAAAGAACAGCTGAAGAACTTCATGCTCACCAAGCCAACCCTACAAAGAATAGTGAAAGACAGCCTAGATACACTTAGGAAAAAAACCACTAAACAAAGCAGACAATTAAACAGAGCAGGAAGATAAAGAAAGATGCAACAGCAAAAAGATAAAATGTCAACAACAAACCAATATATAACAGTTATAACCATTAATGTAAATAGTCTCAATGCACCAATTAAAAGAAACAGACTGGCAGAATGGATCAAGAAACAAAATCCAACCATATGCTGTCTACAAGAAACCCATCTAACCCAAAAGGATACACACAGAATAAAAGTCAAACGATGGAAAAAAATACTTCATGCAACAGGAACCCAAAAAAGATGCGGGGGTAGCTATTCTGTTTGCAGATAACCTGAATTCAAACCAATAATGATCATAAGGGATAAAGAAGGACACTACATACTGGCTAGGTGAAAACCTCAAGAGGAAGAGATAACTATCTTAAATGTATATGCACCAAACTACAGAGCACCCTGTTATATAAAACAAGTACTAACAGAAATGAAAAACCAAATTAGCAGTAACACAATTCTAACAGGAGACCTTAACACACTATTGACACCAATGGACAGATCAACCAGACAGGAAATCTACAAAGAAATAAAAGAACTGAATCCAACCTGTGAACAAATGGACTTAATAGACATATACAGAGTATATCACCCAACAAGAACAGAATACACATACTTCTCAGCAGTACATGGGTCCTTCTCTAAAATAGATCATATATTAATTCACAGAACATATTTAAATAAATGCAAAAGGGTCAAAATTATCCCTTGCATGCTATTGGACCATAGCGCTCTGAAATTAGAAATTAATGATAAAAGATACTGCAAAAATCTGACAAACACATGGAAACTGAATAACACCCTCTTGAGTAATCTGTGGGTCACAGAGGAAATTAAAGAAGAAATTATATGATACCTACAAACAGATGAAAACACAAATACAACTTACCGGAATCTGTGGGATGCAGTGAAAGCCATCCTCAGAGGAAAATTTATTGCATTGAGTTCCCACATTAGGAAAACAGAGCGAATGCAAATAAATAACCTGATGTTACACCTCAAACATCTAGAAAAAGAAGAGCAAGTCAAGCCCAAAGCCAAAGAAGAGAGGAAATTATAAAAATCAGAGCAGAAATCAATGCAATAGAGACCAAAAGAACAATCCAAAGATCAATGATTCAAAGACCTGGTTCTTGGAAAGAATAAATAAAATCGACAAACCCTAGCCAACATTATTTTTAAAAGGGAAGAAAAAGCTCAAATTCATGCAATAAGGAGTGAAAGATGTGAAATCACTACAGACCCTACAGAAATATCGAAAATCATCAACACCTATTTCGAAAACCTCTACTCTCAAAGGTTTGATAACACAGAGAAATAAATTCGTAGAAGCATACAAAGTACCAAAACTCGGTCATGAAGATGTAAAACTGCTGAATAACCCATTTTCTATTAAAGAAACTGAAAACGTAATTAAATCTTTACTTATAGAGAAGAGCCCAGGCCCAGACGGATTCACTGCAGAATTCTACAAGAAACACAAAGAAGACCTAATGCCTACACTCCTCAAACTCTTCAATGAAATTTAAAGGGAAGCAATCCTTCCTAAATCATTCCTAGAAGCAAATGTTACTCTCGTACCAATACCAGAGAAGGACCCGACTGAAAAAGAGAACTACAGAGCAATTTCCCTAATGAACACAGATGCAAAAATCCTCAGTAAAATATTGGCAAATAGGATGCAGCAAATCATCAACAAGATCATACACCCCGACCAAGAGGGATTCACCCAGGCATGCAGAGATGGTTCAACATACACAAATAAATAAATGTAATCCACCATATCAATAAAGCCAAAAGTAAGAATCACATGATCATTTCTATAGATGCAGAAAAAGCCTTCGATAAGGTCCAACATTCATTCATGATAAGAACCTTACAGAAAATTGGAATAGATGGTCTTTACCTCAATATAATTAAGGTCAGCTATGACAAACCAACAGCCAATATCATACTAAATGGCCAAAAATTGAAGGCGTTTACTTTAAAATCAGGCACAAGGCAAGGATGTCCCTTATCACCAGTCCTATTTAATATAGTACTGGAAATACTGGCCAGAGCAATTAGACAAGAGAGAGAAATAAAAGGCATAAAGATAGGAAACGAAGTTAAGATATCATTATTTGCAGATGACATGATATCCTACATAGAAGATTCCCAAAATTCCATTGAAAGACTCCTAGATATAAGAAATAAATTCAGTAACGTAGCTCGATACAGAATCAATACTCAAAAATCAATAGCATTCCTATACACTAACAGCAAAGTCACAGAGATGGAAATAAGAGAGACCATACCCTTCATCCGATAGGGGTGGCCTGCAAAATAAGATCAGAAAACTCATGGTTGAGGAACGAGTCAAACAGCTAATAAAAATAATGTTTCCCCAGATACATTACCATCCCTTGATGCTGCCTAAATCGCGGGGAGTTGGTCTGGATGCTCAAACTTGTGATATTCTAGAGGCCACTCATAAAGCCTTAAATGCTTCCAACCCAACTTTGGCTGAAGAATTGCTGGTTATGCACAGCACAGGGCTCCCCCATGCCCCTGCCATCCCCACCAGTGTTTCTCTGGCTACACTGTAGAGACAAGATTACTTAAATTATAGTGCTGGTCACCCCTTTAGAGTATAACCAGTTGTCTTCAAAAACTCTCTCTGTCTCCAAGGAGGTTTTCATAATGATACCTCCAACATTGACGTGGGGTTTGTTGCATTTACTCATTGTAGTTCCGTAGTTAACCAGACTTCTTCCCTTTATCCCGCCGAAGGACAAGTATTTATTTGTAAAGGAAATATGGCCTATAGTGTTCCCAACTAACTGGACAGGGATACGTGTAACAGCTGTCCTGTTGCCTGATATAGAGATCCTACCTGGGGATGAGCTTGTCCGCATTCCTAGTTTAGGTTACATCACAGGCCACTCAAAGAGGGCAATTCAATTTATTCCTTATTGGTAGGCCTAGAAATATCAGGAGCCTTAGGTATGGGGGCAGCAGGAGTAGGGGTTTCTGTCCAACCTTCCAACCAGATTGTTATTATGTGCAGGCATTATCTAATACCATTCAGGTCATTCAAGACCAAATAGACTTGTTGGCTGAAGTAGCTCTCCAAAATCGCAGAGGGCTAGACCTCCTGTTAGCCGAAAAAGGAGGACTATGCTTGGCTTTAGGAGAGCAATGCTGCCTGTATGCTAGTAAGTCTGGGGTGGTAAAACAAAATTTAGCTGAACTCCAAAAAGTCATACAAGAAAGAGAAAGACTAAGGCAAGGAACTCTGGGATGGGCAGAACAAATGTTCTCCTTCCCATCATGGATGACAAACATAATAGTGACTGTAGCCTGTCCTCTTGTTATGATTCTAGTGTTAGTTACTTTAGGTCCCTGCATAGAAAATATGCTAACTGCATATATCAGGCGTCAGATGCAGAGCATAAAATTAATGATGGTTAAACAACAAACATATGAACTTGTCCCCTGGGATCTTTAGTTCAAAGATTTGACCTCAGTCACAACATCAGAGGGGAATGTTATAACCTAAGGCTCCCTAACTATCACACCGTAAAGTCTGTTCTGTATGAGCCCCACCTGCTGCTTCCCCTCCCCTTCTCCCTTCACATCTAACTAGGTTAAGTTTTAACTTCCTAAAAGGCCATAAAACAAAGGCCTGAGGTAATAGCTCCTGACAACCCCTTCCCTACCTGGTAGCCCGTCACAAATTGTGTTAATTGCATTAGATTGTATTAGATTGTACTATTCTTCACAAAAATAGCTTTGTTATATTTGTATCATAGCAATACCTGTAACTTGGCCTTACTGTATATATGTTTTCCTTTTCCCTTTGGGTGACCTAATTGATATGTTAATCAATGCTCCTCTGTAAAGAATTGTAAAATCTTACCTAATTGATATATTAACCATTGTTGCCCTCTACAAATAACAGTTGTGGTGCTAAAGTAAGGTAACTAAGGTTGTTAATTGCTGTTAGACTTCTCTATCCTTTCCAAAAGAAAACAAGATTTCTTTTTACCTAAACTTGCTTGTATGCAGGTAGACTTGCTTGTTAGCACAACCCTTACCTGATCTTGCTCTTCCCAAGATGTGTAATCGCGGTTTCTGTTTGTGCCACACCCCCATCCCCTTCCTTACATTGTGTGACAAGCAGCTGTTGGTGCATTTACAAGATAAAAGCCCTGACTTTTAGCTGTCAGGTGTGCAGTCTCCAAATTGGCTCCTGGAGGCTGTCACCAGGCCTGGATTAAAATAAAGGCTTTGCTCCCTAAATTTTAATTTGTTGCTTCCTTGGATTTTATACCAGGGTCCAAGTTATCACATTTGGGGGCTCACCCTAGATGGGAGCAAGACCCCAGGCCCATTTCTTAACATCTTAAAGTAAAGTATGTACTCTGGAGGGGTTTGTTTGGACCGTGGTCAGTTGTAGTTGTATTCTTGGAGGGGACGCCCTCAAACTTTGGGAGTGTGGACCTCCTGAGGACAGAGTCAATTGGTTTTTCGGACAAATTCCTTCTGTTTGTGACTCTGCCCTGGGTGGGGAACCACTCCGTTAGGAAGGGGACGCCCTGAATTTGGGGAGTGGAACCTCCCGAGGACAGAGTCAATTGGTTTTTGCCATTTGTGAATCTGCCCCGGGTGGGGAACTGCTCCGTTGGTTAATTTGTTAATTCTTCCAGATCCCAAAATTTGACTAATTTTTGAGCAGAGGCCATTTTGCTGCAGCTTGTCTTGTCTTGTATGTCTGTTTGTGTGTCCATTTGTTCTAACTGTTCTCCTTTTGGTTACCCCAAATCTAACAGAACATTCTCTCCTAGGAACCCCTTCTATGAGCCCAAAACACACAAAGGGATTTAGATACTTATGTTCAGAGTTTTTGAACTTTAGAATTGTTTGCCTCTCTAAATTTGTTACTAACTTAGGGGCTTCTTGCCCATTTCTGTTGCAGGATCCATATGGCTTATTAGATTCAAGGTTCATGATAAAAATGAAGAGACGAAGAAAGCTCGTTCCATCTGCTGCTTCCCCTCCCCTTCTCCCTTCAAATCCAACTAGGTTAAGTTTTAACTTCCTAAAGGCCATAAAACAAAGGCCTGAGGTACTAGCTCCTGACATCCTGGGTCTTCTCTATCTGGTAGCCCCGTCACAAATTGTGTTAATTGCATCAGATTGTATTAGATTGTACATTCTTCACAGAAATAGCTTCGTTTATATCATAGTGATACCTGTAACTGTAAATGTGTGTCTTCCTTTTCCCCTGGGTAAAAGATTGATATGTTAATCAATGCTCTCTTCTGTAAAGAATTGTAAAATCTTACCCAATTGATATGTTAACCATTGTTGCCCTCTACAAATAGAAAGGTTGTGGTGCTAAAGTAAGGTAATTATGTCAGGAAACTCAGAGATAAAGTCTGCTGACTATGCTAATCAAGATTGGGAAGTATGTCAGAACCAAGCCACACAGGAGCTAGGTGACCTAAAAATAAGCTGTGCAAAACAAGACAGTTAATCAACTCTGACCCACTGGTCGCCCCTCATGATCTGACCAATCACAAATGGACAAATCACCAACTGTTCTGCTCTAACTGCTATGATTGGCTTCTGTAACAATGCTTGCTTGCTTTGCGGTTTTCATCCTTAAAAACACCAGCCTTGCCCCAACTCAGGGTTCTCCGTTTCCACCTGTTTGGAGGACCCCGTGTACACGGAATAATAAAAACCCCATTGTTTTTACATGAGAGCGAGGCCCTTGGAGTCTTCCTCGCGACACCGGTCTAACAAAAACTATTTCTTTTAGCTCACCAAACTGTGCACGAAGCACCCTTTGTTTGTGTCTTTAATGTTGTGGCACATTGTTTAATATGTTAGTCCTCAATTGATTGCTTGCAATCTCGACATGCCTTTTAAAAGGAGTATTTTTCTTTCTGGTTAAAATGTAAACATATGTGCACATATATGTGTATATATATGGTTTTTAAGAATCATATCAACTTTACCAAGTAAAAACCAGGTCATACTACATTTGAGCCGGTTAAAAGGTTATAGTTTTGTTTTTAAAATACAGCATTTTTATGTGGTAAAAGACAAAATTAAGTATGTTTTAGACTACTAAAAAGTGACTTCAAGGGTTTTGTTGAGAGTTTTGATGTCTGAGAAACGAGAGGAAAGGTAATTGACTAGTAATAGTAAAAAAAAGAGGGACAAGGAAAGTGGTTTTTGTTTTCTTTTTTTTTATTTAAAGAAAAGGAAACGAAAAAAAATACATGGAGATAAAAAAAGGGTAGAAATAATACAAAATTACAGACAAACAAAAGGTAAGAAATTGCCAGTTGATAAGTTACACATTGTCATCTTCGAAATAGCTGTTCAGGTTATAGAATTAAAGTACTTAGAATGACATTCAAAAAGTGACCCTACAAACCATTCCGCTCTATGATCGAACAAAAACTCAGTGATATGATTATCAGTCCTACACATTTGTTTTACATCTCAAAGAGGGTAAGATTAAACATATCAAAACAGAACAGAACATTTTAAAAAAATAAAAAACAATTTAAAGAAATACAGATTTCAAAGCAAGTCCACTGGAGATCTTCATTATCTAACTGTCTCTAGCTTCTTACAAATAGTTGTTCCTATCTTCACCCACTTTATATACTTATTGCATATTATAGAACTAATCAAATCATTACAGGATGATGAAGTCTTTTTAGGTCCTCAAGTTCCAAATTAGGGAAGACAATAGTAACTACCATTGCATCTCTCATTCTCTTTGTGATAGCCGTCCCCATCTCTGCATATGCTGAAGTTGAACTCATGAAACCAGTCCAATGTCATTCTAATCAGCGAACAATAGATTGCTAGAATTTATATTAAAATGCTACAATATAAGCCTCAGGTTTCTCAGCGTCTCTTCCTCAAAGTATCTGTTCCTTACATCTTGCATTATATAATCTGTTCCCGTAAATATTTAAAAAAAAACCCATGTGTGAATTTCTACCTATAAATCTATCCTCTCTGTATTATAGGGAAAACCAAGTCATAGCAAGACAGCAAAACAATTTCCTAGAAAAACATGCAATGGATAAGACATATAAGACTACAATATAAATGATCTTCCATAGCTACTATGTTTTCTCTTGTTATTTTCAATAGATTTGTCCACAACACTGGCTTATTATAGTTAAACATACTATCACCTATTTTTATAAAGACTTAACTTTGACAGCATTGTAGGATTTGAGAGCTGTTACTAATTCATACCAGTATGGATATCCTTTACATCTTGTCATGCTCAGAGTAGTTTCCTCTACATTTAGGGTTGATACTAACAAGCATACCAATTTCAAATAGAGTCAGCCAAGGCCAACCAATAGTCTTATGATTCAGATACTATTAAGATCAGTCATACAATGTAAGTAATACAGGATTTCAGTTTAAGTTAATAGGAAAGTAAGGATAGTTACCATGGTATAACCTGCTATTTTTGGTTCTAGAGGTCTGTGTCCTCAAATCTGACATGAGTGGACAGACCAGAACAAATTAAGTTCAATCTAAATATGGCACTAGGACTACTGTGTCTTTTAAATCATTATACACCATTAGCAATGACCTCTGCTTTTTTTTAAAATATAGTTTCAGAGCTGTCTATACTAAAGACTATAGCTTAACATCTCTGCCTCATGTCTGCTACTCCACTTTTCTGCTATAATTTGTCCACCTTATTCCCTCATTCCACTGTCTGCCCCGTTCACTGAGGCCTCTCTGCCACTGTTGCTGGAATCCTGGTATCCCTTCCTCTCTTTCTCTGTAATGTCCTTCAGCGCTCTCTGTAGGGTTGGATTGGTGGCCACGAACTCCCACAGTTCCTCCTTGTCTTGAAAGTATCTTATTTCTTCATTAATTTTTAGAGAGAGTTTTTGATGGGTATATGAACTTTGGTTGCATATTTTTTTCTTTCAGGATTTGGAATATTTCTCCCCACTCCCTTCTTGACTTAAGAGTTTGTGTTGATAAGTCTGCTGTTATTTTTGATAGTTTTCCCGTTATAGGTAACCTGCATCTTTTGTCTGGCTGCTTTTAATATTCTGTTCTTTTGGTGGATTTCTGGGATCTTGATTATTATATGTCTAGGCGTAGATCTGTTTTGGTTGTAGGTAGCTGGCGTTCTGTATGCTTCTTTTATCTGGATATCATTTCTTTTTGCTATACATGGGAAATTTTGCTTTAATATATCTGTGAATATTTTTTGTATTTCATTTTTGGATGCTCCTGCTTCCTCACTCACATTCTTTATTCTTAGGTTATGTATCTTTTTGTCATCCTGCAGTTTTTGAATTGCTTCTTTCTGGTTCCTTGTTATTTTTAAGAGGCTTTTTCTTTCACGTTCATATGCCCTAAATCTCTCTTCAAGTTTCAGAAGGCTGTCTTTAGTTTCTGTCAAGGCATTTTGCCAGTGTTCAATGGAGTTTTTAGTTTCCTGATATTCTCTTTGGATCTGTTTCTTGTATTCTAAGTTATGTTTAAATTCTTCTTCAGGTGCTTCTCTTTCTTTTCTGATTTCCTCAGTTCTTCCATCTGTGTTCTCTTGGGCGGGGCTTGTCATTTCTTTAATTAATCTCTTTATATCTTGCCTCACTTGGATCAGAAGTATAGCTTTAAATTCCTCTATGAGATCATGTAGGTACTTTTTAATTTCGGCTGATGCTGTGTCGAGTAGTGGATGGTTACTGTGCTTGTTCTCTTCAGTGTTTAGTTCTCCTGGGCTTATTTTCTCCTGTTAGGCAGCTGGAGATTCTTTAAAATTTTTATCTCTTGTCATGTTTCTGGTTTCTTTCAGACTGTCCTGGAGTTCTCTGGCCCTCTCCAAATTGCTTACGGCCTTTCAGAAGTGTGCTGGCTTGAGTTTTTGCTGTCCTCCCCAATTTGCTGTTATCTGGGGTAGGCTGGGATGCAGGGGCGGTGCAGGCTAGTCTCTAGCCTCTGTGCCAGTTAATCCATAAATTAGGCTGTACTTTCTGGTTGTCATTGAGTTGTGACTATTTTGTATCCGCTTATTGGGCCCCAAGCAGAGGCTTGGTTTAGCCCCAGTAGCTCCTGCCAGTTTTCTTTGTACCAGAAGCAGCTGAGTAATGTCACTATGGCACAGGGTTCTGCCCAAATCCCAGCCGTTCTCTTCCAAACCTCTCTGTGACAGGAGCACCAGAATAGCAGATCTGCCCAAAACCAAGATGGCTCCCACTAAGTTTTCTGCATGGAGCTGAAGCCAGCAAGTAATCAGGCTCTGCCAGATTTCAAGGTGTCTTCCACCAGCCCTCCCTACAAGGGGACCTGGTGATGTCACCGAGCTGCGGTTTCTGCCGCCAGACTAAAATGTCTGCCGCCAGACTCTGTGTTATTGATTTCCCTGTGGTGGCGGGCCAGCTGTTCTCTGGCCAATCCCAGCAGCGGCGGGGTTCCCAGTACTCACCAGAGTCCGGCGCAGGTCCTCGTTCCGGGACCACCGCACACCAAGCTGCCCACCTTTCCCGCACTCCTGGCACAGCGCAGAACGGTGCACAGCGTGAGCTCCCGGCACAGCGCAGAATGGTCAGATATCTGTGCACCATTTAGATTTGAAATGCCAGAGTTTTGTATCTCTCCTCTGGTGCAGCGGTGCAGTCCTGGCTGCTACTCGGAGTCCCGGGTCTCAGTGTCCCGCAGTTACCAAAAGCAACACAGCTTTTCCTGCTGGGTCCATGGGTCAGTTTGTTGATTTAAAGGCGCGGGATTTGCAGCCTCCCGTTATCAGCCTTCACGGTCTCAGCACGACTTTAAATCCTCCAGCTGTACTGTCTTGGTTAATAAGAATCGCTATCGATTTGTCTGGTCCTCTCCATGTTGTCATTTTTTTAGCTTCTAGTATGATTTCTCTGGAGAGACTCTTCGCTCGATCCCCTAGCAAGCCGCCATTTTTTCCTCTCCGTGGTTTTTGTTTTCAAGTAAAAATGTCTGGCTGTGCCAGAATGGAAGAAGATAAAAGCTCAACTTGGGGGGTATATTGTAAGTTGTAGAAAGCTCAAGAGGATGTAAATTTTATTTGTCTTGGTTTATAGTACTGCAAATAACAGGCTTGACAAGAAGTACATGTGTTCAGAATTTGACAGTATTAGATCAGTTTTGGTAGATTTATTTATAAGATTGGTAAACCTTTGCTGCAAAATGTTTCCATTAAAATGAGATTATAGGTGATACTATAGATGAGATACAAGTTCTTGCATGTGCTGTGAACATCTGGGATATTATGCAGCACAATTTTGTTACCTATGAAAAAGCCCTTTTTGTTAAGAATATAACTTCAGTAAAATGATGGCCTGCCATGTGACATCCTTGGACAAAAAGTGGTATGCCATCCAGATGAAGCAGACTCTTTGATCTGGAATGCCAAAACCATGTTCTCCTTTTGTCCCACCCCGATTGAATATCCAGAGGTAAAGGAGGTTTCCCAGTATCGCCAGTTGTTCTCTTTGCAACTCAGTTGGCCCCACATGTTAGACAAAAATTGCAAAGGTTTGAGAGATTTGAGGGAATGCCCCTCAGCCAGTTAATACAGATAGCACAAAAGATCTTTGAGCACTAGAAAATTTACAAGAAGCTACCAACAAAAAGATAACCAAGGTGTTAGAATTGCTCTATGAGAGAAAATTTTTAAAAAACAGACGAGAGTTTCTGGGGGAGTTTGGATACTGTGGACTAAATTTTACTGAAAAGCTCACCTCTATATGATGCCCGTAAAGGGGAAACTCCAAACTCACTGAACTGGACTGATAAATGTGAACGGGCCTTCCAGCAGCTCAAGTGGACCTGACAGAGGCCCCAGCCCTGGGACTTCCTGATGTTACCAAGCTGTTCACCTTGTTCATAGATAAACTCAAGGGCATTGCCAAAGGAGTCCTAGCCCAGGACATTGGCCCTTGGAAGAGGCCCATAGCCTACCTCTCCAAAAGACTTGATCCAGTGACACGAGGTTGGTCCCCCTGCCTGAGAGTCCCAGCTGCTGTGGCAATATTACTTAAAGAGGCTAAAACTCACTTATGGACAGAAGATTTCTGTGGTGATCTTCCACAGTTTAGAGACTCTTATCAAAATCCCTCCCAAAAAATGGCTTTTGAATGGTAGAATTTCACACTATCAGGCCCTGCTCCTAGACCGAGAGTCGGTAGTTTTCAAGAGTTCTTCAGCTTTAAACCCAGCCACCCTAAGCCTGAAGACGACCCGGAGGAACAGAGGACACCTCTCCATGACTGTGCTGACATCCTCAAACTGCAGCAGAACCTATGGGCTGATCTTACCAACCAGCCTTTAAACAATGCTGACAACTATTTCATCGATGGAAGCAGCTTCATCCAGAACGGCAAACGAGTGGCCGGGGCAGCAGTGACCACCGAAAAGGAGGTACTCTGGGTTAAGCGGTTACAGCCTGGCACCTCTGCCCAAAAGGCAGAGCTCATTGCTTTGACTGAGAGGCTAAAACTAGCCATGGGAAAGAGGGTAAACATTTTTATTGACAGTAGATATGCTTTTGCTACTGTACATGTACATGGAGCCATCTATCAGGAGCGAGGTCTTTTAACCTTGGCTGGGACTAAGATAAAAAAATGCTCCACAGATCCTAGACTTGCTGAGAGCAGTCTGGCTGCCTCAGCGGGTTGCTGTTATTCACCCTAAGAAACATTTTGGCAGATCAGCCTGCTTGAAAAATAGCCATTACATCAGAGGGGCCAACCAAGGAAGTAACTGCTCTGATGCTAGTCCCTCCGACCTTGTCAGAACCAGTCTACACAAAGAAAGACCTACAGTTAACATCTCAACTTGGAGTAAAGTCCCCCACAACAGGGGGCTGGTACCAGTTACCCGATATATGAGTACTGTTACGGAGGCACTAGGGTGGGAGCTGTTACACTGGGCTCACCAGACCACCCATTTAGGGGGAACTAAACTTGTGGAATTGTTCAGAACTCGGTTTTTTATTCCAAAACTCTGCAAACTGACCACCTCTTTGAGCTCCAGATGCCCACTGTGCTTGTAAATCAACTCAGCCAAGAGCTCTATGCTGGAGACCACCCGACATCAAGGAATTGTTCCAGGAGAACATTGGGAAGTAGACTTCTTGGACATGGTAAAGCCTGGTTTACAGGGGCACCGCTATCTCTTGGTATTAGTAGACACCTTCACTGGCTGGGTAGAGGCTTTCCCTACTAAGTCCGAGTCAGCCTTAGTGGTAGTTAAAAAACTATTTCATGAGATCATGCCTCGATTTGGCCTCCCACTATCAATGGGATCTGATAATGGCCTGGCTTTCATAGCCCGAGTCACCCAAAATTTAGCCCAGGCATTAAAGATTAATTAAAAAGTCCACTGTGCCTATTGGCCACAAAGCTCAGGGCAAGTGCAATGTATGAACCAAAGTCTCAAGGACATTTTATCTAAGCTGTGTTTAGAAACTGGCGATAATTGGATGAGCCTTCTTCCCTTTGCACTGTTAAGAGCTAGATGTACCCCATATGTTTCTGGAATTTCCCCCTTTAAAGCCATGTATGGGAGGCCCCCGCCATTGGTTCCAAGATTGTCAGAAGATAAACTAGCTGAAATAACTAATCAAGATCTCATTAAGTCCTGACAGACTCTCCAACCAGTGTGGACTTCAATCCACCAGCGGTTTAGACAAAAACACGGATCTGCCTTCTGATATACCTCTCAAGGCACCGACTGAGCCGGGGACTCCAGCCTTGGTGCTACGCCACCAGCCCGACTCCCTCCAACACCGTTGGGAAGGACTCTTCACCATGGTGCCCAGCACCCCCACGGCCGTCATGGTAGCGGGGAAAAACTGCGTGGATTCACCACACTCACGTAAAGCCCCTGGAAACAGCGGACAACGAGGGACATACTCAGTGGACTGTACAGCAGACTGGGAAGCCCTTAAATTTAAAATTGACTAAACATAGTTAGATTATGCTGGTCATGAACTGTTTTAGCTTGCTTGCTTTTATTTTAATAACCTTGATGCCCACCTTGCATGGCAGCTTTGGTCCCCCTGTAAGCAAAGAACAATTGTTAAATCTTTGTGTGGGAGCCCCTGTGATTGTGGAGGGGTCTATATTTCTAAAGGTAAAGACACCAACTGGGGGGAATTACACATACAATAGGAAACAAGGATCAAGATCCTTCCCACACAAATGATAAATTGTATACATACAGTCTTTGGACAGAATGTGGGGACAAGTTAACGTTCCTTGTTGCTATACCCTCAGTTACAGGGGCTTTGACTCAAAGGTAGATGTGTATGTTCAAGCCCCACATGATACCTAACAAAGGCAGACAGCCAGGGCCATGCTCTCAGAATTGTTCTTAGTATTCAGAAATGCATTCCTCCTGCCGTGACTCTGTACAGGAATGTATAGGCAGCAAAACTTCCTTCACTGCTGAGCTTATGAGGACAAGGGCTGAAAGTGTTAGAGGTGATTGGTCCAACAATCTGTCCATAATAGGAATTTCAAAGTATGCCCACGCCTCATGTCTGGGCACAGTTGGTAAATCAGTGTGCTGGTGCAGAGTGGCCCCTATACATGTGCCTGATGGGTTCGGCCCACAAGGTAAGACCAGAGAACTCATGGTTGAGGATCCAGTCAAAAGCTAATAAAAATAATATTTCCCCAGATACATTACCACCCCTTGATGCTGCCTAAATCGCGGGGAGTTGATCTGGGTACTCAAACTTGTGATATTCTAGAGGCCCCTCATAAAGCCTTAAATGTTTCCAACTCAATTTTGGTTCACGCAGGGCACAGGGCTCCCCCATGCCCTTGTGATACACACCAATGTTCCTCTGACTACGCTGGAGGAACAAGATTACTTAAATTGTAATGCTGCCCCCCCCTTCAAGTACAACCAGTAGGCTTCAAGGACTCTCTCTGTCTCCAAAGAGGTTTTCATAACGATACCTCCAACATTGACGTGGGGTTTGTTGCATTTACTAATTGTAGTTCCATAGTTAAACGGACTACCTCCCTTTATCCCACCAAAGGACAAGTATTTATGTGGGGAGGAAATACGGCCTATAATTTCCACCCAACTAACTGGACAGAGATATGTGTAACAGCTGTCCTGTGGCCTGCTGTAGAGATCCTACCCGGGGATGAGCCTGTCCCCATTCCTAGTATAGATTACATTACAGACTGCTCAAAGAGGGCAATTCAACTTATCCCTTTATTGGTAGGCCTAGAAATATCAAGAGCCTTAGATATGGGGGCAGCAAGGGAATGGGGTTATCTCCAACTTTCCAACCAGATTGTTAGTGATGTGCAGGCATTATCTAGTGTTGTACTCCACTCAAAAAACAAGGCCCCACGATGAAGAGCCCCTGCGCTTCGTAGGGAGTGTCATACAGCTGCAATGACCTGCACCACTCGGGGAAGCCGAGGATGCCAGTCAGCACCCACGTGTACCTGGAACCTCCTCATCTGTCCCCAGCCCTGTCACTCACCACTGGTCACCCGCTTTGTATTACAGGGCTCTACGTAGCCATCGTCTGAGGGGATGGGTGAGACTGGGCATCAAATGGGTCTGAATACCCAGCATCCACTTCCAGCTGGGGAGAAACGTGTACTCTATCCATCCATCTACAGGCTGCTCGCTGTGCTAGTTCATATGAGTTGTGCTGCTATGAACATGGGTCTGCATGCCTTATACTAAGATGCAGGTCTTGTTCACAGAGGAGGAGAGGGAACCTATCTGCATGTTAAGATGAAAAGCAGTGCGTGATACTCACGGGAACTCATCCTGTGATCCTGAGCACCTGAACCACGATTTCCCTTTGTCCCGACCAAACTGGAATCCTAACACAACTGAGGGTAAGAAGGCTCTCGCTTGATATCGCCAGTTCTTCCTAGAAGCTCTTAAAGGCGCTGCTAGTAAACCCGCCAGTTTGTCCAAGGTCTCACAGGTAAGGCAATGAGTCTCCCTCGGAGTTTCTGGAAAGGCTACAGGAGGCCTATCGCATTTATACCCCTGTAGATCCGGTGGCACCTGAATGTGCAAGGGCCATTAATATTGCCTTTGAGACTCAGTCAGCCCCAGACATTAAAAGAAAACTGCAAAGGCTTGAGGGATTTGAGGGAATGCCTCTTAGCCAGGTACTAGAAATAGCTCAGAAGATGTTCCACAACCGTGAAGATCCCAGAGATCACAAAGTGACAAAGGTATTAGAAGTCCTGACTAAGAAACTGATCAAAATGGATGCAATGTCTCGCTTGCCTATAGATCAAAATCAGTGTGCCTTCTGTAAGGAAATGGGACACTGGCGAAGGGACTGCACCAAGCTGAAGGCCAAATTGCAAAGCAAAACCAAGGCTCTGTTGTTCCCTGATTAGGGAAGTCAGGGCTCTCATGCCCCCACCGCAGCCCAGGCTAAGTGTGTCTGTGGGGGCCAACCAATTGATTTCTTAGTGGACTCCGGAGCTGCTCATTCAGTTCTGACTCGGAAAATAGGGACCCACATGGGAAATAAATTAAAGGTATTAGGAGCTACCAGCACCACAAGAGTATATCCAAAGTTTCAAGTTCAGCTAGCCTGACCAGGACAAAACACTATCTCTCATGAATTCTTCTGGGTCCCAGAATACCCAGATCCCTTGCTAGGCTGAGACCTCTTGCAAAAACTAAAAGTTCATCTCAGTTTTGAAGCAGCCACATCAACAGTGCAAATGGACAATGGCCCACCTGAATTCCTTGGAGCCAGGGTCCTTGCTTTATATCCTGAGGGTGAAGGACATTTATGATTGTAAAGTCCTAATGTTTTAAATGACAATGAACTATTGTGCCACTGGATGCAGGGAATCCCCGGGGTTTGTGCACAACACCATCCTCCTGGATGGCAGTGAACCAAGTGCCTTTAGTGGTTGAGGTTTTACCTCAAGCTGTTCCTATTCGGCTCAGGCAATATCCTATCAGTCTGAAGGCACACCAAGTCATAGCCAGGCATATATTAAGGTTAAAAAACTATGATATATTAAAATTGTGTGTCTTTCCCTAGAATACCACCTTACTGCCTGGTCAGAAGCCGTGAACCCAAGATTACTGGCCAGTGCAAGATCTCAGAGAAGTAAACAAAAGAGTTGTAACTCTCCATCCTACTCTACCTAACCCCTACACTTTATTGAGTTTGTTACACCCGGAGCAGAACTGGTACTCTGCTGGATTAGAAAGGTGCCTTCTTCACTTTCCCCATCACTCCAGTAAGTCAGCCTGTCTTTACCTTTGAATGGACTGACCCCACTATGGGAGTGTCAGACCAATTGACTTGGACAGGCTTGCCAAAAGGTTTTAAAAATGCGCCCACTCTTTTTGACAAGGCTTTAGCCAGAGAGAGACCTTTTGGGTTTCAGAGAGCACTACCCAAACGTGACACTTTTGCAATATGTTGATGACATTCTAGTGGCAACAGAGTCTTATGAAAATTGTACTAGCACCACTCAAGCCCTCTTACAGACCCTAGATGGGTTGGGCTACAAGATCTCAACTAAAAAGGCTCAGTTATGCCAAAAAAGCTAACCTACTTAGGTTACCAAATCCATGAAGGAAAGCAGACTCATTCCTCCCAGTGCATACAATCTATCCACCAGATCCCTGTCCCTGTGACTAAGAAGCAGGTATGAGAGTTTGGGAGCCCTAGGATATTGTCAGCTTTGGATTATTAATTTTGCTGAAATAGTCCAGCCACTTTATGACTCATTGAGAGGGGCCACTCTACACCCTCTAGAGTGGACAGAATCACAAGACCAGGCCTTTAAGCAACTGAAATCAGCCTTAACAGAAGCTCCAGCTCTGGCTGTCTCAAATTTACAGAAACCTTTTTCCCTCTATGTTGATGAAAAATGAGGGATAGCAAAAGGAGTGCTAACCCAGAGTTTAGGGCCATGGCAGAGGCCTGTTGCCCGTCTTTCCAAGAGACTTGATAATGTGGCAACTGGATGGCACCTTGCCTGCGGGTGACGGCCTCAGTGGCCTTCTTGGTGAAAGAGGCCAAAAAGTTGACATTTGAACAAAAATGATTATTGATTATTTCTTTTCATTCACTGGAAACACATATTAAGCCTCCACCAGATGGATGCCTGTCTGACTCCTGAGTTATGCACTATCAGGCGCTGCTCCTGGATCCAACTGCTATCAGCTTAAAGGAAACAGCAGGCTTAAATCATGCTACCCTGCTGCCTGATGATGACCCCTCCTTGCCTCTCCACAATTGTATTGAGGTCATTGATCACCTCACAGGACTTCAACCAGATTTGACGGATGAGCCACTACCCGGAGTTCCATCCTATTTCTCCTATGGAAGCAGTGACATCTATCAAGGTAAGCGGGTTGCACTAGCTGTCTTCACTACAGACTCTCAGATTCTATGGAAACAAACCTTAGAGCCAGGAACATCAGCCAACAAGCTGAACTGTACCTCTTACTGAGGCCCTCAAGTTGTAGTAGGAAAAGATATAAATGTTTATACTGACAGCACACATGCATTTGCTACTGCCCATGTTCATGGGGCCATTTATCAAGAACGAGGTTTATTGACTTCAGGGGGTCAAAGGATCAAGAATGCTTCCCAAATTTTGGATTTGATGGCTGCCATTTGGATGCCAAGGAAGGAGGACTTTGTCTGGCATTAGGAGAAAATTGTTGTTTGTATGCCAATCATTCTGGGGTTATCAGACAAAGTATGGCCAGCCTTAGAAGGTGGCTACAGCATCAAGCACAAGCCAGACACAAGCTGAACAGAATTGGTTTGAGCGATGATTTTCTCTATCTCCCTGGTTAACAACATTAATCACAGGAGCCTCGTGACCTCTGTTAATCTTACTTACTTGGTTAACAATTGAACATTACATTATAAACAGATTAATAAATTATGTCAAAGACCGGGTTCAAACAATAAAACTCATGGTTTTAAGGACACTAGTTTAGGAACAAATACCACTGCTTGAAAATTCCATGAGCCAATGATTTGGATCACTGACAAAAATCAGTGGGGAATGCTATACTAAAATGCTAAAAAATTAAAATAATTGATTAAAAGATAATTCACAAAAATAATTACTTAAAAGGATAGTTATTAGCAATATTGTCATTCGGTACTGAGCTGATTACCCTAGTAAGCAAGCACCAACCACATAGTTATAAATTAACTGACCACATGGTTCTGCTGTTGTGTAATGCGTCATTCCCACACCGTAGTGACCTGTGTGCTGTGTCATCCATTGTTCCCTTTATGAGAGACAAATGTTCGTGGAATTGGCAGACCAAGGGCTATGAGTTGGCTGACCACCCTCTGTGAAATGCCTCTGACCTCAAGCAAAGGGGAACAAAGGCCCACCTTGTTTCTGTTTCTCATCACTATGCACTTAGTGATCAATGAGCTAATCATAAATAAACTATAAAATTGGGTCAAATCTCTAAGTCAGTTGCACAGCTTTGCAAATTCCATCTGCACTGTGTCGCTGGGCCAGCTAAAATAAAAGTGCTTCTTCATAAAACAATGTCGTTCTGCCGCATCTTTTCCACCTCAGGGGCTTTTTGGGGAATTACAACACATGCGTGCGTGACTCACTCACTGTTCCATGACCTTACTGGCTTTCAGAAAGGAGAGGAGCTGGGTCCCATGGGAATCTTTTTTTTTTTTTTTTTTGCAATTTTTTTGGTCTTTTCTGAGACAGGTTCTCCCTATGGACTTCAGGCTAGCCTTGAGCTCACTGTGTAGCCCATGCTGGTCTCAAACTCGCAACAATCCTCCCACCTCAGCCTGTGGAGTGCTGGTATTGTAGGCATGAGCCACCATGCCTGGCTCACATGGAATTTCTAGTTCTGGTTTTTTCAAAGAATCTGCATCCTGGCCGGGCATGGTGGATGTGCTGGTTTATTTATTTCCTTATTTATTTAGGTACCAGGAATTAAGGTGCTGCTGGCTTGCAACCCCACTGGCAGTGTGGCAAGGTTCTTTTCCCCAAAGCCTTCCCAGCACTTGGTGTCACTTGATTTCTAGCCAACAGCCACATTCTTTCTGAGCCAGGATGGACCAGCTAATCCTACATCAGCACAGACAAGAGAGACACAGGAAAGACCTAGCACAAACCACGCTTTTGTAAGTTCACTTTGTTAAAAGTACCTGCCACTGGTAGTGGCACCATGACCAAAAGGGACCCAGCATCCCCATTCCACAGACTGGGAAACCGAGGCTCAGAGCCAAAGTCACTCGCCCAAGGTGGGCCCAGCAGCTGGGCGGCAGCAAAGTCCAGGCCAGATCCCAGGCCAGAAGGGTCCCATCCACTCCCAGCAGACAGCAGCAGTCAGTCGGGTGCTAGGCCCTCTGGAGGTATGGGGAGGCCCCCACTACTGCCCCGGGTCCCCAGGGGTGACAGCAGGAGGGTCAATGCACCATCCAGCGTCCGTGATGTCCCGGGAAGCCACCTGGATACAGTACCTGGCCCGGGGCCACAGGGACTTGAGGATAAAGGAGGTGGCTTCAATGGGGCCCACCTGCAAGCAGAGAGGAAGTGGGTCGAGGGTGGAGGAGAGGCCTGGCGCTTGTGGGGCAGGGGCTGTGTCGCTGAGCTACCTCCCCGGGCCCGAGGCTGAAATCTCATCCCCGATGCCGGTGAGGAAAAGATGGAAACTGCCAGGCCTGGCGACACAGCCCTCTAAGCCCAGAGAGTCTGCAGACTGACGCAAGAGGATCTCCTGTTGGAAACCACCCTGGGCAACATTGATCTCTAAATAAAATGTTAATAAAAAGGACAGGGTGGTAGACCATTTGCCTGGTGACAGGTTCAACACCCAGCACCCAGTACCCACACCCAGCACTTAGCACCCAGCACCTAGCACCCAGCACCCAGCACTCAGCACTCAGCATCCAGCACCCAGAGAAGGCCTGGATCACAGACACCTGCAAAGGCTCTGGAGATATGGTCCTTCTTTTTTTAATTATTATTTAAAGAGAAAAAAGAAAGGAAATTAAAAAACAAAGCAGTACAAGAGCACAAATAATCCAGAAGTTCAAGGAAAAATATACAGTAAGATATCACTAGTTAATATGTAACATAGTGTTATCTTTGACATAGTTGTCAAAATTATAAAATTAAAGCATGTAAAGTGAACATTCATACAATGAGATTGCAGACAGTGTCGATCAATGATCCAACAAAGTTCAGTAATATGGATTTCCATCCTACACACTTATACATACACGCAGTTTTATCCCTTACACCACCTTCCTTTCCTCTCTTTTTAATAACAATTACACTTTTTGGGTTTTTTTACTTGCACAATTCTTACTGTTTTTTGGAGACAATAAATCCTAACGTGCCTAACAAAACAGAGTCATTTAGAACAAAAGGATGGGCATAGTACATGATGTAAAAATAGAATATCAGGTGATCTAAAATGGTTACCATTGTGCCTCTTGCTATTTTTTTAAAATGTTTCCTATATGGTGAGGTATAATAGAATTGATCAAAACAGTACAGAACAAGACCAATAAAACCTACACTGGAGACCTTACAGGACTTCAACAAAAGATAATAGTCAAACCATAATGGGCATCACAGTAAATCTTATTGCCTTCACAGTGGTTGCTGATACCCTCAAACTTGATACTACCAAACAAAACAGAATATAGAATAATCAGACAGAACAAGTTGGGGAGAGCAATACTGGGGTTCAAATCAGGTTAATAGGAAAACAAAAAAGTTACTATAATATGTCTGCTATATTTTAATTTAGTTTTCCCTTAATTTAAAGAAATTGTAAGAAAAAAATAGATTAATTTTTTAAAAAGGATGGGATTGAGGTAAAAGAGGACATTGTATTAGAACAACACAGGTCAGAACCAAACTGTTTAAGCATCATTGTGTTTTAGCCCCAGATAATCTAACATAATATTAGTCACCATAGTGCCTCCTTCATTGAATTATTTGAGTATAACTTCATATACTGTAGCATCAAGCATCTCAAGTCAGTCCGAAGCTATTCAGGAGAATGAAGAAATTACAGGGTATTTAGAACCAGTTAACAGAAAATGAACAATGGTTTCTATATTATCTCTTTGCTTATAAAAAATTTTGTTTATACTATTACATATACCAATATATAGTAAGATATCACATGTTAAAAGCAGTGGAAACAGATGTACAACAGCTTGATGGGACTTCAAAACAAGATGATATTAAATCGGGGCTGGGGATTTAACTCAGCGGCATAAGCACCTGCCTTGCAAGCAGGCGGTCATGAGTTTGATCCCCGATACCACTAAAAATGAAAAAGACAAGGAAAAAAATGATGATATTAAATCAGCACTAGCTTTAATGATGTGTTGTTTGCTTCAGAATAGCTATTTGTACTATTACCAATACTAAAATCGAACAACCCAGGTTAAAAGTATTGCAAGTAATGAGTGATAACATTATATGGATTAAAACCACTATGATTGGGAATCATGTCTACCATATAATTTTATGTACTCCTATCATTTCTTACACTAGGGAAACTATGTGGTATTTATACATGTGAGTTTGATTTATTTCACTTATGAGTATGGTCTCAAGCTGCATCCATTTATTTATAAATATCTCAATGTGATCATTTTTTTAGCTGAGTAGTACTCCATTGTATAAAAATACCACAACTTTTTTATCCATTCCTCAGCCGATGGACACTTAGGTTGTTTCCAAGATCTGGCTATTACAAATTGTGCTGCTATAAACATGGATGAACATATATCACTGTGGTATGATGCTTTCAGTTCTTCTGGGAATATGCCTAGAAGTGGAATAGCTGGGTCAAATGGTGCTTCCAGTCCCAGCCTTCTGAGAAATCTCTAGACTGACCTCCACAATGGTTGCACCAGTCTACACTCCCACCAACAGTGCAGGAGAGTTCCTTTTTCCCCACAGCCTCTCCAGCATTTGTTGTTGGTGGTTTTCTTCATCTTGGCCATTCTTTCAGGAGTAGGAAGAAATCTCAGTGTGGTTTTAATTTGCATTTCTCTAATGACCAGTGATGGTGAGCATTTTTTCATGTATTTATTTGCCATTTGAATTTCTTCAACTGAAAATTGTTTATTCATCTCAGATGCCCATTTTTGGATTGGGTCTTTGAATTTTGGGGGTCTGATTTTTAAAAATTCTTTATATGTTTTAGACAGAAGTCCTTTGTCTGAGGGACAGTTTACTAAGATTTTTTTCTCAGTTTGTGGGTTTTCTTTTCACTATGCTGGAGATTTCTTTTGATGTGCAGAAAATTTTAAAAAGAGGCAATCCCAGTTATTGACTCTGGAAAGTATTTCACATGCGGTTTGAGTCCCGTTCATGAATTCTTTACCTACTCTTATGTCTTCAAGGTTTTTACCCAATTTGTCTTCTAATAGATTTAGTGTTTCTGTTTTAATATTAAGATCTTTGATCCATTTACATTTTATTTTAGTACATGGTGAAAGGCATAGGTCTAGTTTTAGGTTTTGGCATATGGAGAGCCAGTTTATCCAACATCATTTATTAAAGAGAATGTCATTCTTCCAGTGAACATGTTTGGCCCCTTTATCAAAGGTAAGGTGGTTGAATGTGTTTGTAGTTGTGGTTGTATCTTCTAATCTATTCCACTGATCTTCAGCTCTGTTTTGGTGCCAGCACAATGTTGATTTTACTACAGTGGCCTTGTAGTATAACTTCAAATCAGGGATTCTGATGCCTCCTGCCTTACCTTTGCTGCTTAGAACTGTCCTTGCTATTCTGATCCAGCCCTTGGATCAAGGCCATGGCCCTCGCCTGGACAGGGGATGGGAAGAGGGGCTGGGCAAGAGAAAAGAGAGATAGAGACAAGGCGAGATTCCATTCAAGTCTCGTTTATTCTTAAAATGGGTACAACTCATATATGGTGGAGGCAGGCCAATGGGGCAGAAAGAGGGCATGGAGTGTTATCTGATAGGTCATCATCACATCTGGATATATGATGTAAGCAGGAGAGGATTATGGGTAATGTAAGCAGAGATGAGGATCATGGGAAATGTAGGTGGATGCAGCAGAAGCCCACAGGAGGGTGAGATCAGGTGGCAGCAGTGAGATATGCCACTCCCGACATCTCCTCCCTATTTATTATATTTTTTAGGAGTATGGCAGGCCCTGTGAGGACAGCAGCTGTCTTGGGTCAAGGACTCTTCATACGTACCAAATCGAGCCTTACCCATCGTGGGCCTGCAGGACAGCAGTTGGTCCTGGGCCTGTCTTAGGTGGTCGATGGCATAACATATGTGTCCTAGTGGCCCGTCTCTGGCTGCCTGCCCAGTGCCTCAGGGCATTGGGGCCACATCATTATGTGGTGGAGGTTCTCTCCCGATAAGTTTGTTGTTCTGCCATCTCCGATTGATGTTAATGTACCTGAATGGGCTTTGCCATAAGTGCAGCAAGGTGGCAGCGCCATTTTGAGTATTGGGGCAGTGCATGCCGTTTTGAGTACCCTCGTGGCCTCCAGAGAAGGGAAGTGGCAGCAAGTCACCATCCTGAAAAAGCTCCGGGTTATCAAGAACCACAGAGCGGGGAGCACTGGGTGCTTTAGATAAGTCCGGTGGTTGCGGAGTATAATTGCGGGAGGCAGATAATACAGCCTCACTCTGAGCAAGCATCTCTGCAATCTGGGGATGTGCATGACGTTGTGTCAGCAGCTCAGAGATTAAAGTCCAATATGAAAAAGCAGTTACTGGAACCTTTTCTGGGCCAAAAACCCCATAGTAGTCTTTGAGAGCATCTCCCACCTATTTGAATCGATGGTGCCCTCTAGCGGGAACCATGGACACACTGGATGTATAAACTGAAAGTACTGTAGGAAGTCTTTAGCTTAACCTTGATCCCTCTAATCTTGAGTGCTTCCCTGAGGCCACTGACGAACAATTCGTGTTCACTAAGTGCTTGCCCCATGCCAATAGAGAGATAAGATCTGTTCACTTACCGTGATTCAGGTGAGACGTAAGGTGGCCGTCCGCACAGATCACAGGGACGAAGCCCTTGAATCAGTCATGCTGGCCAGCGCTTTACTCCCGTGAATGGTCTTGCATCATTATCCCTCGTGCCAGGTTGAGTCCCCAAGCTAGGAGCCACATGATCTGACCTGCAGAACAAGGCCATGGCCCTCGCCTAGAGGGGGGATGGGGATGGGGGGCTGGGCAAGAACAAAGAGAGATGGAGACAAGGCAGGATTCCATTCAAGTCTCATTTATTGTTAAAATGGCTACAACTTATATAGGGCGGGGGCGGGGCAATGGGGCAAGAAGAGGGCATGGAGTGTTATCTGATAGGTCATCATCACATCTGGAAATGTAACGTAAGCAGGAGAGGATTATGGGTAATGTAGGCAGACATGAGGATCATGGGAAATGTAGGCGGACACGACACAGGCCCACAGGAGGGCGAGATCAGGTGACAGCAGTGAGATATGCCGCTCCCTACAGAACAAGACCAATAAAACCTACACTAGAGACCTTACGGGACTTCAAAAAGAGATAATAGTCAAACCATAATGGGCGTCATAGTAAATCTTACTGCCTTCACAGTGGTTGACGATACCCTCAAACTTGATACTATCAAACAAAACAGAATATAAAATAATCAGACAGAACAAGATGCGGAGAGGAATACTGGGGTTCAAATCGGGTTAATAGGAAAATGAAAAAGTTACTATAATATGTCCCGCTATTTTTAAATTTAGTTTTCCCTTAATTGAAAAAAATGTAAGAAAAAATAGATCAATTTTTAAAAATGGGTAAGATTGAGGTAAAAGAGGACATTGTATTAGAATAACTCAGGTCAGATCAGAACTATTTAAGCATCCTTGTGTTTCATCCCCAGATAATCTAACATAATAGTAGTCACCATAGTGCCTGCTTCCTTGAATTATTTGAGTATAACTTCATATACTGTAGCATCAAGCATCTCAAGTCAGTCTGAAGCTATTCAGGAGAATGAAGAAATTACAGGGTATTTAGAACCAGTTAACAGAAAACGAACAATGGTTTCTATATTATCTCTTTACCTATAAAAAATTTTGTTTATACTATCACATATACTAATATATACTAAGATACCACATGTTAAAACCAGTGGAAACAGATGTCCAACAGCATGATGGGACTTCAAAACAAGATGATATTAAATCAGCACTAGCTTTTATGATGTCTTATTTTCTTCACAATAGCTATTCGTACTATCACCGATACGAAAAATCAAATGACCCAGGGTTAAAACCATTGCAATTAATGAGTGACAACATTATATGGATTAAAACCAATATGATTTGGAATCATGTCTACCATATAATTTTATGTATTCTTCTCATTTCTTACACTAGGGAAACTTTTCGGTATATATACATGTGAGTTTGATTTATTTCACTTATGAGTATGGTCTCAAGCTGCACCCATTTATTTAAAAATATCTCAATGTGATCATTCTTTATAGCTGAGTAGTACTGCATTGTATAAAAATACCACAACATTTTTATCCATTCCTCAGCCGATGGACATTTAGGTTGTTTCCAAGATCTGGCTATTACACATTGTGCTGCTACAAACAGGGATGCACATATATATATCACTGTGGTATGATGCTTTCAGTTCTTCTGGGAATATGCCTAGAAGTGGAATAGCTGGGTCAAATGGGGCTTTCAGTCCCACATTTCAGAGAAATCTCCAGATTGACCTCCACAATGGTTGCACCAGTCTACACTCCCACCAACAGTGCGGGAGAATTCCTTTTTCCCCACAGCCTCTCCAGCATTTGTTGTTGGTGGTTTTCTTGATCTTGGCCATTCTTTCAGGAGTGAGATGAAATTTCAGTGTGGTTTTAATTTGCATTTCTCTAATGACCAGTGATGGTGAGCATTTTTTCATTTTTTTATGTGCCGTTTGAATTTCTTCATCTGAAAATTGTTTATTCATCTCAGATCCCCATTCTTGGATTGGATCTTTCAGTTTTGGGGGTCTGATTTTTTTGTTTATATGTTTTAGAGAGAAGTCCTTTGTCTGAGTGGCAGTTCACTAAGATTTTTTTTCCCAGTTTGTAGGTTTTCTCTTCACTACGCTGGAGATTTCTTTTGATGTGCAGAATCTTTTTAATAAGAGGCGATTCCAGTTATTGACTCTGGGAAGTATTTCCCATGCGGTTTGAGTCCTGTTCATGAATTCTCTACCTACTCCTATGTCTTCAAGGTTTTTACACAATTTATCTTCCAATAGATTTAGTGTTTCTGTTTTAATATTTAGATCTTTGACCCATTTACATTTTATTTTAGTACATGATGATAAGCATGGGTCTAGTGTTAGTTTTTGGCAAATGGAGAGCCAGTTTTGACAACACGATGTATTAAAGAGTCTGTCATTCTTCCAGTGAACATGTCTGGCCCCTTTATCAAAGATCAAGTGGTTGAGAGTGTTTGTAGTTGTGGTTGTATCTTCTAATCTATTCCACTGATCTTCGGCTCTGTTTTGGTGCCAGTACCATGTTGATTTTACTACAGTTGCTTTGTAGTATAACTTCAAGTCAAGGATTGTGATGTCTCCTGCCTTGCCTTTGCTGCTTAGAATTGTCCTTGTTATTCTAGGCCTCCTCTCGCTCCAGATGAATTTTAGGAGTGATTTCTCGAGTTCTATGACGTATGTTGATGGTATTTTTATCAGGATTGCAATGAATCTGTATAAAATTTTGGAAGAATGGCCATTTTCACGATATGTATTCTTCCTACCCATGAGCAAGGGATGTTTTTCCATTTTCTGAGATCATCTTCAATTTCATTTTTCAGTGTATTATAATTTTCCCTGTATAGGTCTTTCACTTCTTTTGTGAGAGTAATTCCTAAATGTTTCATTTTTTTGGTTGCTAGTGTGAAGGGTGTGGCTTCTCTTATTTCTCTCTCTGTGATTTTGTTGTTAGTGTATAGGAACGCTATTGATTTTTGAGTATTGATTCTGTATCCAGCTACATTACTGAATTTATTTTTTATATCTAGGAGTCTTTCAATGGTATTTTGGGAATATTCTATATAGAGTATTATGTCATCAGCAAATAATGATAGTTTAACTTCTTCTTTTCCTATCTTTATGCCTTTTATTTCTCTCTCTTGTCTAATTTCTCTGGCCAGTATTTCCAGTACTATATTAAATAGGACTGGTGATAAGTGACGTGCTTAACTTGTGCCTGATATTAAAACAAAGTCTTTCAATATTTGGCCATTTAGTATGATATTGGCTGTTGGTTTGTCATACCTGACCTTAATTATATTGAGGTAAAGGCCATCTATTCCAATTTTCTGTAAGGTTCTTATCATGAATGAATGTTGGACCTTCTCAAAGGCTTTTTCTGCATCTATAGAAATGATCATGTGATTCTTACTTTTGGCTTTATTGATATGGTGCATTACATGTATTGATTTACATATGTTGAACTGGGGATGAATCCCACTTGGTCGGGGTGTGTGATCTTCTTGATAATTTGCTGCATCCTATTTGCCAATATTTTACTGAGGATTTTTGCATCTGTGTTCATTAGGGAGGTTGGTCTGTAGTTCTCTTTCTCAGGCGGGTCCTTCTCTGGTTTTGGTATTAGGGTAATATTTGCTTCTAGAAATGATTTAGGAAGGATTGCTTCACTTTCAATTTCAATGAAGAGTTTGAGGAGTGTTGGCATTAGGTCTTCTTTATATTTCTTGTAGAATTCTACAGTGAATCCGTCTGGGCCTGGGCTCCTCTTTGTAGGTAAAGATTTAATTACATTTTCACTTTCTTTAATAGAAATTGGGTTATTCAGTAGTTTGACATCTTCATCACCGAGCTTTGGTACTTCGTATGCTTCTAGGAATCTGTCTATTTCCTCTGTGTTATCAAACCTTTGAGAGTAGAGGTTTTCGAAATAGGTGTTGATGATGTTCTGTATTTCTGTAGGGTCTGTAGTGATTTCACCTCTTTCACTCCTTATTGCATGAATTTGAGCTTTTTCTTCTCTTTTTAAAATAAGGCTGGCTAGGGTTTTGTCGATATTATTTATTCTTTCAAATAACCAGGTCTTTGAATTGTTGATCTTTGGATTGTTCTTTTGGTCTCTATTGCATTAAGTTTTGTACTGATTTTTATAGTTTCCTCTCTTCTTTTGGCTTTGGGCTTGACTTGCTCTTCTTTTTCTAGATGTTTGAGGTGTAACATCAGGTTATTTATTTGTATTCATTCTGTTTTCCTAATGTGGGAACTCAGTGCAATAAATTTCCCTCTAAGGACAGCTTTCACTGCATCCCACAGATTCCGGTAAGTTGTATTTGTGTTTTCATCTGTTTGTAGGTATTGTTTAATTTCTTCTTTAATTTCCTCTGTGTCCCACTGATTATTCAAGAGTGTGTTATTCAGTTTCCATGTGTTTGTGGGATTTTTGCAGTATCTTTTATCATTAATTTCTAATTTCACAGCGCTATGGTCTGATAGCATGCACGGGATGATTTTGACACTTTTGCATTTTTTTTTTTTTTGGTCTTTTTCATTTTTATCGGTACCAGGGATCGAACTCACGACAGCCTGCTTGCAAGGCAGGCACTTATGCCGCTGAGCTAAATCTCCAGCCCCTCCCACTTTTGCATTTATTTAAATATGTTCTGTGAATTAATATATGATCTGTTTTAGAGAAGGACCCATGTACGCTGAGAAGAATGTGCATTCTGTTGTTGTTGGGTGATATACTCTGTATATGTCTATTAAGTCCATTTGTTCACAAGTGTAATTCAGTGCTTTTATTTCTTTGTTGATTTTCTGTCTGGTTGATCTGTCCATTGGTGTCAGTGGTGTGTTAATATCTCCTGTTACAATTGTGTTACTGCTAATTTGGTTTTTCATTTCTTTTTTTTGTTGTTGTTGTTGGTTTTTCATTTCTATTAGTACTTGTTTTATATAACTGGTGCTCTGGAGTTTGGTGCATATATATTTAAGATAGTTATCTCTTGCTCTTGAAGTTTTCCCCTAACCAGTATGTAGTGTCCTTCTTTATCCCTTCTGATCATTATTGGTTTGAAATTGAGGTTTGCTGAATCTGCAAACAGCATAGCTACCCCCACTATTTTATTTTTTTTGGTTCCTATTGCGTGAAGTATTGTTTTCCATCTTTTGACCTTTAGTCTGTGTGTGTCCTTTTGGGTTAAATGGGTTTCTTGCAGACAGCATATAGTTGCATTCTTTTTCTTGATCCATTCTGCCAGTCTGTTTCTTTTAATTGGTGCATTGAGACTATTTACATTAATGGTTATAACTGTTATATATTGTTTGTTTTTGACATTTTATCTTTTTGCTGTTGCATCTTTCTTTATCTTCCTGCTGTGTTTAATTGTCTCTTTGTTTAGTGGTTTTTTCCTTGGTGTATCTAGGCTGTCTTTCAGTGTTCTTTGCAGTGTTGGCTTGTTGATCATGAAATTCTTCAGCTGTTGTTTGTCATGGAAGTATCTTATTTCACCACTGATTTGAAGGACAGTTTTTCATGGTACATCAGCCTGGGTTGGAAATCATTTTGCTTTAGGAACTGGAATACTTCACTGCATGCTCTTCTTGACTTTATTGTTTGTGCTGAGAAGTCTGCTGTGATTCTCATGGGTTTTCCTTTATAGGTGCTCTGTCTTTTCTCTCTGACAGCTTTTAATATTCTATTTTTTGTTCAATTTTTGGGATGTTCATTATTATGTGTCTGGGTGTAGTTTTATTTTGGTTATGGCTCTCTGGAGTTCTATATGCTTCATTGATCTTGATATCAGTTTGTAATCTCGTGTTTGGGAAATTTTCAGCTATTACTGCTCTAAATATCCTCTTGACATCCTTTACGTTGTCCCCTTCTTTGTCATTTATCCCTATCAACCTTATGTTGTTCCGCTTTGTGTCATCTTGCAGGTGTTGAATTGTTATTCCTGATTTCTTATTATTTTTAAAGATCTTTCCTTTCCTGTTCACTAGCTGCAATCTGGCCTTCAAGGTCTGAGATTCTATCTTCACATTCAGTGAGGCGGTATTTACAACTTTTGATGGAGTTTTTGATTTCCTGTATATCTCTTTGCATCTGCTTTATGTATTCTGTTTGTTTCTTATATTGTTCACCCAGGGATTCTCTCTGTTTGTTTAGGTCCTCCAATTTTTTTACTGTGTCTTCTTTAGGTATGTTCAGCATCTCCTTCATTTCTTTTATCATTTCTTCTTTTACCTGAGAGATTATTTCTAGTCTGAATTCCTGTAAAGCTTCCCAGAGTCCCTTCTTTATTTCAGTTACCATTATTTCAGGTATGTGGAATGTGTTTTCTTCTATGCATGTGGTTCCCAGGCTTTCTTGGGATGGGCCGGATATTTATGTTGCATTTTGTTCTTTCGTTTGTTTTGTCATTCTCCTATTTTTTGAGCTTCAAGTGTTGTTCCAAGTGAGGGAGAGAGGTCCCCCAGACCGTGCCTAGGCCCGACAGGCTGGGCCTGGCAGGAAACCGCAGGCAGATCCCCAGGCATGAAGAGAGTTCCCCCAGACCAGGGTGGGATTCATGGGGCAGGATTCCTTGCCTAGGCCCCACTTGCTGGTCGCAGCAGAAAACCACATGCTGGACCCCAGGCCACAAAGGGAGATGTGGTCTTTCTTCCACTCCCAGGGCTGGTCCTACTCATCGGCAGGCCGCTCATCCTCCGGGAGCAGCTGGCTCTGCGGAGGCCTCTGGCCGGGGGAAGCCCTGTTCTCCTCCAGCTCCTGGTCCTGCTCTTCGTAGGGAGTGTCATACAGCTGGACTGCCCTGCACGGCAGCTCTGGGAAGCCGAGGACACCAGTCAGCGCCCACCTGTACCTGGAACCTGCTCACCTGTCCCCTGCCCTAGCACTCACCACTGTTGACCCGCTGGGTATCACAGGGGTCCACGTAGCCGACATCTGAGGGTGGTGGGTGAGGCTGGGCATCTAATAGTTCTCCAATACTCAGCGTCCACTTCTGCTGGGGAGAAAGGGCACGGAGAGTGCTGGGGGCAGGGGCTGAGGCCTGGACCCCGCATTGCCTGCGGGCTGGGTTAAGGCCACCACTTTCTGTGCACGCTGGGCCTTGTTTCTCCTAGTGCGGGGAACGGCACCAGGGCTCCACAGAAGCTAGCTGAGCAGTCACTCTGTCACCAAGCTACAGCCCCGGGCCTTTCCCCAATCTGAATATCTGAGCTAGGTGTCCAGAGGCTGAGACAGGAGGATGCTGTGAATTAAAGGCCAGCGTGGCTACGTAGTTCAAGACAAGCCTGAATTACACAGTGAGATCCTGGCTCAGAAACAAACCAAACGCCAGTGTGGTGACTCAGGGCTGTAATCTTAGCACTCAGGAAGCCGAGGCAGGAAAATCACAAGTTTTAGGCCCACCTGGACTATGTAGTGAGTTCAAATCTAGCCTGAATTACACAGAAACACTGTCTTTAAAAAAAAATTTGAGCCAGGCATTGGTGGCAAAGGCCTGGGATTGTTGCCTCTGGGAGGCTGAGGCATGCGGATTTCCAGTTGAAGCCCACTGTGGGTTACATAGAGATATGCTGTCTCTAAAAACAAACAAACAAACAAACATGACCAGATGCCACTGTGATTCTAATGCGTCACTTCTGTGTGTGATGCTAACTTTCAGGCAATGCCGAATCCCTGTTTCTCGGCTGAGGACACCAAAGTACAGACAAGGTCGGTGACCAGGCCAGGGCCACACGGTGGCTGCATCTGCGCCTGCACTTCTCCTCCCAGAGCTCTTAGCCATGACACAGCACAGCCCTGGCCACTGTCCCCAAGTCTTCAGAGCCGGGACCTCAGCTGAGGCTTTGCGGCTGCAAAAGACCCCACGGAGAGCAGTACCACACTGGGGTGGATGCTCTGTGACCTTGAGCAGGTCACCTCGCTCCTGGAGCCTCAGTTTCCACTTGCCACACACAGAGTCAACAGTCACGGGGGAAAGCACGTGTGACGGCCAGGAAGAAGGCGGGAGCTGCCGGAGGCACCTTTCATCCCGCACCAGGGGAGGCTGAGGCAGGAGGGGCTCAAAGTGGGCCTCAGGCCGAGCAACTTAGGGGAGACCTTGTCTCAAAATTTAATAACCAACTAAATAAATAAATAAAACGCTGGGGATGGAGCTCAGAGTGAAGCCCAGGTTTCACTCCCATGGTGGGGGGGGCCGAATTAAAACGGAAAAAATAGAAGGGGAACCCCCCATGGCAGTGCCTGCTGGGCTGTTTAGGGGGCCAGGAGGAGGCAATCAGATGGAGCAGCGGTGTGTCTCTCTGTCTCTCCCTCTCTTGGGGTGCCCCCGCTCCCCCAGCACCCCGCGACCGCGCACACGTCCTGGTTCTCGGGGTCTCTCGCTGCCGGCTCCTCTGGGGCACGCGCAAAGTTGGGTGCTGGGCAAGGGGACCCAGGCTGGGGCACCCTCTGCTGCTCTGCTCCGCGCCTTGGGTCAGCTGGCTCGATCAGCCCCGGCCAGCCACACAAAGGGAAATAAAGTCCCCTGCAATCCGCGCTCTGCTTTCGAGGACTTCGCTGGTGCGCGCCACAGAAAGGGCACACTTTGGGGAGGGCGGTGCGGAGCAGAGGGGACAGGAACCCAGAGACCGGGGACCACCATAAGGGGTGACACTGGCCAGGGGGCCGCGCGGGGGATGGAAAATCAGCCAGAGTCCGAGCACCAGGCCAGCAGAGGGACCGCGTGGCCACCGCGGAGGCCACTGACAAGGCCCGGCAGGAGGTGGCACTGGCCTGGGCTGGCCGCTTCCCGGGCGCCTTTCCCGCCTCCCTCCCGGGGGACTCACGGCAGCCTGGGGGACAGGAGGGCAGAGCCCGAGGGGGCCATGCTATCTGCGCCCACCTGGCAGCCTCGCATCTGTCCCTTTGTGGCTCGGGTGGAGGCAGGGTGGGCAGAGGCCTCGGGCCTGGCCGTTTGTCACCAACAGCTGCTGGAGTCAGGGAACTGGGGGGCAGCAGCCAGTTAGACAGCACAATCTTTTCTTTCCTTAAAGGGACCTTGCTGACGTCCCCTTAAAGACAGGGGCTGGGAAAAGCTGGGGACCCCGGGGTCCTTGCTCCTGGCTCCCCCTGAGGTACACCTTGGAATGGAACAAGTGCCGGGCAGCCTTTGGGGCCGTGAGCTCCGAGACACGGATAACAGGGGAGCTGGAGGTGCTGTCTGCAGCTGCCTCTGCCTTGGTTTCCCTCATCAGACAGATCAGGCCAAGCTTGGGGACACCGACCTCTAATCCCAGCACTTGGGAGGCCGAGGCAGGAGGATCACCACCAGTATGAAGCCAGCCTGGGATCAAGGAGATCAAGGGCAGCCTGGACCACCAAGCAGGGCTGTCTTAAAACAAAAAGCAGGTGAGGCTTCCTCCAAGAGCACCCAGGGAGCTGGGGGGAGGCTCCTCGGCACGGATGTTTACACGGGGTCTCCCTTTTACAGGAGGAGAAACTGAGGCACAGAGGGAGGGGCGTTACTCAGAGAACCAGGGTCCCCTTTGCGCCTGGCTTTTGTGTAGCAGGTCCCTAAGAGTTTCTTCCTGGGAACCAGAGTTCTCCCTTTCTGCTCCTCCACTGGCCCAGTCTCAGACCTGTTGAACCTGCTGCCCCCAGGCGGCATTCCCTACCTCCCCGCTGGCTCCCCGACCTCTCCACTTTGGGACCTGGACCAGGAGGTGTCCCCAGGGGCGCTGGGGAGCATGAGGGGGTAATTGTCCTGTTTTCTGTCAGACTCGAGGCGATTCCCAGCTCTGGCTGAGCTGCTGACAGATCTGTCAAGCCCCAGCTGTCTCTGCCAGTAATCAGGGCCGAGGTATAAATATTTGAAGGCGCCTCCCAATTATGCACCGCGCTGGCATAGCAATCAGGGCGCCCCGGGCAGAATCAAATGGCATTTGACTTCCCAGGCCTTTGAGCTGCTTTGTCGGGGCTCACCACTCCCTGCGGAGGGAGGTGGGGAGTCTGGGCGGCCCTCACCCCACTGGAGGCATCTGACCACCAGGTGGGGCTCAGCCTCCTGAAAACCTGGTTCCCAGTTCCCTAGCACTCAGGTCCTAAACCCGCAGTCCCTGTGACCTTGGGGTGACCGCGTTCTCCCCAAATATGGGACAATAGCTGCGCCCTGGTGAGCCATAGCTAACCATCTTGATTTGGGGGGCTGTTTTGCTGTATGATATAATCCCTACACCCTAGAGCTCATACCCTGCGTTCCCCCAGGACTGGGGACTGAACCTGGGCCTGCTTTTGGCTGGGTTTGGCTGCCCTGAATTCTCCGGAGCCCAGGCCATCGCTGACTGCTCACCACCCTCCTGCCTCGGCCTCCTGAGCACAGCTAAGGCAGGTGGGCACCAGCGTGGCTGCCACCCCTGGGCGTCCTCAAAGGAGGGGGAGAGGCTCAGGGATGAGGGCTCTCTGGGTGCACACACTGACACACACACACACTTGCACGTGCACCCCAACTACACATGGAACAGTTATTGTGGCTCTTAATATATTGGCACAGCTGAGTAACAAGCACCAAGGACTCGAAGCTGGACATTGAGGTGCTGGAGGTGCTGGAGAACCTGCAGGAGCTCAAGGACCTCATCCAGCGGGCCAGGCGCAGGTGGACCACAAAGCCAGGCTGTGGCTGCTCCAGCTTTTGGAGGAGGAGCAGCGGAGACAGGAGGAGGAGGAGGACTGAATCACAGCGTGAGTGTGGGCCCCTCGCTCCTCCCCCGGGCTCCCGTCCACACCCCATCTCACCTTCTCCCTCGTGGTGTCTGCGTCAGGGTGTCTCTGTGAACTCTGCACGGAGGCTGCCCGTCCTGGCGGCTGGTGTTGGGCTTCGGGCTCTGGGTTCATGTCCCAGTGCTGGACACCGGAGCCAGGGTGCTTGCCGTGAGCCGAGCTGTCAGCCCCTGACTGTGGTCTATCTTCAGACAGGGTTTGCTAGGTTTCCCAGGTGGGGCTCAAACCTGCGATCTTCCTGCCTCAGCCTCCCAGAGAAACGGGATGGCAGGTGTGCACCACCACACCTGGCTTGCTGTGGTTTTGCGGGAGCCGAGTGCCTCGTGCTTGCTAGGCTGGGCTTCTGGGGCGCATGCCTGGGGCCACGCGGGGTGCGCTTCATTCCCCTCAGCCCCCGCATGGCTTCCCCCGTCCCCAGCACACAGTAAGTGCCAGGTTACTGGCAGTGCCCTGTCACTACAGGATAGTGTCACCGTCAGTGTATAGCGCATGCTCAGCCCTGCGCTCTGTCACACAGGGCGCTCCTGGAGGAGCAACAGAGGCTGACGCTCCTGAAGGACCCGGACTCAGAGGACGAGGCTGCCCGCACCCCGCCAGCCCCGCGGCCCCATCCCACTGACATCCTGTGTGAGGTGAGCCCGCCCAGGCCGGGAGGTGGGGAGCAGGGCCGCAGCCTTGTCCCCACAGGGCCCAGGTTCCACACTTGCATGGGGTGTGAAGGTGGAGGTCAGGTGCCCAGGACTCTGGGCTGGCATTTGCCAGCCAGGGGAAGCTGCTGTGGAAGGGGACGCAGGTCGCCGCCTAGGTGTCTCCTTGCCACGATGATAGAAATTAAAGTAGAGCCTGCATGTGGCACCTGCTTGTAACCCTGCACTCGGGAGGCTGAGGCAAGAGGATCTCTGCAAATCTGAGGCCAGCCCAAACTGCACAGTGAAACTATGTCTCAAATACACACTACTAAGCCAGGCCAGCCATGGTCAGTAACCACTGCCACATTCGGCCGCTAGGTGATGGCACCGTCCCCGGGTTTCTGGGTTCCTGGGTTGGGGGGGTGACCCCAGGCAGTTCTGCGGGGAGGAGGGTGGAGGGCCCCCTCTTCTGTCCACTCTTTCATTCTGGTCCAGGGAACGGAGCCCAGCTGTTTTTGTTTTTTCTTTCTGTTTTGAGACAGGGTCTCACCCTGACCTTCAGAATGGCCTTGAACTCCCTGTGTGGCCTGTAGCGCTGATGGTCTTGAAGTCACAGTGATCCTCCTGCCTCAGCCTCCAGAGTGCAGGGATCACAGGCGGGCGCCACCACGCCCGGCCCTTTTTAGTTTGAAACAGGCTCGCTAAGTGGTTAAGTTACTGGGCTGGCTTGGAAATCAGTTTTCCTGCCTCAGCCTCTCACATTACGGGGTACAGGGGTAAGGCGCTGTGTGGTTTTTTTCATCTTTTAATTAGAAAAGGAACAGGAATCTCTAAACCCTAAATAACCCCGAGACACTGCCTCCCCATCCCCAGCATGAAGGAAATGGGAGTCCCCACATCCCAGGCCCAGTCTGGGTGTCTGTCTCAGCACCCTGGACCTGGCCCACTGTCAGGGCCCCCCACCCAGAAGCTGGACCATTCTGTCGGGTCTGCCTGGTGGCCTGCCAGGTGGGGCCCCTGCAGGGCGGTTCCATAGGCCTGGGGCGTGCAAGCAGGTGTGATGCACACCTGTGAGCTCTGGGAGGCTGAGGCAGGAGGGTCACAAGTTCGAGGCAACCTGGTCAGCTGAGCGGCTTAGCCAGACCCTGTCTCCAGATCAAAATTTAAAAAGCGCTGGGATGCGGAGCTCAGCACAGGGGCCCTGGGTTCCATCCTCGTACGGAAACAGCCCTTGAAATGCTGTGTGCCTTTTCTTTGTGCCCTGGGGTTGCAAGGCACTGCCCACGCCCCCAGTGGGACCTGGCGGGTGCCTTCCAGACAGATGGCCGGGACTGTCCATCCCAGGCCTACCCTGGGAGCAGAGGAGCTGTCCCTGTCCCCAGCCACCCTCGGCCAATGTCCCCTGTCTCCGCAGGAGCCCCAGGGACCCGAGCCCTCCCCACATCCTCCTGGCCAGTCTTCCCTGAGCCAGCTGGGAGCCTACGGGGACAGTGAGGACAGTGACACCAGCGCCTGACGCAGCACCCCAACCGGCCACGGGCCCCAGAGCTGCAGGCACACAGAGGTCAAGATGCCTTCCGAAGCTACCGTGGCCTCCAGGTCCCCCCTGCTGCCAGGTCAAGGCTGTGCTGCCCTGCTCTGTCCCCTGGTCACCTCTGTCCCAGCCACAGAGCTGTTGGAACCAATAAAAGGTGCGGTCCGGGGCTGGGTACCCCGAAGAGTCCAGGGACCCTGAGGCCTCTGTGCCCAGGACCCCACGTGGAGGCCCGTGTGGCACTGGCGAGGGTCTCGTTGGGCCCACAGGGTAGCCATTGTGTTCGCCTCCCCCAGCCCGCGGCAGAGTGGCCAAGGTCACCTGGCTCCCAACCCTGCAGGCCGGGACCCTTGGGTTGCCACCTCCAGCACAGAGCTGGAGAGGTCAGGTGTGCAGGTGCCACCCGCTTCTCCTTGGAATTTTCGGGTACTGAGCCACCTGCTCCTGCCCCCTGCCTCGTGCCCGGCACAGCACCAGGCTGTCCCTGCCACCGCCTCGCCAGCTGTCACCCCTCACCCCTCTGCCTTGGGTTGGTGCCAGACAGGGAGCCCTGGCATGAGCCAAGCTGTGTACCACCCTGCCCAGTCAGATGGGGCCTGAGAGGTGCCAGCCCGGGTGTCAGGCCTGGTCTTCCCGCTCCTGTGAGCTCGGGGTCACCAGCTTCTGTCAAGTGCCTCTCCCATCACATGGGCCCTGGGGAGAGGCTCATGTCCCCATGTGACTGGGGGCCTGTTTTTTGTTTTTTTGGTACTGGGCCAGGCAGGTGCTTATGCTGCTGAGCTAAGTCCTTGGCCCTTGGGGGCCTCTAACCAGCAGTTAACACAGCTAGGGATTGAGGACAGCAGAGCGTGGTGGTGCACCTGCCATCCAGTCATCTGGGAGGCTGAGGCAGGGGAACCCCAAATTTCAGCTCAGCCGGGGTGCCTCAGAGATACCCCCTCTGAAGTGGAAAGGACTGGGGTGCAGCTCAGGATGAGCAGCTGGCTAGCAGAGGTCCATGGCAAGGGAAAAAGGCAGGCAGGGTCCAGAGCTCCTAAGCCAGGGCCACCCGACGCCGGCCAGCAGGCTTGCACTGTTCTCCTGCTGTGTTGTTTGAGTGAGAGTCTCCGTCTGCAGCCCAGGCCTTGACTTCATAGTGACCCTCCTGCCTCAGCCTCCTGAGTACAGGGATTACAGAGTGCTCCATGGAGTCTGCCCTCAGTAGATTTAGCCCCACAGGGGATCACCACCTCCTTCACGACCTGTTCCACAGCTCCCGGGCCCCCACCAGGTTTGGGGTCCCAGGGGTTCCAGAGACAGGGGGCCTCGCTAAGGACACCCCTCCTTTGTGAGCCCCCACTCAGCCTAAGTATCTGCTGAGCACCTGCTGTGAGACTCCCTGCCGAGGAGGCCTTGGTGGTGACCTCAGCCAGAGACAGAGGTCCCAGGGTGGGCTCTGCGGACAGGGAACACCAGACAGGTGCTTCCAGAGAGGGGAAGTGACCTTGGGGTACCAGGTGGGGAGGGGGCATGTGGCTACTAATTGGGTGCGGGGTTTCTTTTGGAGATGACCAAACTGTCACGAAACAGATATCGGTGCTTGTTAACTGTTCCTTGTATAGTTGGGGTGCGTGCGCATGTGTGTGTGTGTGTGTGTGTGTGTGTGTGTGTCAGTGTGTGCACCCAGAGAGCCCTCATCCCTGAGCCTCTCCCCCTCCTGTGAGGACGCCCAGGGGTGGCAGCCACGCTGGTGCACACCTGCCTTAGCTGTGCTCAGGAGGCCGAGGCAGGAGGATGTCGAGCAGTCAGCAATGGCCTGGGCTGTGGAGAATTCAGGGCAGCCAAACCCAGCCAAAAGCAGGCCCAGGTTCAGTCCCCAGTCCTGGGGGAACGCAGGCTATGAGCTCTAGTGTGTAAGGATTATATTTCATAAAGCAAAACAGCCCCCCAAATCAAGATGGGGAGCTATGGCTCATCGGGACACAGCTACGTTCATGTTTTTGGGGGGAGCACGGTCACCCCAAGGTCACAGGGACTGGGGGTTTAGGACCTGAGTGCTAGGGAACTGGGATCCGGGTTTCTACGACGCTGAGCCCCATGTGGTGATCAGATGCCTCCAGTGGGGTGACTCCCCACCCCCCCACACAGGCAGTGGCTATCCCCGACAAAGCAGCTCAAAGGCCTGGGAAGTCAAATGTCATTTGATTCTGCCCAGGGTGCCCTGATTGCTAGGCCAGCAAAGGTGTGTAATTAGGAGGCACCTTCCAATATTTATACCTCAGGGGCTGGGGATTTAGCTCAGGGGCATAAGCGCCTGCCTTGCAAGCAGGCAGTCGTGAGTTGGATCCCTGGTATTGATAAAAAGGAAAAAGACAAAAAAAGAATAAAAGTATTTATACCCCGAGACAGCTTGGGCTTGAGGGATCTGTCAGCAGCTCTTGCCGACCTGGGAATGGCATCTCTGCTGACAGAAAACAGGATGAACACCTGGCATGCTCCCAAGCACCCCTGGTGACACCTCCTAGTCCAGGTCCTGCATCGGGGAGGGCGGGGAACCAGCGGGAAGGTAGGGAAGGCAGCCTGGAGGCAGCAGGTTCAACAGGTCTGAGACTGGACAGAGGTGGGGCTGAGAGGGAGGTAAGGGGAGTGTCAAGGCCCTCTTGCCTTCTTGGCTGTGGGCCTCAGTTTCCCCGACTGGGAAATGGGCCAGTGGAGGAGGAGAAAGGGAGAACTCTGGTTTCCACAAAGAGACTCCTAGGGACCTGCTACACAAAAGCCAGGCGCAAAGGGGACCCTGGTTCCCTGAGTAACGCCCCTCCCTCTGTGCCTCAGTTTCTCCACCTGTAAAAGGGACACCCTGTGTAAACATCCGTGCCGAGGAGCCTCCCCCCCAGCTCCCTGGGTGCTCTTGGAGGAAGCCTCACCTGCTTTTTGTTTTAAGACAGCCCTGCTTGGTGGTCCAGGCTGCCCTTGATCTCCTTGATCACAGGCTGGCTTCATACTGGTGGTGATCCTCCTGCCTCGGCCTCCCAAGTGCTGGGATTAGAGGTCGGTGTCCCCAAGCTTGGCCTGGTTTGTCCTATGAGGGAAACCACGGCAGAGGCAGCTGCAGACCCCCCCTCCAGCTCCCCTGTCATCCGTGTCTCGGAGCTCACGGCCCCAAGGGCTGCCCGGCATTTGTTCCGTTCCAAGGTGTACTTCAGGGGGAGCCAGGAGCAAGGACCCCGGGGTCCCCAGCCTTTCCCAGCCATGTCATTAAGTGGACGTCAGCAAGGTCCCTTTAAGGAAAGAAAAGATGGTGCTGTCAAACTTGCTGTTGCCCCCCAGTCCCCTGACTCCACGCAGGTGTCAGTGACAAACGGGCAGGCCCGAGGCCTCTCCCCACTGGGCCTCCACCCGAGCCACAAAGGGACAGATGGGAGGCTACCAGAGGGGCGCAGATAGCATGGCCCCCGGGGGCTCTGCCCTCCCGTCCCCCAGGATGCTACGAATCCCCCAGGAGGGAGGGAGGCGGGAAAGGCGCCCCGGGAAGGGGCTGGCCCAGGCCAGTGCCACCTCCTGCCGGGCCTTGCCAGTGGCCTCCGTGGTGGCCACACGGTCCCTCTGCTGGCCTGGTGCTCAGACTCTGGCTGATTTTCAATCCCCCCTGGTGGACCCCTGGCCAGTGTCACCCCTCATGCCTCATGGCAAACTCTTGAGGCGCCTTAATGATGACAGACTTTTCATTCAGTCAATGAAAATCCGCCAGGCTGGTGGCACACATCTGAAACTCCAACACTCCGGAGGCTGAGGCAGGAGGATCCAGGCGGGGTCAAGCCCCTGACTGAAAAAAACAAAAACGAAACAAATCAAAAGTGCTGGCGAGTCCAAGGGAAAAGAGGGACTCTTCTGACTCTTTGGCCGTAATGTAAACTAGTGAAGTACTATGGAAATCGGTGTGAAGATTCCTGAGAAAATTAAAACTAGAAATTCCATTTGAGCCTAAGCAAGGAGTACAAAACATAGAATAGATATTTATGAAAGGAAAGAGGAGGCTTGGGAAGGAACGAGTGGGCTGGCCTGATCAAAAGGAAGAAACAGACAGACATTGGCAGGACATTTGTGTGTTTGGAGACTGATGTTTATTTATTTTTTATTTTGAGACACGGTCTCACTATGTAAGCCAGGCTGGCCTTGAACACGCCGCGATCCTCCTGCCTCGGGCTCCCAAATAGTTGAAACCCACAAGATTCCCGGAACCTTTATTTCGTGTGACTGAGGTTGCAACTCCGGAGGGAATACGGACGCGCTCACCGTTTGATAAACTGACATTGTAGCCAATGGCAAAGGCAGCTATGTGTGTGGTAGCGAATGAGAGGAAGGAGGAAGTGACGTTTACGGAAGTGCAAGGCATTGCTAGAGAAGCTTGTTAAGTACCGGATCAGTTCTCCAGAGCGGTCAGAAAAGGAGGCAGCCAACATGTCTGAGCGCAAAGTTCTAAATGTAAGTGACTGCCCGTTTTAAAGGCGACATGGCGGCACACATCTGTCATCGCAGCACTCTGGGAGGTCGAGACAGGAGGAGTCTCAGCTCGGGCCCAGCCTGGGTTACAGAGTGAGGCCATGTCTTGAAATAAAAACTGGGAAGGACTGGGGATGGAGCTCAATGTGACGGTGCTGGGTTCTGTCCTCGGTATGGGAGGAGGGGGGCGTCAGGAGTCTCGGTGCCAGCCAGAAAGGGACTTGGTGACCAGGTCCCCAGGAGCTGCCCAGGGTAGCAGGATCTCATGTGTGTTGTCGTTGTTCTTTGGGGAAATCAGATGACCCAGTGATCTCCTGGAAGAAGGATGTGGAAGGTTGCTCCGTCCCCTCACCCCAGCTGTGCCCCTGGGTTTGGCCGAGCCTGATGGGTTTGGTTGTAGTTGAACACAGCTGTGAGCATGCATAGAGGCTGAAACCAGTGAGGGCTCCTTGCAAATTACCGAGCTTGGGGTGCTCCTGGGTGCCCCTTTTCCCTCTGCCCATGTCCTCCCCTGCCAGCCCTGACTGCTTCTCCCCCCCCCCCCCCCCGCAGAAATACTACCCACCGGACTTCGACCCCTCGAAGATCCCCAAGCTCAAGCTCCCCAAGGACCGGCAGTACGTGGTGCGGCTTATGGCTCCCTTCAACATGAGGTATGTGTGGGTCACTCAGAGGGACCTGTGACCGCAGAGGTGGCCAGTGCATTCAGCCAGTGCTGGACCAGGCCTTGCTCCCCCACCCCAGGACTAAAGGCCCTGAGCTCCCAGAATCCCCCAGGAGCACCACCTGCTGCCTGAGGTCAGAATCATGGAATCACTGGCGAATGTGTGGCTGCAGCAATGGGGCCCTGTGGGCATGCCTCTGCCCCTTCACAGCACAGGAGAGCCCGGCTCTGCCTCAGAGCCTTTGCACTCACTGCAGCCTCTACCTCAGCCCCGCATGCCCGGTTCCTGACTGCCCGTGCAATCCTGTATTATCTTTACCCCCAGACAGGCCACCATCCTCCGCCTGAGCCTGCTCCCTTCACATCTGTGATCCCCCAGCCCCGGATCACACAGCTGGTTTCCTTTCAAAGTCTCCACAGGCTCATTCCCAGCCAGGCAGAGCCCTTTGGTTTTTTTTTTCCACTTTGATTTTTCAAGACAGGGGCTTGCTGTGCAGCTCAGGCTGGTCTCTCATTCACTCCTTCCCATGCCTCAGCATCCCAAGGGCTGGGATTCAGGCGTGTGCCACCACAACCCACTTCTAAGTCTCCTTTGGACCAGCGAAACTCAGAAAGTCTCTGTGTCCACCTGGCTGTTCTCTGTTGATTCTGCAGCTTCCATTTCTTGGGAACCTGCTGTGTGCCACGTCCACACTGCACACCAGGGACCTAAATTCATCCTGGGGTTGTCTCACATTCAGTGAGACCTGGAAGTCGGAGGGGAGGGCATGACTGGCCTAGTCGGAGAGGGAAGGCGTTCCAGCCAGGATGGGGGTGATGTCGGAAGCTGAGGCCTGGGGGACAAAGAGTCATAGGCTGCAGATGGTGCCGTGCAAAGGCCCTGGGGCGAGAAGAGGCTGTGGCATTTGCTGGCACAGTAGGAGCTTAGGATCTAGGCAGCTGGGAGGAGGGAGGCCAGGCTGGCAGAGCCTTGGTGAGTGATGCCCCCGGGCCCGAGGGAAGGCCCAACTGGTGAACTCCCAGCCTGGTGTTTCCCAAGGAAGTGACTTGTGGGTAGACAGGCGAGATCAAGGATGGCGGCACAGGACAGCAGCGATCTGTGAGCTCTCTGGGGCAGGCTGTTCGTGTAGGAGGAGCTCCCTGTCTGGAGGCAGGCAAGCAGCCAGCTTTCATCTTGTGCATTAGAGGAATGGGCATAAGAGCCCAAGGCCCCTCAGCCGCCCCTGTCACCAGGTGCAAGACATGCGGGGAGTATATCTACAAGGGCAAGAAGTTCAACGCCCGCAAGGAGACGGTGCAGAACGAGGTGTACCTGGGCCTGCCCATCTTCCGCTTCTACATCAAGTGCACCCGCTGCCTGGCAGAGATCACCTTCAAGGTACGGGCCAGGCAGTCCTGGGGAGCAGACAGAGCTCTGAGGGACATGTTCAAGGCAGCCTCGCTCATGCAGGCAGAGAGCTGCCAGCCCTGGAGGCTGAGGCAGGAGGGTCCCTTTGCAAATCCCCACCTCAAAATAAAACACAAAAAGGACTATGGAGTAGCTCAGAGCGAAGACCCTGGGTTCCACCCCAGTGCTGTAAAAATCTAGCGAAAATGCCCAGGCCTGGGCTTTTTGCAGGGGGCTGGAGGCCCCACAAAGACGGCCCTGTCTCTGCCAAAGCATGGAGCCAGAAAAGGAAGAGATGACAGACAGGACGGGGAGCCGGGGATGGGGTGGGGGTGCAGGCTGCCCCACAGGGCCTCCGTTGTACAGGGGTGACATTGCCGTCCCCCCCCAGACAGACCCCGAGAACACTGACTACACCATGGAGCACGGCGCCACGCGCAACTTCCAGGCCGAGAAGCTGCTGGAGGAGGAGGAGAAGCGGGTGCAGAAGGAGCGGGAGGACGAGGAGCTCAACAATCCCATGAAGGTGAGCAGGGTGGGCTGCGGGCTGCACAGGGCTCCCGTCCCCTGGCCTCACGGGAGAAGAGGGGGTTTCTCTGTAAGGGACTGGTGTCAGGATGAGCGCGGGGCGTCCCAGGCTGGGGGACAGTGCGTGGCCCTGGGGACCTCGTGTGTCCGCAGCCAGCAAGGGGAAAGTGCCTGTGGCGAGTGCAGAGGTGCCCCCGGGAGGCTGAGGTCCTGCCCGGCAGCTGGGGCGGGCGCTCCCCCGCGACCCCGGAGGCCTGGTCCCAGCACCCCCGCACACCCACCCGCAGGTGCTGGAGAACCGCACCAAGGACTCGAAGCTGGAGATGGAGGTGCTGGAGAACCTGCAGGAGCTCAAGGACCTGAACCAGCGCCAGGCGCAGGTGGACTTTGAGGCCATGCTGCGGCTGCACCGGCTTTCGGAGGAGGAGCTGCGGCGGCAGCAGGAGGAAGAGGACGAGCAGGAGACAGCGTGAGTGTGGGCCCCTCGCTCCTCCCCCGGGGCTCCCGTCCACACCCCATCTCACCTTCTCCCTCGTGGTGTCTGCATCAGGGTGTCTCTGTGAACTCTGCACGGAGGCTGCCCGTCCTGGCGGCTGGTGTTGGGCTTCGGGCTCTGGGTTCATGTCCCAGTGCTGGACACCGGAGCCAGGGTGCTTGCCGTGAGCCGAGCTGTCAGCCCCTGACTGTTGTGTATCGTGAGACAGGGTTTGCTAGGTTTCCCAGGTGGGGCTCAAACCTGCGATCTTCCTGCCTCAGCCTCCCAGAGAAACGGGATGGCAGGTGTGCACCACCACACCTGGCTTGCTGTGGTTTTGCGGGAGCCGAGTGCCTCGTGCTTGCTAGGCTGGGCTTCTGGGGCGCATGCCTGGGGCCACGCGGGGTGCGCTTCATTCCCCTCAGCCCCCGCATGGCTTCCCCCTTCGCCAGCACACAGTAGGTGCCAGTGACAGGTTAGTGTCGCTGTGACTGCGGTGACAGCACCCAGTGTGTGCTGGGCTGGCTCCGACTTCTCCTGCCCTCCCTCCCACACCCTGGAGGTTGACAAGCCAGCACCAGGGTCAAGGGACTGAGGTCACACTGCCCGGGACGCGCCCCAGCCCAGGTACCCAGCCGGGGTTCCAAATGGGCAGCTATAGCTCCCCCGACCACTCAGCGCTGCCCAGGACTGGTCATTTACTTACAATTACTATTTGTTGTTGAGAAGAGGTCTCTCCTGTAGTTCAGGGTAGCTTTTAAACGCACTCCGTAGCCCAAGCCGGCCTTCAACTCAGAATGACTGTCCTGTCTCACCTCCTGAAGTCTGTGATGACAGCTGTGTGCTTCCCTGCCTGGCTAGAAAGGTTAACTTTAAAACATCTCATCAAGGGGCTGGGGCTTTACCTCAGCGGCATAAGCACCTGCCTTGCAAGCAGGCGGTTGTGAGTTCGATCCCCGGTACCGATAAAAAGGAAAAAGACAAAAAACCAAAACAAAACATCTAATCAGGCTTGTCATCCCAGCCCTCTGCAAGGCTGAGGCAGGAGGATCACAAGTTCAAGCCCAGCCTGGGAATCCTAGCAATTTAGGGAGGCCCTGTTTCAATATTCAAAATTGGCTGGGGATGGAGCTCGGTGCCAAGGCCCTGGTCGCAGTCCCCATCCTGCAGAACTGTCGCCCAGTGCCTTTTCCTTCCCAGCACTGCTGCGTGAGGACAGCGCAAGGTCCCCGCCAGGCCGGGTGCCATCCCTGTGTGGCGTATGCCCAGCGCTGCGCTCTGTCACACAGGGCGCTCCTGGAGGAGCAGCGGAGGCTGAGGCTCCTGGAGGACTCGGACTCAGAGGACGAGGCTGCCCGCGCCCCGCCAGCCCCGCGGCCCCAGCCCACCGCCATGCTGTGTGAGGTGAGCCCCCCCGGGCCGGGAGGTGGGGAGCAGGGCCGCAGCCTGGTCCTCACAGCGCCCAGGGTTCCACACTTGCATGGGGTGTGAAGGTGGAGGTCAGGTGCCCAGGACTCTGGGCTGGCATTTGCCAGCCAGCGGAAGCTGCTGTGCAAGGGGACACAGGTCGCTGGCTAGGTGTCTCCTTGCCACGATGATAGAAATTAAAGTAGAGCCTGCATGTGGCACCTGCCTGGAACCCTGCACTCGGGGGGGCTGAGGCAAGAGGATCTCTGCAAATCTGAGGCCAGCCCAGACTACACAGTGAAACTATGTATCAAAAAGACACAACAAAGCCGGGCGTGCTGGTGCACGCCTGTCATCCTAGCACTGGGGAGGCTGAGGCAGGAGGATCATTGTGAGTTTGAGACCAGCCTGGGCTACAAAGTGTCTCAAGGCCGGCATGAGCTGCACAGTGAGACCCTGCCTCAAAAAGACAGTAAGAACAAACCACGGCGTTTTTGTTTGGTTTTGCATGAGCAGCCGCAGGAGTGCCCTGGTGTGGGGCCCTCCTCCCCACCTTGACAAAGGGTCAGCTGAGCCAGAGTCCAGCCCATCCTTTCCTCAGGCCTCCAAAACATAGAAAACGTCCGCCTTGCTTGCTGCCCCTCCCCGTCATTTGATTTTGGGGCAAAGTCTCGTTGTTGACTTAAACTGGAGATTCTCCTGCCTCAGCCTCTGCAGTACCAGGCATTATGGCCCCCAACACGGGGCTCTCTTTAATGGTGCCCTTTCACGACACCCTATCAGAGGTGGCATCCCCTCTGGTCTCACTTCCCTAGCTTCACAGAGGATGGGACCAGGCTTGCAGTGTGAGGGATGAGTAGGAGTTTGCCAGGGAAGGGGAGGGAAGTCAGCCCTGGAGCAGGGGCTGGCGGGGGTGAAGGGCTGCAGATGGGAAGGCACAGTGGGCTCGGGCCGCACAAGGCCTGGGGGTAGGAGGGGGGCGGACGAGGCCTGAGGGCCCCGCTCAGGGCAGAAGGGTCCCTCAGGTGTTCAGAGGACCCCATAGGCCTGGCCACCTCCCCGGGATGCCGGGCTGCATCAGCAGGGCCAGGAAGTCCCCCCAAGCCATGTCCCTGTCCCTCCAGGTCCCAGAGGCCAAGAGGAAGGCGGGAAGCCTGTGCAGCAGGTCACAGCTGTCTGGCTTGGTGGTGGTGAAGAGGATCAGGACCTCAGCGCAGGGCGCGGGCTGCCTGCAGGGCCAGGCCCCTTCCCGGCATGGTCAGTTCTCGCCTGCCACATCGGCCGCTAGGTGGCGGCAGCGTCCCCGGGTTTCTGGGTTCCTGGGGCAGAGGGGTGACCCCAGGCAGTTGTGCGGGGAGGGAGGACAGAGGGCCCCCTCTTCTGTCCACACTTCTTTCTGATCCAAGGAACGGAACCCGGCTGTTACTGTTTTTTCTTTCTGTTTTGAGACAGGGTCTCACCCTGACATTCAGAATGGCCTCGAACTCCCTGTGTGGCCTGTAGCCCTGATGGTCTTGAAGTCACAGTGATCCTCCTGCCTCAGCCTCCAGAGTGCAGGGATCACAGGCGGGCGCCACCACACCCGGCCCTTTTTAGTTTGAAACAGGCTCGCTAAGTGGTTAAGTTACTGGGCTGGCTTGGAAATCAGTTTTCCTGCCTCAGCCTCCCACATTACGGGGTACAGGGGTAAGGCGCTGTGTGGTTTTTTTCATCTTTTAATTAGAAAAGGAACAGGAATCTCTAAACCCTAAATAACCCCGAGACACTGCCTCCCCATCCCCAGCATGAAGGAAATCAGCGTCCCCACATCCCAGGCCCAGTCTGGGTGTCTGTCTCAGCACCCTGGACCTGGCCCACTGTCAGGGCCCCCCACCCAGAAGCTGGACCATTCTGTCGGGTCTGCCTGGTGGCCTGCCAGGTGGGGCCCCTGCAGGGCGCTTCCATAGGCCTGGGGCGTGTAAGCAGGTGTGATGCACACCAGGAGCTCTGGGAGGCTGAGGCAGGAGGGTCACAAATTCAAGGCCAGTCTGGTCAGCTGAGCAGCTTAGCCAGACCCTGTCTCCAGATCAAAATTTAAAAAGCGCTGGGATGGGGAGCTCAGCACAGGGGCCCTGGGTTCCATCCTTGTATGGAAACAGCCCTTGAAATGCTGTGTGCCTTTTCTTTGTGCCCTGGGGTTGCAAGGCACTGCCCACGCCCCCAGTGGGACCTGGCAGGTGCCTCCAGACAGATGCCAGGGACTGTCCACCCCAGGCCTACCCTGGGAGCAGAGGAGCTGTCCCTGTCCCCAGCCACCCTCGGCCAATGTCCCCTGTCTCCGCAGGAGCCCCAGGGAGCCGAGAGGATGCCGAGCCCTCCCCACATCCTCCTGGCCAGTCTTCCCTGAGCCAGCTGGGAGCCTACGGGGACAGTGAGGACAGTGACAACAGCGCCTGACCCAGCACCCCGCCCGGCCACGGGCCCCAGAGCTGCAGGCACACAGAGGTCAAGATGCCTTCCGAAGCTACCGTGGCCTCCAGGTCCCCCCTGCTGCCAGGTCAAGGCTGTGCTGCCCTGCTCTGTCCGCTGGTCACCTCTGTCCCAGCCACAGAGCTGTTGGAACCAATAAAAGGTGCGGTCCGGGGCTGGGTACCCCGAAGAGTCCAGGGACCCTGAGGCCTCTGTGCCCAGGACCCCACGTGGAGGCCCGTGTGGCACTGGCGAGGGTCTCGTTGGGTCCACAGGGCAGCCATTGTGTTCGCCTCCCCCACACCATGGCAGAGTGGCCAAGGTCACCTGGCTCCCAACCCTGCAGGCCGGGACCCTTGGGTTGCCACCTCCAGCACAGAGCTGGAGAGGTCAGGTGTGCAGGTGCCACCCGCTTCTCCTTGGAATTTTCGGGTACTGAGCCACCTGCTCCTGCCCCCTGCCTCGTGCCCGGCACAGCACCAGGCTGTCCCTGCCACCGCCTCGCCAGCTGTCACCCCTCACCCCTCTGCCTTGGGCTGGTGCCAGACAGGGAGCCCTGGCATGAGCCAAGCTGTGTACCACCCTGCCCAGTCAGATGGGGCCTGGGAGGTGGCAGCCCGGGTGTCAGGCCTGTTCTTCCCGCTCCTGTGAGCCCGTTGTCACTGGCTTCTCTCCCGTGCCTCTCCCATCACATGGGCCCTGGGGAGAGGCTCATGTCCCCATGTGACTGGGGGCCTGTTTTTTGTTTTTTTGGTACTGGGCCAGGCAGGTGCTTATGCTGCTGAGCTAAGTCCTCGGCCCTTGGGGGCCTCTAACCAGCAGTTAACACAGCTAGGGATTGAGGACGCCAGAGCGTGGTGGTGCATGCCTGTCATCCAGTCATCTGGGAGGCTGAGGCAGGGGAACCCCAAGTTTCAGCTCAGCCGGGGCGCCTCAGAGATACCCCCTCTGAAGTGGAAAGGACTGGGGTGCAGCTCAGGATGAGCAGCTGGCTAGCAGAGGTCCATGGCAAGGGAAAAAGGCAGGCAGGGTCCAGAGCTCCTAAGCCAGGGCCACCCGCCGCCGGCCAGCAGGCTCGCACTGTCCTTCTGCTGTGTTGTTTGAGTCAGAGTCTCTGTCTGCAGCCCAGGCCTTGACTTCATAGTGACCCTCCTGCCTCAGCCTCCTGAGTACAGGGATTACAGAGTGCTCCATGGAGTCTGCCCTCAGTAGATTTAGCCCCACAGGGGATCACCACCTCCTTCACGACCTGTTCCACAGCTCCCGGGCCCCCACCAGGTTTGGGGTCCCAGGGGTTCCAGAGACAGGGGGCCTCGCTAAGGACACCCCTCCTTTGTGAGCCCCCACTCAGCCTAAGTATCTGCTGAGCACCTGCTGTGAGACTCCCTGCCGAGGAGGCCTTGGTGGTGACCTCAGCCAGAGACAGAGGTCCCAGGGTGGGCTCTGCGGACAGGGAACACCAGACAGGTGCTTCCAGAAAGGGGAAGTGACCTTGGGGTGCCAGGTGGGGAGGGGGTAAGTGACTGCTGATTGGATGTGGGGCTTCTTTTGGAGATGATCAAACTGTCACAGAAATAGATAGTGGTGCTTGTTACTCAGCTGTGCCAATATATTAAGAGCCACAATAACTGTTCATGTGTAGTTGGGGTGCATGCGCAAGTGTGTGTGTGTGTCAGTGTGTGCACCCAGAGAGCCCTCGCCCCTGAGCCTCTCCCCGTCCTGTGAGGACGCCCAGGTGTGGTGGCCACGGTGGTGCACACCTGCTTTAGCTGTGGTCAGGAGTCCGAGGCAGGAGGATGGCGAGCAGTCAGCGATGGCCTGGGCTCCGGAGAATTCAGGACAGCCAAACCCAGCCAAAAGCAGGCCCAGGTTCATTCCCCAGTCCTGGGGGAACACAGGGTATAAGCTCTAGGGTGTAGGGATTATATCATACAGCAAAACAGCCCCCCAAATCAAGATGCGTATCTGTGGCTCACGGGGGTGCAGCTACTGTCTCGATTTGGGGGAGAACGTGGTCACTCCAAGGACACAGGGACTGGGGGTTTAGGACCTGATTGCTAGGGGGAACGGGGTTTGCAGGACACTGAGCCCCACCTGGTGGTCAGATGCCTCCAGTGGGATGAGGGGCCCCCAGACTCCGCCCCCTCTTCGCCCAGGGAGCTTTGAGCCCCTAGAAAACAGCTCAAAGGCCTGGGAAGTCAAACGCTATTTGATTCCGCCCGGGGCGCCCTGATTGCTATGCCAGCCGCTGCTTGTAATTAGCAGGCGCTTTCAAATATTTATACATCCGGCCGAGTTTACTGGCATAGACACCTCGGGCTGGAGCAATCTGTCAGCAGCTCAGCCAGAGCTGGGAATCACCTCGCGGCTGACAGAAAATAGGACAATTACAGGGCTTGCTCCCCAGTGCCCCTGGACACACTGCCTGGTCCAGGTCCCTCAGGGGGGAGGGGGGGCAGTCAGCAGGGAGGTAGGGAATGCCACCTGGGGGCAGCAGGTTCAACTGGTCTGAAACTGGGCAGATGTGCCGCAGAGAGGGAGGTAAGGGGAGTGTCAAGGCTCTGTCTTCTGGGCTGTGGGCCTCAGTTTCCCCACCTGTGAAATGGGCCAGTGGAGGAGCAGAAAGGGAGAACTCTGGTTCCCACAAAGAGACTCCTAGGGACCTGCTACACAAAAGCCAGGCCCAAAGGGTCCCCTGGGTCCCTGAATAACGCCCCTCCCTCTGTGCCTCAGTTTCTCCTCCTGTAAAAGGGAGACCCTGTGTAAACATCCTTGCCGAGGAGCCTCCTCCCAGCTCTCTGGGTGCTCTTGGAGGAAGCCTCACCTGCTTTTTGTTTTAAGACAGCCCTGCTTGGTGGTCCAGGCTGCCCTTGATCTCCTTGATCGCAGGCTGGCTTCATCCTGGTGGTGATCCTCCTGCCTCTGCCTCCCAAGTGCTGGGATTAGAGGTCGGTGTCCCCAAGCTTGGCCTGGTTTGTCCTATGAGGGAAACCAAGGCAGAGGCAGCTGCAGACCCCCCTCCAGCTCCCCTGTTATCCGTGTCTCGGAGCTCCCGGCCCCAAGGGCTGCCCGGCATTTGTTCCGTTCCAAGGTGTACTTCAGGGGGAGCCAGGAACAAGGACCCCGGGGTCCCCAGCCTTTCCCCGCCCCTGTCTTTAAGGGGACATCAGCAAGGTCCCTTTAAGGAAAGAAAAGATTGTGCTGTCTAACTGGCTGCTGCCCCCCAGTCCCCTGACTCCAGCAGCTGTCGGTGACAAATGGCCAGGCCCGAGGGCTCTGCTCACCGGGCCTCCACCGGAGCCACAAAGGGACAGATGCGAGGCCGCCAGGCCCCCGCGGGCTCTGCCCTCCCGTCCCCCAGGCTGCCGCGAGTCCCCCGGGAGGGAGGAAGGGAGGGAGGCGGGAAAGGCGCCACCTCCTGCCGGGCCTTGCCGGTGGCCACGCGGTCCCTCTGCTGACCTGGTGCTCGGACTCGGTCTGATTTTCAATCCCTCCTCGCGGCCCCCTGGCCAGTGTCACCCCTTCTTGCGGTCTCTGGGTCCCAGTCCCCTCTTCTCCGCACCGACCCACTGTCCCCGGGAGGTGCCCGTCCCCCGCGCTCCGCCTCCTCCACCCCGTCCTGGTCCAGGGTCCGGGTCCAGCTGTCTCCGCCCGAGACTCGCTCTCCCTGATCCTGCTACCCGCCCTTCAGGAGCGGCTGAAGGTCTCCGTCACCTCCGAGGGGGCGCAGGGGGCGGGGACGCCTTGAGCTGGGGCCGGCTGGGTTGGCAGGGACCGTGCAGCCCGCGCCCTCCCCAAAGTGCCCCCTCCCGGCGACGCGCGCCGGCAAAGTCCCCGAAAGCGGAGCGCGGATTGCAGGGGATTTTATTTCCCTTTGTGCGGCTGGCTGGGGCTGATCGAGCCAGCTGACCGCAGGGACCTTGGCATGAGGACGCCCCGCAGCCCCCTGGGGCACGGAGCAGAGCAGCAGAGGGTGCCCCGGCCCGGGTCAACGTCCCCAGCGCTCAACTTTGCGCGCGCCCCAGGGGCCCCAGCGGCGAGAGACACCGAGAACCGGGGCGTCCTGGGCTAACTGGGGAGGGGATCCCAGCTAGGGACCCCCCTGAGCTTCGGGGGTGGGGGGAGGCGGAAAAGTCCGCCCGCTTACGCGGGTGTCCTGCGCCCTGGGGGCACCGGGGTGCGCCCGGCACTCATTGCCCTGTGGGGCGCCGCTGTCCCCCGAGGCCTCTCCGGAGCTGGGCTCTCCCTCGCCTGCTCCGCTCCTGCTTCCCTGCTCCCCGCCGTCCTCACCCCCAGAGAGCCCAGCCAAAGGTCACCCCATCCTCCCGCCCCTGCTCCTCCTCGGCTCCCCCTGCCCCAGCCCGGACCCCATGTGGGTCCCCCTCTGATCTTACCCAGGGTGGAGGTGACCCTCGCCCAGATGGCCAAGTGGCTCCGGGACTACCTGAGCTTCGGCGGCCGGAGACCCCCTCCGCAGCCGCCCACCCCCGACTACTCGGACAGCGACCTCCTGCTGGCCTACCGCATGCAGAAGAACCTGGACTTCGAGGACCCCTACGAGGACGCGGACAGCCGCTCCGAGCTGGACCCCGCGGCGCCCCCAGATCCCAAGGGTCCCAGCGACTGCAAGTACGACTCCCCCAAGCACCGGCTCATCAAGGTGGAAGCTGCGGACACAGCCCGGGCCAGGGCTCTGCCGGGCGCCCCCGGGGCCGAGGTGCGAGGCGGGTGGGGGGCCGGAGCTTGGGGCTGGGCGTGTGCATGGTCGCGGGGTGCTGGGGGAGCGGGGCACCACTAGAGAGGGAGAGACAGAGAGACAGACCGCTGCTCCAGCTGCTCACCTCGCCCTGGCCCCCTAAACAGCCCAGCAGGCACGGCCATGGGGGGGTTCCCCTTCTATTTTTTCCGTTTTAATTCGGTCCCCCCCCCCATGGGAGTGAAACCTGGGCCTCCACTCTGAGCTCCATCCCCAGCGTTTTATTTAGTTAGTTGGTTATTAAATTTTGAGACAAGGTCTCCCCTAAGTTGCTCGGCCTGAGGCCCAGTTTGAGCCCCTCCTGCCTCAGCCTCCCCTGGTGCTGGATGAAACGTGAGTCCCGCAGCTCCCGCCTTCTTCCTGGCCGTCACACGTGCTTTCCCCCATGACTGTCGACTCTCGTGTGTGGCAAGTGGAAACTGAGGCTCCAGGAGCGAGGTGACCTGCTCAAGGTCACAGAGCATCCACCCCAGTGTGGTACTGCTCTCCGTGGGGTCTTTTGCAGCCGCAAAGCCTCAGCTGAGGTCCCGGCTCTGAAGACTTGGGGACAGTGGCCAGGGCTGTGCTGTGTCATGGCTAAGAGCTCTGGGAGGAGAAGTGCAGGCGCAGATGCAGCCACCGTGTGGCCCTGGCCTGGTCACCGACCTTGTCTGTACTTTGGTGTCCTCAGCCGAGAAACAGGGATTCGGCATTGCCTGAAAGTTAGCATCACACAGAAGTGATGCATTAGAATCACAGTGGCATCTGGTCATGTTTGTTTGTTTGTTTGTTTGTTTTTAGAGACAGCATATCTCTATGTAACCCACAGTGGGCTTCAACTGGAAATCCGCATGCCTCAGCCTCCCCAAGGCAAGAATCCCAGGCCTTTGCCACCAACGCCTGGCTCAAATTTTTTTAAGATAGTGTTTCTGTGTAATTCAGGCTAGATTTGAACTCACTACCTAGTCCAGCTGGACCTAAAACTTGTAATCTTCCTGCCTCGGCTTCCTGAGTGCTAAGATTACAGCCCTGAGTCACCACACCGGCGTTTGGTTTGTTTCTGAACCGGGATCTCACTGTGTAGTTCAGGCTGGTCTTGAATTATGTAGCCACGCTGGCCTTTAATTCACAGCATCCTCCTGCCTCAGCCTCTGGACACCTGGCTCAGATATTCAGATTGTGGGAAGCCCTGGGGCTGTAGCTCGGTGACAAAGCAACTGCTCACCTAGCTGCTGTGGAGCCCTGGGGTCCGTTCCCCGCACCAGGAGAAACAAGGCCCAGGGTGCACAGAAAGTGGTAGCCTTAAACCAGCCCGCAGGCCGATCAGGGGTCCAGGCCTCAGCCCCTGCCCCCAGCACTCTCCGTGCCCTTTCTCCCCAGCTGGAAGTGGATGCTGAATATTCAGACCCATTTGATGCCCAGCCTCACCCACCACCCTCAGACGATGGCTACGTGGAGCCCTATGACACCCAACAGGTCACCAGTGGTGAGTGTCAGGGCTGGGGACAGGTGAGCAGGTTCCAGGTACAGGTGGGCGCTGACTGGCGTCCTCCACTTCCCAGAGCTGCCATGCAGGGCAGTCCAGCTGTATGACACTCCCTACGAAGAGCAGGACCAGGAGCTGGAGGAGAACGGGGCTTCCCCTGGCCAGAGGCCTCCACAGAGCCGGCTGCCCCCAGAGGATGAGCGGCCTGCCGATGAGTATGACCAGCCCTGGGAGTGGAAGAAAGACCACATCTCCAGAGCCTTTGCAGGTACCTCTGACCCAGGCCTTCTCTGTCCCCTGACCATTTGCTCCTGTTCTCCAGTTCAGTTTTCAAGGTAGAATCCAAACATTTACTACAACTGGTGGTTTGTTAATTCTCACTAAACTGTGAATGACTGATAGTCATAAATTCTTCCTCCTCAGAGGACCTGCATCTTCCTTGGCACTTGCAGGGCTCTCTACAGTAGAATGCAATTTAACTCCTCCTGTTGAGTAGTACATGGAGAGGAATATGGCTTTGGTGTCACACTATACTTGTGACATTTACTTAGACAAGTTACTGTTATTTTCCTGAGCCTTCCTTCCTTTATGCGTCAAATTGCTAGACCTACTGATGGGGTGTTTGTAAATTGAATGCTGGAAAGTAGTCAGTTACACAGGAGATGTTGCTTGGTGGGGGCAGGGTTTCTTAGCCATATAGACTTAGGGTCAAAGTCTAGCTGAACTGAGAAACTTGGATGAATTTCTGAAGTTTTCCTCTTCTGTTAAAGGGATAACAAGTAAGATCGGCTCTTAGCAGGGTTTGTGGCACACATTGGTCATCCAGAGCTCAGGAAGCTAAGGCACGACAGTTAAAAGTTCCAGGCATCCTGGGGGACTTAGTGACTTGGTGAGACCCTGTCTCACAGTTAAAAAATCAGAAAACGGGATTGGGATGTAGTTCGGTGTGAAGGCCCTGGATTCAATCGCCAGGGCCGCATAGATGGGTGGACGGATAATAAATAGATGGATAGATGGACAGATAGACAGATAAATACATACAGTAAAATTACTCAGGCCCAGGGGCTGGGGATTTAGCTCAGCGGCATAAGCGCCTGCCTTGCAAGCAGGCAGTCATGAGTTCGATCCCTGGTACCGATAAAAACGAAAAAAAGACCAAAAAAAAAAAAAAAAAAAAAAAAATTACTCAGGCCCAGAAAATTGGAAAACAGAAATTGTGTGACTGGCGGGACATTTGGGTATTAGAACTGGTCTGTCTGTAATTTGGGGTGGTTTCTAGTTTAATGACTTGGCCTCAGTTAGGGCAGAACCCCAGAAGTGAACCCCAGGACCAGGGGCCCCTGGTTGGAAATTTCCTACCTCCCTGTAGCCACACCCCCGCTCTCTGATTTGTCACTTCAGGCCCCGCCCCCACTCCCTAGTGACCACGCCTCTTTCTTCTGAAAGCCAATTGGCTGCTTCTGTACCCATCCTGCCCCGCCCCTATGGCTGGTTTTAACTCTTTCCTCTCCCCGCCTCCCCTTGCAGTGCAGTTCGACAGTCCTGAGTGGGAAAGGACCTCCGGCCCGGCCAAGGAGCTGCGGAGACCCCCGCCCAGAAGCCCGCAGCCCGCCGAGCGCGTGGATCCCGCCCTGCCCCTGGAGAAACAGCCGTGAGTGGGAAGGCTAGAGGCCTAAATCCCATGGCCCGGGACCTGTTCAGTCATTCTGACCCTCCGCTTGGGCAGAACAAAGCAGGTTACCTAGCGCTGGGCCTCTGCAGCCAAGGCCCGGCGATTTGCCCCCAGGACTAGGTACCGAACCCTGGGCCTTCACACCGAGCTCTGCCCGCCCCATCCCCACCCTTCTATTATTTGTTTTTTATTTTGAGTCAAGGAAAACCTGTTAACCCCACACCCAGACTCCTCTCGAAATTTCCAAGGGAAATGGGGTGTGATGGCGCACGCCTGTAAGCCCAGCACTAGGGAGGCTGAGGCAGGAGCACGGCAAGTTCAAGAGCAGTGCGGGCCACTCTGTGACTTAATGACCCTGCCTCAAAACAAAATAATTTAAAGAAAAGGTGGGGATGGAGCACAGCGAGAAGATCTCCGCATCACCCCCGCCCCCGCAAAAAAAGCCGAGGCCATTGACCTTGTTCCTGTCCCTGCCAGCCCAGAGGGTGGCCCCTGTCCCTCCCCCAGGTGGTTTCACGGGCCCCTGAGCCGCGCGGATGCTGAGAACGTCCTGTCACTCTGCAAAGAAGGCAGCTACCTGGTGCGGCTCAGTGAGACCAACCCCCAGGACTGCTCCCTGTCCCTCAGGTGAGACCGGGCCTCCAAGGAAGGAGGTCTCCGAACTGCTCGCTGGGTGGGGCGGGTTTTCAATGCGCAGAGGGGCGTGGCTCCAACCATCGGGGCGTGGCTTCCAGGCAGGTGGGTGGGGCCTCGGTGACCAGTGGGCGGGGCTTCCGTGGAGGCCTGCATGGCCAGCATTTGAGTGACCCGGTTAGATCCTGGTCCTCCATGCTTCTATTCTTACAATTCCAAGTATGTCCAGTTATGAAATGTTCCCAAGATTCTTCCAGGCTACTGAATGCAAGATCTAAAAGGACAAGGTTGGAAGAGGACTTTGGAGGCTGGGTCAAATCCTGGACCTGCCACTTCCTGTTTGTGGGACCATGCCAGACCGAGATAAGGGCCAGGAGCAAGATGAGGCCACGGCTAATCAGAGAGTGGCACCTTGTCCATGAGGTCTCAGGAAGAAAGTGACGATTGCCCCCAGGTGGGAGAAAATATGGGGCAAGAGGCAGGTGTGGAGGTGCACACCCGTAGTCCCAGTGCTTTGAGAGGCTGAGGCAGAAGGTTTCTAGCTTAAGGCTGGTCCAGGAGAGGGATCTCTACCCATGCCGTCTCTGCCGGGACCTCTAGGCGCCAGAGGACAATGCTGGGGGCCTGGGGAGCTCACCGCTGCCTCTGCCCCCTGTGCCCCCAGGAGCAGCCAGGGCTTCCTGCATCTGAAATTCACGCGGACGCGAACGAACCAGGTGGTGCTGGGCCAGCATAGCGGCCCCTTCGCCAGTGTCCCCGAGCTGGTCCTGCACTACAGCGCCCGGCCCCTGCCGGTGCAGGGCGCCGAGCACCTGGCGCTGCTCTACCCCGTGGTCCCGCAGGGCCGCTGCCCCGCGCCCTAAGAGACCTACCTACCCGGGACCGATGAGCGCCCTGCGCTCAGCCCATCCAGGCCATCTCTGGCCCGCGGGCTCCAGAGCCTAGGACTGTGTCCCCCACTGTCCTCCCCTTCCCCGGCCAATAAACGCGTCGTTGTGCTCTCCTGTGCCCTTCCTTAACTGGGACTGGCAGTGGCAGAGCCTGCGCCCCCTGCTGCCCTGAGGCACCTGCCTCACCCGGCCTTTGTTTGGATCGAAGGTGGCAGAGGTGGGCACGCACGGGGAGACAGGAATGGAGGCAGATTTGGAAGCCAGCCGGGAGGGTGGGAAGAAGGGGGAGAGGGAAAGATGGGGGAAGGGGGAGGCCAGGCCCCACCCCCTCATCCACATCCGGGCATCGCCAAGACCTGATCCTCGGAAAGGACATCTGTCCCCATGGAAACCGAGGGGGGAGGGGAGCCGGCAGGCTGGTGTCACCTCAAAGTAACGCTGGGAGGAGCCTGGTTTACCCTGCACCTCTCTCCAGGAATGTGGGGGTGCAGGGTCCTCACCTGGGAGGCGGGAGAGGCTCTCCAGTGCTAGGCACTGCTCCCAAACTGGGAGCTTCGAGGACCTGTCCCTAGGAGTATAAGGGGGACTTAACGCAGGTCCCCTTACCCCTGTGGGCCTCTCTAGCCATCCCTGGCAGGGACAGGAACCCCAAAGCCTCTATTTTTTGAGACAAGGTCTTACTGTGTAGCCCAGGCTGGCCTTGAACTTGAGGAGATCCTCCTGCCTCAGCCTCCAGAGTGCTGGGATCACAGGCCTCTGGCACCACACCCAGCTTCAGTGTCTTTAGCACCCCAAAATGCCCACTAATCCTCGCACTGGATTCTTCCAGAGCTTTTATTGAATATGCCGGAGCTGAAGGAACAAATCTGTCTTCAGTGGTCCCAGGATGAGCCTGTCCTCTCGGGGGTGCGGGATGCGCACCTCCTCTTTCCGCAGCCGCAGTTCCTACCTCCGCCGCGAGGGGGCAGTGTCGCATGCCCGCTTTTTCCCAAGGGCAGCTCTGGGTATAACCAATGGCCCGGGCTGGGTTGGGGGCTTCAGGGGTCTCTGGTTCCTTTTCTGGCTTTGGGGAACCCTCTTGGCCTGGGCTACCTCGAGTTGCCTGGGTCAGGAGACACCCTGACTGTAAAGACGGGGTGTGTCGGCCTGGAGCTGGGGCCAGGTTTGGGTGCTGGCTGTGGTGGGCGGGTGGAGGGCTGGGGGAAAGAGGTGGCGTAGACCCTCTGGGCCTTCTGGTCCTCCCTGGGGATGTCCAGCGCCTTCCCCTGTCCAGGCCATGCTCTGCTTCTCTTTGGGATCTCCCGGGGCCGGTACAAGACATTGCCATAGAATGGATTTCCTAAGGGAGAAGGTGGCATGAACTGAGAGGTGGCTGCCAGCCAGGTGTCATGGCACCCACCGGTTATCCCAGCACCCTGGAAGGCTGAGGCAGGAGGACCCCAGCTTCCAGCCCAGCCTTGGTAAGCTAGCAACTTAGTGACACCCCATCTTAAAATAAAAAAGGTGGAACATGGAGCTCCATGCAAAGGCCCTGGGGTTTCCTCCCCAGCGGTGCAAAAAAGAAAAGCATGGCAGTCAGGAGAGGGTGGCGCTGTCAGCTCATTTCTGGGGATTTCATCTCTGTTCCGGAAGGACGTGGATGTAGGCACAGCCTTCCCTCCCGCCCCTCCTACCCCCTTCTCCCGGGTTCCACAGCCCACCGCCTTCTCGGGGATGCAGGATGTGCACCTCCTCTTTCCGCAGCCGCAGTTCCTACCTCCGCCGCGAGGGGGCAGTGTCGCAGCGCACGCTCACCTGCGTCCTTTCGCCGCCTGCAGCGGCGGCCCCAGAGCACCGCGCCCAGCGCGCTGACGGCGGCCACGGCCACGGCCACGCCTCCGGCCACCAGCAGCACCCAAAGGAGTCCTTGGGGGACAGGGGCTGGATCAGGGGGGGTGGGACAGAGCGGGAGGGGCGGGCTGAGGCGGGGACGCGAGGGCGGGGCTCACCTGAGACCCGGGGGGTCCGGCTTGGGTCCTGTTGCGAGGCGTCTAGAGGGAAGAAATCTGGGTCACTGATGGCGACACCTGCGAGCCAGCCGCCTGCACCCGCAGGCCGAGCGCGCCCTGCCAGTCCGTGCGGGGCCCGGGGTGCTTGCTCTGCTTGGCCGTTTGCCTTCTCGATTTTGGGGTTTATTGTGAGACACTAAAACCTGTTTTTGGTGTGTGTTTTCTTCCCGGCACGGGGATTGAACCCAGGGCCTCACACCGAGCTAAATTGCCCAGGTCGGGCTCCAACTGCGATCTTCCTGCCTCAGCCTCCTGCAGCACTGGAAGGACAGGGGTGCGCCGTCGTGCTCTGCTGTCTGTGAAACCCGTTAACCGAAACCCTTTAAACGCACCCGGCGAGGCTAGGGAAGCAGACCCAGCTGTATTCTGACAGCTAGGGGAACGGGCACAGAAAGGTCAAGTTACTGGGCCACGTCGCACAGCAAATCAGCAAAGGAAGAGGGCGGGAAAACCAGCCTGGCGCCCTGGGAACCCTGCCCTCCGGGCCGAGGCTCAGCGCGCGGGGCTGGGGCCGGCGCCCTCTGCAGGCCCGGAGCTGCCGGTCCGTCCCTTGCAGCTTCCGTGGAGCAGCTGGGCTGGACCGGTCCCGGTCCTGCTAACTTCTGATTGGCCCCCTCGGTGGGGGTGGGTGGGGAGCCCCAACACCCCGGGAGGGCCCCCCTGGGGCAGGACCCCTGGGGCTCTGCCACGCCCGCAGGGTCCCTCTGCAGGTTGGGACGCTGGAGTGGGGGTTCTGGGCTGTGCACCACCACACCCGACACATCCTGGGCCCTGAGTACGGACCTCGGGGCCCTGCCCAGCTCCCCGCCCCCCACGCCATTCTGGGGGTGGAACCCGGCCTCACATTGAGCTACACCCCCGGTGCTGTTGTAGGTTTTTATTTTGAAACAGATTTTGCCAAGTCACTGGGCTGGGCTAGAATTTGTGATCTTCCTGCCTCAGCCTCCCAGAATGCTGGGGTGACTGGTGTGTGGAACTAGGGCCGGCTGCTCCCCAATTCTGAGAGTTGACGGCTTTCAACTCTGGACTCTAGGATTCTAGAATTCTCCGCTCTGCGAGTCGAGTCGGATTGCAAAATTCTAAGCATCTAAGTACAGAAAATCCTGCAATTCTAAGATGCTTGAATTGTTCCTTCTGTAGAGTGTTTCTTGATCTTATTTTTAATCCACAGCCCTAAGGTTTATAGACTTTTTGGAAATATTTTTTCTTTATGTTTTTTTCCTTTTTTGACACAGGGTCCAGCCTCCAATTCACTGCTATCCTCCTGCTTCAGCCCCAAATTGTAGCCGGAGTGGTGGCACCTGCCTGTCATCCCAGCACTCAGGAAGCTGAGGCAGGAGGATCCTTGCAAATTCGAGACCAGCCTGGGTTACAAAGTGAGCACAAGGCCAGCCTGAATTGCATAAGGAGACCCTGTCTCAAAAAGACCAAAAAAAAAAAAAAAAACAAACAAAAAACAAAACCCGAAGCACTAGGATTAGAGGTGTGTGCCCCCATGCCAGGCCCCCCCCATGAAATTTTAATCCCCAAATTTATTTACTGCTTCGTGTGTGTGTGTGTGTGTGTGTGTGTGTGTGTGTGTGTGGTACCGGAACTCAAACTCCGGACCTTGCACTTGCCAAGCAGGCACCTGTGTCACTGAGCTATATCCTCAGCCTGAGCTTCTATTTCTGCTCTGTGCAGGTGTCTAAACACAGGGGGAAGCCGAGGCTGCAGTAGTGCTGAGCGCTCACCCTCCATGTGTGAGGCCCAGACTGCAAAGCCAAAAACCAGCACAAAGGCGCCTTTGGTTTTGCCCCCTGAGAATAATCACTCCTTTTTTTTTTTTTTTTGTCTTTTTCCTTTTTATCAGTACCGGGGATCGAACTCACGACTGCCTGCTTGCAAGGCAGGCGCTTATGCCGCTGAGCTAAATCCCCAGCCCCGAATAATCACTCCTTAGGGACAGTTCAATTCTAAGTGCCTGGTAGGGCTGGGGATTTAGCTCAGCAACATAAGCACCTGCCTTATAAGCAGGCAGTCATGAGTTCGATCCCCAGTACCGATAAAAAGGAAAAAGACAAAAAAAAAAAAAAAAAAAAAAAAGATACTTTGCCGCGGGCCAGTGGCACAATGGATAACGTGTCTGACTACAGATCAGAAGATTCTAAGTGCCTGGAATTATCTGTCTGCTAATGCATCTCTAAAACTGCACAATTCTGTTTATGGGTTCAGGTTCCAGAATTGTCCTGGGTGCAGCAGACATGTACGCATATTCACCTGATGACGAGCAGGCTGCACACAGCACAGGACGTTGGCCCGATAAAGAGATGGTCACACCACAGACTACTCTACAGCCAGGAAAAAGGATGAGGCACTAATAAAAGTGAATTCCTCAGACATCATATGGAGTGAAAAAGGCAGACATGGGGCTGGGGATTTAGCCCAGCGCCATAAGCACCTGCCTGGCAAGCAAGCAGTCGTGAGTTCAATCCCCGGTACCGATAAAAAGATAAAAAGAAAAAAAAAATTGGAAAAAAAAAAAGAAAAAGGCAGAACCCCAGTATCACACAGAAAATAAATGGAAACCTAGGCCATTCCCCCGGCCACCTGCCCCTCCTACCTGTGTAAACCAGGAGCTGCGTCCGGTTCCCCTCCCCCTTCTCCAGCTCGGGAATCTCCACGGTCGCCCGGCACACGTAGGCCCCACTGTCGTTGAGGGCCAGCCAGTCCAGCTGCAGCCTCACCTCCCCACGCGCCAGCCAGGACAGTTGTCCCCGGGGACCACACCTGCCGGGGCTGTGGGTGCCACTGGTGAACAGCGCTTGACAGAAGAGGGCACCGTCCTTGGTCCACTCCACTCGGAGCCGCTCCCAGGCCTGCGTCTGGGTCAGCCGGCAGGTCAGGTTGGCCTGACCGCCCTGCATCACCCTCAAGTCCACGGGCGACTGCTGCACGGTCAGGCTTGTGGCTCCCTGCAGGGCTGGGGGACAGAGGAGGCCCGTGAGCCTGACACCCCAGCAGCAGGAGGCTGAGGCAGGGTCGGCACAGTGGCCCCTGCGGGAGAAGCTCGTTGGGGCCATGGTGGACCTGAACTGCCTGGTGGACCCCGCAAAAGGTGAGTTCCTGGCTTTCGGATGCAACCTGGGACCAGACAGGGAAAGAGACCAGGTGGCCCAAGGGCTGCTCAGAGGCCTGGAGGGGCTGGAGCGTGTCCTGCTGGGGCAGGGGAAGAAATAAAGTCCAGCAGGGCGAGGTGGGCGCATGCTGCCACCCCGCACTCCGAGGGGCTGAGGCAGGAGGGTTGCAGGCTTGAGTTAAGCCTGGGCAGCCGAGCCACTTAGCAGGGCCCTGCCTCAAACATTAAAAAGTTTGTTAAAAAGAAAACAAAGAAAGAAAACAAATTGTTAAGAAAAAGGAGGGGCGGCTGGGGATTTAGCTCAGCCACATAAGCGCTTACCTGGCAAGCGTGAGGTTGTGAGTTCGATCCCCGGGACCAAAAAAAAGACAATGCAAAAGGAGGGGGGGTTTGGGATATGGGTTGCTCTGAAAGCCCTGGTTTCTGCAGTATAGAGAGAGATGGAGGAAGAGGAGAGGAGAGGGAAGAAAAGAAAAAAACAGAAAAAGAAAAAAGCTGGCAGAGGGCCGGACTGCCCGGAGGTGGGCCAGGACAGAGGCCGGCTGGGCCAGGTCACCCATGTCTGACATGTATGTCAATTTTCTTATTCTGAGGAACCCCTTGAGCCCCCAACCCACAGTGTCAGGGAGCCAGGCCCTGTTTACTGAGAAAACTCCTGCTGGGCGTGGTGGCCCACGCCTGCCATCCCAGCACTCAGGAGGCCGAGGCAGGAGGCTCTGCGAAAGTTTGAAGCCTGCCCAGGCTGCAGAGCGAGACCCTGTCACAAATAACCCACAGAGAGGAAGGGGTGGCACGGAAGGCCTCCGCGGGGGGACAGGGCAGCGGAGGGGGTGCAGAGGGAGGGACCCCAGGACTCACCGCACAGCTGCACCAGGAGCATGGGCGCCCAGCCCCGGGACCCCATCGCCAGCTCATCAGCTGCGAGAGCACGCCCAGCTCCCATCCAGCTTCCTGCCACCAGGTCCGCCCACCCCGCCACCACAGGGGCAGACCTGTGGCTGAGGGGGCCATCGCAGGGGCAGGGTGATGTGGGGGGGGAAATAGCAGACATCCGGGGTTGGAGGATGTTTAGGAGTCCGTTTTCAACTACTGCACGCATGCCTCAGTTTCTCCAAAGTGCCCTGTACTGAGGGGAAGTTTGTGTAGTGAGTTTGTGAAAGATATTTCATTTTTCCTTCTTTCGTTTTGTTTTTAGTCCTGGGGATGAAACCCAGAGCTTGCACATTGAGCTACACCGCCCACCTGTTTTTATTTTTTGAGACAGGGCTTTGCTGAGTAGCAGGCTCCCCTTGGCTGGGCTGGAACCTGTGACCCTCCTGCCTCGGCCTAGCTGGCATACTGTAATGTCATCATGTCCAGACAAGCCCAGATTCCAGGCAGTGAGAACCGGAGCCGGCGACAGTGGACATCGCTGCCCTTTTAAGGGGAAAGAATCCAGGCTGGGGCCCTCGGGTCCACTGTCAGCCGAGGTTTCTGTAGGCGGCCTTCACTGGGCTGAGGAATGCCTCTGTTCCCGGCTTTCGGAGAGTTCACTGTTTCGGGGGTGCTGGAGCCTGGGTCCCGCCCCTGCTAGGTGCACCCCGGCCCCAGGTCCTCGGGTTGCATGCTTTCCAAGCCTCCAGCGACTGAACTGCAAGCAGGCGGCATACACAGGGACCTCACTGTCACACCCCGACCACGACCAGACCACGGGGCGACCTCCTTTCTCACCCTCAGCCTGGAAGGTGCTTGCTGTCAACCACAGGGAGCCTGCTGCGGTGCAGGCCTGACCTAGTCTTGCAACTTTTCTCTTCAGGCCCAGAAGGGATCTCTTCTGGGAAGTCTTTCAAACTCCACCCTCCCCCCAGTAGAACTGCTGAGGACCTTGGGGAGATGAAGGTCCAGGCTCTCCTGTTCTGTTGATGGAGAAACTTGTTTTGCTTTGTTTTGGAGGAGATAAAGCCTTGGGCTTTGTGGAATGTGTAGGAGTTCAGTTGTCTGGGGGAAGGGAAGGAGGGCTTTGCTGCTAAATGCTGGTTTGGACACTGTGCAGAGGTGTGAGTGTTCTAGTGCCACATCTTAGGGACTGGGGTAGGCGGTTTGGATGGCATTTTCAGTAGCAGTGTAGAAAGGATATGGGTGAACATGTGGGGAAACTGAGGCACCAGAGGACTGAGGATGATCCTGAGGTCACCCAGTGAAGCTGGAGATGGAGCCTGGGCTCTAATTTAGAGCTTTCCCTGGCTTAGACATCATGCATATTCTCTTGATTTAGGCCTTCTGCAATGAGCTGGGTCCCCAACACTTTTTTTTTTTTTTTGGTCTTTTTTGAGATGGGGCCTCCTTATGCAGTTCAGGCCGGCCTTGAGCTCATTTTGTAGCCCAGGCTGGTCTCAAACTTGCCACGATCCTCCTGCCTCAGCCTCCCGAGTGCTGGGATTACAGGCGTGAGCCACCACGCCCGGCTCCCAGCACTTTTTTTAAACTTTAATTTTACAACAGGATCTCCCTAAATTGCCCAGGCTGGGGTGCATTGGAAACCCTCCTATCTCGGCTTCTCGCAGTGCTAGGATGACATGCCTGGGAGACCAAGCCCAGCCCAGCCGTCTTCCTGACACCAGGCAAGCCCCGAACTCTGTAGGTCAGGATCCTGCGAACCCCGCCCGGGACTACATCTCCCAGAATGCCCCGGCGGTTGCGCCTGCGCAGTGCGCGCAGTGATGGAGCGCTGACCAGGGGCGCGGCGGCGGCGGCAGCGAGGACTCCGCGGGCCATTGGCTACCCGCAGCGGTCAGGGCGGCTTGTGGGACCCAGAACTAGCGGGGCCCGCGGGCCGGGCTGGGGTGACCGAGGCTGCAGCTATGGAAGACCAGAGGGTAGGACGGGGCGCGGGAGGGGGCGCAGTGCGGCGGGCGGGGTGGGGACCAGGTGAGAGCGCGCCCCCTCCCCCAGCTGCTCTGCAACCGCAGAGGCGGCCTTGCCTGGGTCGGGGCTCCCCTCCCTGGGAATGGGTGTCGGATCCTTCTGGCCTGGAGCCAGGGGGGTCCTCTGTGTCCCCCCACCCTACCCTGAGGACTTCCTCCCCTCCCCTGCGCCTCCGTCCCAGGTGTCCCCACCCCCACCGAGCCCTGCAGTGTTGACCCCGCCCACCCTGGGCCCCCAGAAAAGGGGCGCCAGACCCGGGCCGGGCCCACCCTGACCCGTCCTCCCCTCCCCACTCACCTGACCCCTGGGGCCCCCCTTTGCTTGTCCCCCTTTCTCCAGGTGATCCCGCCTCACCTCTCCCCAGGTGCACCCCATCTTCATAGGAGCCCCTTCCAGGCTCACCCCTGCTCCCAGGCCCGCCGTGGCCCGGGCTCTCCGCCTCCCCTAGGTCTCTGCCTTGCCCCGAGAGCCCCTTGCCCAGGCTGGCCCGTCCCCTCCGGGCAGGGCAGGTCTCCGCTCGGGCTGGCCCGTGTCCCCCAGCGCTTGCTCAACTGCAAGATGCAGGCGCTGGGTCGCGGGCTGGGCGCTCCGCAGGCCAACCTGGTTCCGTCTGGGCCTCTCCTGGAGGATGAGGCTGATCTGATCTGATCTCAGCGGCCGCCCGCCGGGTAGGAGAGGAGTTAGGGCCCGAGCCGCTGCTTTCCGGAGGCTCACATGGTCCGTGTGTGTCTGTGCCTCCATGGAGCAGGAGGCGCTGCGCAAGATCATCACCACGCTGGCTGTGAAGAACGAGGAGATCCAGAGCTTCATCTACTCCCTCAAACAGATGCTGCTTAACGTGGAGGTGAGGAGGCGGAGGGCCGAGGTGAGGGATGTGCGGGGCCGGCCTGTTGCTGCCTGTACCAGGCCACGCTGCTTGGGTCAGGGCCTCAGTTTCCCTGTTCTGATCCCGGGGCTTTGACCGATCCTGGCTGTGCCCACCTCCAGGCGAACTCAACCAAGGTGCAGGAGGACCTGGAGGAGGAGTTCCAGTCCCTCCTGTCCGTGCTGGAGGAGCTCAAGGAGGGCATGCTCATGAAGATAAAGCAGGACCGCGCCAGCCGCACCTACGAGCTTCAGGTGTGGGACGAGGCCTCCCTGCCGCCCACAGGGCCAGCGGGGTCCAAGTGGCCCCGCATCTTCCTCCAAACCCCGCGGTCCCAGACTCCGTCTGTCCCCTGCCCGCTCCAGGTGTGGCCTGTCAACCCCCACCTGCATGCCCTTCTCTTTAGTCCCCCAGCCTTGACCTCCCAGATCTGAGAGCTCCCCCGCACTCAGACACCTCCCGTGGCACCTGTAGGCTCTCACATTGCAAGCTGGGCCCTGCAAACCCCCCAGGAGCTTCCTCCCATCCCAGATCCCCGTCCCCAGGGAAGGTGGAGCCCGAGAGCACAGGTGTGCCCAGGTGCGTGAGGGATTAAGGGCAGGGCTTCCGGAGTGATTCTTCCGAAGCCCCAGGAGCAGGGTCAGTGTCACTGGACCCCCAAAGTGCTACCTGTGTCCCCACACGGATGGAGAAGGTGGGGCTCCCTCCGTCCAGGAGGTGGCAGGAGGCTCCCTGGCAGGGTTTAAGGCACTGCAGCGAGCTGTCCCTCCTCGGGCCCTGTGCCAGGCTGATGGGTCCCTCTCATCCCAGAACCAGCTGTCCGCCTGCACCCGGGCTCTGGAGAGCTCCGAGGAGCTGCTGGAGATGGCCAACCACACCCTGCAGGCCGCTGACAGTGAAGACTTCCTCCAGGTGGGCGTCTGTCTGCGGGGTGGCACGGGGCGTCACGGGGACAGTGCAGGCCAGCCTGTGGCCTGTGCATTTCTGCTTACTTGCGTGTATGTTTTTGTTTTTGTTTTTTTGTTTCGTGGAAGGACAGCCTGCCTGGGTAGTGGTTAGCATGTGTGTCTCAAACATTGCCAGGTACAGTGGTGCTTGCCTGTCATCCCAGAACTCTGAGAGGCTGAGGCAGGAGGGTTACAAATTCAAATCAGCCTGGGCAATTTACCCTGTCCCAAAATAAAAAGCAAAAAGGGTCAGGGGTGGAACTTAGAGCAAAGACCCTGGCTTCCAAGAAAGAAAGAAAGAAAAAACTGCAGAGGACATATTTATTATACTGAAAAATTATTGCTGTCCTGAAATTCAGATTTATCACTGTATATGTGTGTGTGTCTGTGTATATATCATGTGTGCTTAGTGTATCTCAAATATTGCATGGGACATGCTTATGCTAAAATAACTTTTTGTTATTTATTTGAAATATCAGGGGCTGGGGATTTAGCTCAGCGGCATAAGCACCTGCCTTGCAAGCAGGTGGTTGTGAGTTCGATCCGCGGTACCAGAAAAAAAAAAAAGTAAAAAAAAAAGAAATATCAGTGAGCTGTGTCTCGTTTTTTTTGTTTTATTTTGTTTTTGAGACAGGGTCTCGCTATGTTTAGGCTAGCCCAGGCTGGTCTCAAACTTGCAAGGATCCTCCTGCCTCAGCCTCCTGAGCCCTGGGATGATGGGCTGCCCCACCTTGCCCGGCGGTGGCCTGTATTTCTTTTGGTTTGCTAATGCGCCTGTCCTGGGCCCTGGCAGGAGGCTGGAGAGGGGGTGAGGTTTGTGTCTCACGCAGCCTTTGCCTCCCTTCGGGCACAGCCAGGAGGAGGAGTTTCTGCCTCCGTGTGTGTCCCCAGCTCTGTCACGGGGCCGCACCCCGGTTCCTGACTGCACTCTGTCCCTCCCTCTAGGCTGCCAAGCAAATCAAAGATGGGTAAGATGCTGGGCCTGGCCCCTGCCCGCGGTGACAGTGGGGACCTGGGCCCAGAGCGCTGGATGGGAACACGGGACGCACTGCAGATGGCCAGGCCTACAGCCCCACCCCGAGACCCTGTCAGCTGTCAGCAGGCCGCTCCCACCTCCTTCTCTGCAGTGTGACCATGGCTCCTGCCTTCCGGCTGTCACTGAAAGCGAAGGTCAGCGACAACATGAGTCACCTCATGGTGGACTTTGCGCAAGAGCGTCAGATGCTGCAGGCCCTCACGTTTCTCCCTGGTGAGAGGGGAACCTGCCGGAGGGCCAGGCCGCAGGCAAATGGCCCTGCAGCAGGGCAGCAGAGTCAGGTGACCACTTGAGTCCAAATCTGAACCACGCCCTGCCTCCACCTGGGGGCGGAGTCCTGAGATTGCTCCACCCTTGTGCGTGGGGCCCTAGCTATGGCTTCCCTGTGGGGGCGGGGCCACAAGGGTTCCACCCACAAGTGGGTGTGGCCTGCCCACCTATATTGGGTAGTCCCCAGGGTTGCTCCTCCCCTGTGGGTGGAGCCTTAATCTAGCCCCTCCTATACAGGGTGGAGCCCCTCCCCTTAGAAAGGAAACACCCACCCTCATCGGGGATAGCACCCCAAGAAAACCAGGCCCCTGGGGAATGGCATTCTGAGAAAGTGTCCTGGTGCTGGAGTCCCAGAGAAAGCCTCTCCCGGGCAGGTGTGTTGATCCTAGTGCTGCAAGAGGCTGAGGCAGGAGGAGCACAAGTTCGAGCCCAGCTTGGAGAATGATTTATGGAGACCTTGTCCCAAGATAAAAAATAGAAAGGATGGGGTGTTTAGTTGACTGTGAAAGCCCTGGGTTCCACGTCAATACTGGAAAGGAAGGGAGGGAGGAAAGGAGATTTAGCACGGAAGAGGATTCTGGCAAATTCCTCCCTCTTAATAGTGACATCTTGGGCCAGGGTTTAGCTCCGCAGCATAAGCGCCTGCCTGGCAAGCACAAGGTCGTGAGTTCGATCCCCCGTACCACCTGGCTGTCACCTGGTGGGTGGGCTCCAGCAAGCCCCTCCCACCCCGCGGGAACGGCACCCTGACTTCTGTCCCTTCTGCCCTGGGCAGTGCCCAGCACCCCCGTGATCGACCTAGCGGAGTCCCTGGTGGCAGATAATTGCGTGACGCTGGTGTGGCGCATGCCCGAGGAGGACGGCAAGATCGACCACTACGTTCTGGAGTACCGGAGGACCAACTTCGAGGGCCCGCCGCGCCTCAAGGAGGACCAGCCCTGGATGGTGGTTGAGGGCATCCGGCACACGGAGTATACCTTGACGGGTAAGGAGCCCGCCTCTGGGGCCCAGAGCGGATCACCCCTGAAACCCCCTTCCCCCTTAGCCATCTGACTATTTACTGTTGCCCAAGGGTCTTATTTTGAGACAGAGTCTCACTAAATTGCTGAGTTGGCCGGGCTGGGGTCCTGCTAGGGACTCTCCTGCCTCAGCCTCCGAGAGTACAAATGATCACTGTTTGAGGTACAGGAAGGGAAGGCATCATTTATTCCTTTTAAATTATTCTGCTCCTTCCATGGGCCAAGTGCTTCCCCTGTAACCTTGCCTAAAGTGAGGAAACTCCCCTCCTAAATTTGGGGGTCCAGGGACACCCCCAGGTACTGGAGGATTTCCCTGGCTCTTATAAGAAATCAAAAAGCACTTGCAATCCCAGCACTTGGGAGGCTGAGGCAGGAGGATCACCATGAGTTTGAGACCAACCTGGGCCATGTAGTGAGTTTCAGACCAATCTGAACCCATATCGAGAACTTGTTTCCAAAAAAAGAAAAGAAAAAAAAAGGGGGGAGTCCTTGTAGCTGCTGAGGGTGGATCTGAAGGGCTAAAAAGTGAGGACCCTTAATGAATTTCAAATGCCACCCTGAGCCATTGGAAGCCCTGGGGCGGGAGAGTCTTATAGACGCAGTAAGTATCAGATTCATGGCTCATTGTCAGGCTATAATCAGCCCTAGTTATCTGTAATTAGCATGCATGGTTAATAATGAGCATGCTAATTGCAGGGGAAAAAAATCACCAGCCCGCCAGCGGGGGAGTCTGAGATCTATTTTTTTTTTCTTTTGCTTGGGAACCAAAATAGAGACACGCCTCTTTTTATTTATTTAGTTTTTAAATATAGGATTCTGCAGTCTCATCTCCAAGACCTCCTGCCTTTTGTTTTGTTGTGTTGTGACTTTTTATTTGGGGGATAATTATAGATCTACAGGAAGTTGTAAATAAAAAGTGCATTGAGTCTGGGCCTGGGGTGCACACCCGTAATCTCAGCTACTCAGGAGGCTGAGGCAGGAGGATTGCAAGTTTGAGGCCGGCCTGGGAAATTCAGTGAGACCCTGCCTCAAAACAAAAAATAAGAAGCCAGGGGTGTTGCCGGAAGCCTGTTCCCTGTGGGACCAAGTGATCGCCAGTTTGCAGCCAGAGAAACTGAGGCACAGGATGAGCCTAGATTTCTCCGAAAGTGAGCTTTGGTGGTGGTTGCGCTGGCTTGAGGCCGTGGGTGTTTCTTGCTGAGCGCCCTGCGGACTCCCGAAGGAGGCGAGGCTGAGGGCCCGGGTGCAGCTCTCCGAGGCAGCAGCCAGGGTGGGACAAGCAGAGGTACCAGAGGCTTCGGAGCCCAGAGGCCTGGAGCTGGTTAAGTGTGCAGAGGTGTGAAAATGAAAGGGCTCCGAGAACGGAGCTGGCTCCCGCTTGGTTTCAGACGCCTGCAGAATGGGCGTCCAGGCTGCCGTGTGTGGGAGGGACCCGGATGTCCCGGCTAGGAGGGCGGAGCCTCACAGAAAGCCCTGGCTGGGGGAGGGGCAGCTAGGAGGGCGGCATCGTGGGTCCCAGGCAGGGGCGGGGTAGGAGGGGAGGCTGTGGTCATCAAAGGGACCCATGAGATGGGGCTGAGGAAGGAGAAGGAAGCAGGTGGCAGAGGGGTAACGTATGAACAGTGACCCTCAGAGCACCGCAGGAGAGTTGGGGTGCGGGGAGGGGTACAGCATGTACTTAGCATGCAGAGGCTTGGGGTGCCATCTCCAGGGTCACCAAAAAGCAAAAAAGTACCTCATACAGCACAGGGGCACAGGCCTGTGAGCACTCTAGGAGGCCGAGGCAGAAGGACCCCAAATTCAGCTTAGTGACAGTGTCTCAAAATAACAATAATAATTAATAATAATCACAGTGATGATGAACAAGCTGGAGATGTGGCTCAGTGCAAAGACCCTGGGTTCAATCTCTAGTGCTGAAAAAAACTAACCCTTTGACATGCTAATTATGAATGGATAGAAAGGGTGGGTTACTCAAAGTAGAGAGGATGTTTAACCATGGATGTCCCCCCAAGTGACTCAGGGACATTGATCCTGCATGTGATGACCCTGGCTGGTGCATTTTTATTTTATTTTATTTTTTATGTTTTGAGACAAGATCTCGCTATGTAGCTCAGGCTGCCCTCGAGCTCACTTTGTAGCCCAGGCTGGTCTCAGACTCACAACAATCCTCCTGCCTCAGCCTCCTGCATGCTGGGATGACAGGCGTGCGCCACCATGCCCGGCTGGTTGGTACATTTTAAAAGATGCTTCCCTGATCTGCCTGCAGATCTCCCAGGACAGGCCCATGTAGGGGCGCATGCCTGTCATCCCAGCACTCTGGAGGCTGAGGCAGGCAAGTTCCAGACCAGCCTGGGTCACAAAGTGAACTCAAGGCCAGCCTGAACCGCATAGGGAGACCCTGTCTCAAAAAGACAAAAGGACTTGGGAGGCTGAGGCAGGAGGGTCTTTGCGAGTTCCAGACCAGCCTGGGCTACAAAGTGAGCTCAAAGCCAGCCTGCACTGCATAGCAAGACCTTGCCTCAAAAAAACTAAAAAAGAAAAAAAAAAGAAGAAAAAAATTCTCCCAAGAGAGTTTGGCCCTACCCTGAAAGAACAGCTCCTGTGCTTGGTATAGTACTAAAATTCCAGGGTCAATTCTGATTGGCCAACTTCGGTCATGTGCCTGTCTCTGAACCAATCACGGAGATGGGATCCTAGCACATCCCGATTGGCTGCTGTGGCCGGGACTCAGGCAGTACGGAAGCACCTTGCGTAGGTTAGGGCGGCGCCCAGCGGAGGGGTGCTGGCTCTGAGGTGTCCTGAGCGTGGGCTGCGGGTGCGGGTGCGGGCTCACTGGCGCGCGGCCGTCCTAACCCGTGCTCAGGCCACGGAGGCTACACAGCCCTGCTGTCTTGCTCTTGCCTCCCAGGTCTCAAGTTCGATATGAAGTACATGAACTTCCGTGTTAAGGCTTGTAACAAGGCGGTTGCAGGCGAGTTCTCCGAGTCGGTGACGCTGGAGACACCAGGTGACTGGCTCCTGCCCCCTCCTTGGCCTTCATTCTGTTTCCTCTCCCTTTTTTTGGGGGGGGGGGTACCAGGAATCGAACTCAGGACCTTGCACTTGCCAGGCAGGTGCTGTGCTGCTAAGTTATACCCCAGCCCCATATCCTCTCCCTCTTCGTGCCCTGGGTACCACCGTGACACGAGAGTCTTGCATTCAGTGTTCTATAGCCCTTGTTACCCTGGCTGCCAGGACGCTCCAAGCTCAATCCTCAGTGGCTTCCTTAACATGGTGTCTGTGACTACCATGCTTTTGTCTTTTTTTTTTTTTTTTTTTTTTTTTTGTCTTTTTGAGGCAGGGTCTTGCTATGTAGTTCAGGCTGGCCTTGAGCTCATTTTGTAGCCCAGGCTAGTCTCAAACTTGCCACGATCCTCCTGCCACAGCCTCCCGAGAGCTGGGATTACAGGAGTGAGCCACCACGCCCAGCCGACATGCTTTTGTCTTTTGTTTCTGAGAGTGAGCCTGTTACTCCCAGAAGGTTGGTTGTTAGGTGTTCTTTGGTGCTTTTTGAAAAAAAAATTTCTTGCTTTTGGGCACAGGGTCTTGCTATATAATCTAGGCTAGTCTTGAACTCACTAATACAGTCTAGGCTGGCCTGAAATTTATAGCAATCCTCCTGCCTCAGCCTCCTGAGTGCTGGGATTTCGGGTGCCATACCTAGCATCTGTAAGGTTTTTATACCCACATATGTGCGTGCGCATTCTTTCTGTGTTCCCCACCCTCCCCCCAGACACCCAACCAAAATAGCTAAGTCGTCTTAGAGCTTCAGTGTCGTAGGAAACAGATTCTGCAGCCCCTCATGGCGACACCCGTGATGTCCCACTAGTCGGTCCCTCTGTGCTCTGAGCTTTGCTCCTGCTTTCCTTAGCCCCGCCCCTTTCCTGGGTACCAAACTGTCAGTCATGGCTCCCCCAGCTTCCTGTGTGTCCCCCACCCTTCCTGATCTGTCTCTCTTGGGCTCCTCCTGCCTGTCTTTCTCTCCAAGCCCCCCATCTTCTGTCGCCTGTCCCTGTCTTTCTCTATGGCTTCTTGTGTCTCCCTGTTCTCGGTCCCCATCTTTGTCTGTCTCTCTCTCTCTCTGTGTCTCTCTCGATTTTCCCATCTCTGTGCCTCCCCCGTCTGCCCGGCCCCAGCGTTCATGTTCCGCCTGGATGCGTCCACATCTCACCAGAACCTGCGAGTAGATGACCTTGCTGTGGAGTGGGACGCCATGGGCGGGAAGGTGCAGGACATCAAGGCTCGAGAGAAAGATGGCAAAGGGCGGACGGCATCTCCCGTCAACTCCCCAGCCAGGTAGCCTGCCCCCGGGGTAGAGGGAGGAACCCTGAGTGAATGAGGGGAAGAGGACTTTTTGGGCAGGGTTTTGAGGGTTAATAAGAGTTTTCCAGACCTGACTATGAAGGGTATGATATACAGAAAAGCTAAGTATATATTCTCATATATCAACAGTGGTTGGGATAGACCAAGGAGGCCCTCCTAGGTGGAGGAGAGGCCTGAACTGAGTCTCCCCCTCCCTGCTGCCCACAGAGGTACTCCGTCTCCCAAGAGGATGCCCTCAGGTCGTGGGGGACGGGATCGGTTCACAGCCGAGTCCTACACAGTGCTGGGTAAGGATGGAGAGGAGCGGGAGAAGGGATTTCTGGGCAGGCCTCAGCGGGGAGGCCTGGGGAGACAGGAGCCCCACTGTCCCCGCGCTTCTGTGGGAGTGGCCCCATGTATTTCCCCTGCCCTGGGAGGACGGGAGTATTTAGGGGTGAGCCACCAGTGCAGGGAGCCAGACTCGATGGGTGAGTGGGAGAGGGCAGGAGAGGACAGGTGGGTCTCCTGGTCTGTGGAGAAGCTGAGATTTGGGGAGTAGCTAGAAGAATGTTAGCCGTGAGCAGCTGCGATTGTGAAGCAGCCTGGTGCCAGAGGGTGGGAGGGAGCGCGGCAGCGGAAGGGTCACGAGTTTGAGCCCAGCATGCAGAACGTAGTGATGACGTAGCAAGGCCCTGCCTACAGATTTCTTTTAAAAAGACTTGAGATTGTAGTTCAGTGCAAAGGCCCTGAGTTCAATCCCCAGTACCACCACCAAAAAAACAAATTACAGAAGTTTGGGGAAGTAGCTGAGAATGGGTGGAGGAGCCAGACAGGAGCAGCTGTGTGTGAGGAGAAGCTGAGAGGCTCGGGTGCGAGCAGAAAGGAGCATCATGAGAACCGTTCAGTCCTGCAAAGGAGAGCGGGGTCTGCGGAGGAACTGGAGTGTGGGAGAATCGTCAGTGTCCAGGAAAGAGTGGGAGGCAGAGGCTGAGGGTCAGGAGTCAGCGTGGGCCGCAGTGTCAGCACATCAGCACGGCAGGAAGCGGGCAGGAGCAGGTGTGAGGGTAAGCCAGGGCCTGGGAGGACGTTGTGGTTGTTATTTATGGCCTGGATTTTCCAGGGCTGGGAGAGTTGGAGGAGGCGGGGACAATCCCAGGACTTGGGAGGCTGAGGCAGGAGGATCTCCGTGAATTTGAGGCCAGTGGGAGAGCTACATAGTGAGTTCAAGGCCAGCCTGAGGTCGCAGTAGAGTTGATGCCAGAAGAAGTGGCACAGCTCCGAGGGTACCTGGGAGGGCACGTGAAGCCTGAAGGGTGCTCGGGAAGTAGCTGAGACAGGAAAATCTGACCTCCACCAGGAGTCGGGGTCCAGGTGGCTCGGGATTCAGACCACAAACAGCAGCCAGGACTCCCTGGGCCCTGGTGTGTGGTGGGCTCTGTCATAACCCGGAGATCAGAGAGTGTACCTAGGCAGGACTCAAGACCTCTGGGAACGCGGCTTCTGCCAGGGGCAAGAATTTGGGGACATGTCTGGAAAGTGCCGAGGGCCATCCAGAGAGGGACCCTACACCTTGGAAGTATTTCCAGGAAGTAGCTTGGCGTGCACAGAATTAGAGGAGAAGCTGAGGCTTAGGGAGTATCCGGGCTTAGTGGCTAAAGTGAGCTGATACAGCCTGGGGAGTAGCTAGGGCCCAAGAAGCACTGACAGGAGCAATTAGAGCCCAAAGAGTACCCAGAGTGAGTCCTTGGGATCCCTGAGGATTAGCTGGAGCCCCGGGAGCACCAGGGAGAGTAGCTGGGGTCTGAGGAGTACCTGGCTGGAGTAGCTGGAATCTAAAGAGTAGCTGGAGACAGGAGCAGAGAGTAGCTGGAATCCAAGGAGTAGCTGGGGCACGAGGAGTCCCCAAGGGAACAGCTGGGGCTGCAGACCGTCTGACCCGTCTGCCCTGGCCCCCAGGGGACACGCTCATCGATGGTGGTGACCATTACTGGGAGGTCCGCTATGAGCCAGACAGCAAGGCCTTCGGTGTGGGCGTGGCCTACCGCAGCCTGGGCCGCTTCGAGCAGCTGGGCAAGACCGCGGCCTCCTGGTGCCTGCACGTGAACAACTGGCTGCAGGTCAGCTTCACGGCCAAGCACGCCAACAAGGTCAAGGTGCTGGACGCCCCCGTGCCCGACTGCCTGGGCGTGCACTGTGACTTCCACCAAGGTGACGCGCGACTTGGCCACCTCTGCCCTCCCTGCCCCGCCGATGTCGGGGTCCCCTCCCGACTCCTCTGACCCCGTGTCCTCCGCCACCACAGGCCTCCTGTCCTTCTACAATGCCCGCACCAAACAGCTGCTGCACACGTTCAAGGCCAAGTTCACGCAGCCGCTGCTGCCCGCCTTCACGGTAGGCCTCCCGCAGCCTGGGGACGGGAGTGGGGGCTGGGCTCTGCGGCATGGGCTGAGCCTCCCCCTCCTCCCAGGTGTGGTGTGGCAGCTTCCACGTGACCACAGGCCTGCAGGTGCCCAGCTCTGTGCGCTGCCTGCAGAAGCGAGGAAGTGCCACCAGCAGCTCCAACACCAGCCTCAGCTAGGCCACCGGGCTGCCGGCCAGCAGGGTGTGTTTGGGGTCACAGGCACTGCCCTCTAGTCCTGCTGCTTGGAGCCTTAATTTGTGAATGAGAGGGGGTCACCACTGAGGCATGGGGTCCCCTCTCACCTCACTTCCTAATAAAGGTCAAACACTGGCTAGGCTGCAGTGCTGGTTCCTTGGGGGACGGGGGCACAGTCCCTGTGGGCCTGGGGACCTCAGCCTTGCCAGCTGTCAGAGCTTTTCCTCCAGCATCTGGAAGGCTGAGGCAGGAAGATCACTGCCAGTTCGAGACCAGCCTGGACTGCAAAGTGAGCTCAAGGCCAGCCTGAACCGCGTAGCGAGACCCTGTCTCAAAAAAAGAAAATCTGAGCTCTCTGGGGATAAATGGGGCCCATCAGTGAACCCCTCACCCCCAGCCTCTCAGGCCAAATCAAACACGTGAGCCTAGAGGTCATTTGAATTTTAATCCCGAGCAGATCTGTCCCCGAGACTGGCTGGCTGGTGCCCTGGGGTCCACTCACTGCTCCAGTGCCCGCCGCCGCCTCTGCAGCTTCTCCTCCAGCTCTGCCGTCACATCCCCCAGCCCTGAGGAGCAAACTGGACAGTCCAGCTGGGTCCGGGGTCCCCCTGCCTGTGCCCCGCCCCCAGGCCCCCCACTCTAGCTGGGTCAGAGGTTCCCGTGCCTGTGCCCCGCCCCAGATCCACCCAGGACCCCGAGGCAGAAGGGAAAGGTGCCTAGAGGCCCTGGGAGTTTCCCAGGTAGCCTGGGGAGCAGGTGACCCCGCGGGTCTCACATGTCTTATGCCCACCCCGCATCTCCCTCCCTGGCCACTTACTGGTTGTGGGGAACAAAGCTTGGCATGAGCTTCCTGGTGGCTTCCTGGCTGGGATGCCAGTGTGGCCTCTGAGATCTGGAAGGGAAGGCGATCACAGCCAAGGCCACTGGCCAGGGACAGAAGGAGGCCCGAGGGAGGGCGTCCTACCTGGCCGGGGCAGGATGGGTGGCTTCAGGGGCTTGGCGGGGTGCTCGGCCACCTTCTTGGGCTTCATGGCAATCAGCCGCCTGGAGAGAATCACTGTGGACAAAGATGCCATGGGGTGTCCCATAGGGCTGGCAGCTGCCACACCCACCTTGTGACGGAGGCCGTCCCCTACCCACCCTCTTGGTTCTCGTAGTCGGGAGTCGGGGGGTCCCCGATGGGAGTCACGTAATTGTAATTCTCTTCTTGGCTCGGTGGAGCGGCCAGGGGAGGAAGGGGGGGCTTGTTCTGGCTGGACACAGGCGGTGGAGGCTTGGGGCCATCGGTGGGGGGTGCGGGACCTGGTGGGCAGAGGAGGTCGTAGTCAGGGCTGTATGGTGCAGGGACACCTCGAGGGGGTTTCCGAGTGGAGGCAAGGATACGTCTGAGTGTCTCTGTGGGTGTCCTTCTGCCAGTGTCCCCAGTGAGGAATCTGTACTTTCGGTGGTGTAGACAGGCATCCTGGTTGGATTTGGGTTAAATATACTATAATCCTAGCACTTGGGAAGCTGAGGCAGGAGGCTCGCTATGAGTTCGAGGCTGGCCTGGGCTACAGTGTGAGCCTGCATTACTGAGTGAGACCCCCGCCTCAAAGCAAAAGGAAAAGCATTGCCCGGAAAAAGCACACGGGCTTGCAGGCGCAGCCTGCCTGCTGCGCCCTGCTCGGGTGGGGTGTGTGGGTACAACCCAGCGGTGTCTGTGGACCTCTGCCCTCAGCACGGGTGCGCAGTCCTGGCTGATGAGGATGCGTTTGTGATCGCTGAGCACAGGCGTGACTGGGATGCAGGACACTTGTGAACCTTGCGGTTACATATGCAAGAGAGGCCTCCGCTTACACAGGCCTGTTCAACATTCATAGAGCACACACGTGTGTGTTTGTGTCGTACAAACCCAGTCCACTCTTGGGTGCCCAGCGCGTGAGGACCCGGCTGCCCATCTACAGGTGTCCCTCTGTGTCCCCGCCCCTCAGTGCACACCCTGGACCCACTGGATTTGCAACTCTTTCCCAGCGCCCTCCCGGAATCTCCAGGGCTGGGGAATCTGCCTGTGGATACCCAGTGAGATTCTTCAGGACCTTCCAAACCCACGCCCCCTCCAGAACGCCCGCCCTGCTCTGCCCCCTGCCTGCCCTACTCCAGGGGCCCCTTCCTGCAGCCCTGCATCCTCCTCCACCCTGGATTGGACCCCCAGCCCGTGTCTGTAGCTGGCTCTGGGCTCTCCCCCAATCTAGGAACCTCCCCAAGGCTAGGTCTGGGTACGGACGGGGCACAGCGACCACGCCCTGGGGCGTGTGTGTGTGTGTGTGTGTGTGTGTGTGTGTGTGTGTGTCCTCCCTCCGGGCCCAGGTGGGGAGGGAGGGGGCGTCACCTGGGCCCGGGGCGGAGGCCACCACCCACACACTCTCGCCGTTCTCAGTATCTGCTTCCACGTAGCCTGGAACACAGAGGGCTGCCTGGGGCAGGCGCGGCGGCCGGGCCAGGGGAGGCCTGGGGGTGTCCCTGGGAGCGGAGAGGTGCGGACGCCCAGCCCCCAGGCTCCCCGAAGCCGCACCCACCTAGCACCTTCTGGTAGTCGTCGTCCAGCAGGAAGGGCACCAGCGCCCCCTTGGTGTGTGACACGAAATAGTCGACCACTGCATCCAGAGAGGCGCAGGAGAACTGGGGGAGGCGGCACGGGGCGGGGGCAGGCTCAGTGATGCTGGGGAAAAGGACCCCCCCCCCGCTGCGGCACTGATGGGGATCCAACCCCAAGCCCGGGGCTTACCGAGTCCTCCACATCGATCACGTACTTAGAGCCTTCGCGCTTGACCTTGTAGTGCCGGACAATCGGCTTCCTGTTCAAGGACTGGACTCAGGATCACATTCCAGGAGGGAAGGCCCCATCCCTAGCCCTGCGGCACCCCATGGAGACCTGGTCCCCGCCCACCGGTCCTAGCTCCGCCCCCAAGAAGGGCCAGACCAAATCGGTCCGCCCCCAATGAAGGCCACGCCCCTGGTTTCCCCACCCCCAGGAAGACTGGGACCCCACAGTGACCAGCCCCAAATGAGACCCCTATTCTGCTCCCAGCACGGAGCAGGTCAACTGACTGCATCCCCAGCGACCCTCCGCCTTCGTCGGCTCCGCCCCTGGGGTGCGATTCCGCCCTCGCTCCGCCCCTGGCCCTAATTAGAGGATGCGCAGAGGCTTTAGTGGTGGGCTTCTTGACCAGAAGTTGATGCAATGACCGAGGACCCCGCACTTCCAGTCCTGACCCCCCGGGTCCTGACTCCCCACCCAAAGGGTTTAATTTCCATTCTTGGATTTGACTGACTTTGTGACTGTCCCCAAGGGCCAGACTCCATCCCCACCTTACCTGAACTGACCCTAGCACTCTGCCTGCAGAGTCCCCAGCCCTGCCCCAGCCGTGACCCTTGCCCAAAAGGATCTGCAGCCCCGACTGAGTTCCAGGTCTCCCCTAGGCATTGACATCCATCGCTAGGCGAGGGCCGCATCCCGATGCTACGGAACCGAACTCTGGCCACGCCCCATGCGAATATGGGGGGGGTAGTCTCTGGAGCCGCGCATGCGCACCCGCAGAACACCTGTCGCGTGGTGACCGATACGTGGTCCGCGCCGGTCCCGCTGGGCCGAAGCAAGAGGTTGCCGCACTCGGGGTAGCGCTCCAGGAGGAGCTGAGCGTCCACCCGGTTCACCTTCAGGAAGCACCTGGGGAGCGCAGGCAAGTCACGCACCGGGAAAGGCCCGGGTCACGTCACACAACCCAGCCCCTTGGGACTGGCGTCATCATTCCCTGAACCCCAAGACCTGACCTCCAGACCCAGCCCCTTCTCCGGACCCACATCTGTCCCCCCCATCCAGGCCCATTTTCTGAACCCATAGATCAGCCTAACCCCTGGTCCCAGGGGAGGGTCAGACACACCTTTGGGCATCTCAATTGTCAGAGACTGTCCCCCTCCAAACACTTAGACCCGACTCTCACCCCAGGGTCTGCCCGGTCCTCAGACACCTGGACTTCTCTGGAAGACCACGCCCACCCAGGGGCAGACCCCGCCCTCCCAGAGTCAGACCCCGCCCTCCCAGAGTCAGACCCCGCCCCCGGACCAAGCCACGCCCCACTACGCAACCACGCCCGGGACAAAGCCACGCCCCATAGGAAACCACGCCCCCAGCACGCTTCTGACTCACGAGGGCAGCTCCCCCGCGCGGCGCGCCTCCTCCTTGGCCAGGATCTCGGCCATCATGTACAGGTGACCGGGCAGCAGGGTCAGGTTGGACGGGACACAGAGCTGAGGGGCGATCGAGGCACAGCGACGGGGCAGCCCGTGAGTCAGCGGGTCTCTGGGCCCAGGTCACAGAGCGGGCAGGCGGCTCAGCGTGGGCCCAGAAGCGCTGCTGGTCCCCGAGGGGCACGCGGGTCGTGGAGGGTGAGAGCGCGGGAGAGGGATGAGCTGGACCTGGACCTAGGTCTCACACTGGGCTGGGGCCAGCGGGTCCCAAACACAGTGGCCTGCGAGAGCTGTGCGGAAAACTCAAGCCGAAGACAAATCAGGAGCGGGGACTGGCTTTCCTGGTTTGGGAGTGGTGACAGCTAAACATTTTAGCAGTATTTTATTTTATATTTTATTTTGTTTTTGAGACAGGGTCTCCTAGGCAGCTCAGGCTGGCCTTGAGCTCACTTTGTAGCCCAGGCTGGTCTCGAATTCGCAACGATCCTCCTGCCTCAGCCTCCCGAGGTGTAAGCCACCTCACCCGGCTTACCAGTCTTTTTAAAAGAAACAAAAGATGTTTACAGAAAAAACTATATTTGGGTCATGGGCCCAAAGTTTGAGCCCATTTTGCTGTACCCTAGGAACTCTTTCAGGGAATGAAAAGGGAAGGGAGGGAGGAACAGAGGGTGGATACACTCACCTCCACCACAGTCAGGATGAAGCCTTTCCACATCTCCCGAGACTCCAGGCTCTCTGCCTACAGAAGAAAAGAAAGACACTTCATGGGCGAGACTCAGTCTAGTCATCTGTGAAATGGGGTGATGTCTATGTATGAGCCCTCGGGAACTGGGGATGGTTTTTTTTTTTTTTTCCTTTTTATCGGTACCGGGGATCGAACTCACAACTGCCTGCTTGCAAGGCAGGTGCTTATGCCACTGAGCTAAACCTCCAGCCCCGGGG